>NC_051417.1:24036564-24037885 GCF_015228065.2 Penaeus monodon | reverse complement strand
TCTAATAAAGAAAAACTCATGTACTGTGTTGATTCCCCGTTCCTCACTTCCCCCTCGCGCCAAAGGACCTCACACGGACCTGTCACTTTCTACACCTACCATCCAACTTTCTATAAGGCACATGTTTCAAGAAACGATCACAACACATATTTACGTACATCTTAATATCAACGAGTGATCAACAATTCCAAGAGCCGCCAGAGCGAAGACACAGATGTACACACAACATCCACAGGCGGGGAGCACAACAGGCGGGACCTCCAACCACACACAGCAAGATAGCGACTCTGGCCACCCGCGGCTGTCTGAGTCAGTCCTCCACACTAACCCTCACCCACACATACGCACGTACACCCGTCGGAACGTACAAGCGCACACACAAACATCACATGCATGTACGCATGTTCTGTAGCCACCTTGCATATGGAGTAGTTATTTTTTAATACTAGGGATTCTGTTGTCTGTTTGGATCAATTTTCACGACAAAACCTAGAAATGGAATGTAAAGGTTTCTGTAGTAAATAGTTTCATGCCAATCGACACTCGTTAATGACCTGATAGTATTCTAGACTTACATGCTGCGTGCTAGTGTGTACACATGTGCACTGTGAAGGTCTGCCCTCGTGCCGACCATACCTGGGCCCGCCCGTTCTTTCTTTTTCTTTCCTTGTTTTACATTTAACCGCAGAAAGATATCACGTCGCTTTTCTGTGTCCTTATACTCAGTGTCTGAAGCGAAATCTTTGACGCGCAAATAAAAATGCCAATAAGTAAAACGGGGAGAATTTGCAACACTGAAGGCAATACTAGATAATAGGGGAGAAATTAATGTTATACACTGCTCTTACACAGCATGTTACCTACGTTATGTTCCTTGCGTCTTGCACTCGTATTTAGCAATACAATTTTTGTCCCCAGGCAATTTGATATTACGTAAATGTCATTAAATTATCAATTTCAAACAGTTTATTTCACACAGATTTTAAAACAAAGATAAAAAGAATCCCAACTTTTGTTTCTTCCACGTATAGGAAATGTCTTGTAAACTCTCCCTTTACCCCAGTACATTTGTAATTCCAACAATCAGTGAGCCTGCGGGAGCCCGCGTGGCACTCTCGATACCAGGCGCGTTGGGAGCTGGACGTGGGCGAGGTTCCGGGTCAACATTACATTACACAAGGTCGCGAAAGGTAAGACATTTCCGCTTGGCTGGAAGATGAGGATTGCACTATATCCTCATCTGGTGAAAGTGGATATGACGGCTAGATTTTCTATACATATATTCATGTGTTGGCGTGCGTGAAAAACTACATATTACTGT
>NC_051417.1:24036260-24036498 GCF_015228065.2 Penaeus monodon | reverse complement strand
CACGCGCATGGATATGTATATGCAGGCTTAACGATTTTTGTTGTTCAACATGTATTTTATTATTACAGCATATTTATATATAGTTGTACTATGATTTTTTCCCATAAATACTTCTTATAATTATCTCCTTGATTTCTTAACTGATAGTAAAACTTTTTTTAATGTTTTAGCAGAAGACATCTTTATAACTACATTTACAGTTTTTCTATACCATATGGACACATATACAATGGAGAAA
>NC_051417.1:24035570-24036238 GCF_015228065.2 Penaeus monodon | reverse complement strand
TTTACATACTTTTTAAACCGATAAGCTCATAAAAGTGCGTTATCTCTATCGCCTGTGAGACATACACATTTACTGCTAAATGACAAGTGCTATTTTATTAAATGTAAATTTAGAATGTTATCTGTTATTTGTTCAGTGAGTATCATATATGCCGAATGACAACGACGTCTGAATGAGGTATATCATCCTCATCGAGGAAGCATTACGAGTATGCTACCTGGACTGAGAAGAGGATGTGTGAGACAGGTGAGTCACTCAAAATGCGTGTAGGCGGCGAGGACTTCGTGTGTGTGTGTGTGTTTACATTCTCTGAATATATGTTAACGTTTGTTGTTGTTGTGTTACCTTGTTTACATCCCGCATATTTCCTTCACCTGCATACTAGCTTTTGTCATCTCCAAGAGTCTCAGGAAAATTCATGCGCTGAAGAGATTCCATACACAGGCAAACAAAGGCTGCCTTTGAACCCTGGAAGACCGCCTTCCTCCCACACGAGCCGATAATAATGGGCGGTCGAGAAAGGTGCGACGCGAAAACTGTTTACGGAGGATTATCACTGCAGTGTCACGACCGGCAAATGGGAGGCGGCGGATTGGGCATTGACTCGGGCTGTTGAGTGTGGTGGATCTTGCATTGGTGTGAAAGCATCGATTGTGAACAAGCAAGTG
>NC_051417.1:24034887-24035325 GCF_015228065.2 Penaeus monodon | reverse complement strand
CAAGCGCATAGAATACACTATGCTACTAAACGCAAAAAAATACAATACTGTATACTCACACAAACAGATAGACGCGTACGTACAAGATAAAGTATTAGGAATTCTTGTAGGGGTATGTTTATTGTTCTTTCTCTCACAAATATACAAATAAAGAAAAAAGTAGTGAAAGAGCAGTGGCACAATAGCTCAGCTGTCATTCGGACAATGGCATTATAAACCATACCGACAAAGTGAGAGATGGTAAACAGCTCTGCCGCGGCGTTCTTCTAAAGCTTCATGTATACTCAAGCACGAATGTATTGATCCACCTGTTACCTGTCTCGTTCACACAGTACATGGGATAAACTGGACGCGGACAAATCCTGGGATTTATGGGAAACTCGAAATGTCTGAACGATTGTTTACGGCCATGCGTGTGATAGGGTCTCATGTCATTAA
>NC_051417.1:24032631-24032821 GCF_015228065.2 Penaeus monodon | reverse complement strand
GTGAGTTTATGACTTAACAGCTATGTTTCTTTCCGTTGCAACTAGTTTTGATACTGAGATTGTCGAAGGTGCTGACTATGCAACTATTGTCTACATGAATAAGATTTAGTCTAGTACTTTTCATATACACAGATTTTCTTTCCACAGCAATGTATTTCTTTTTAACATAATTGATTTTTGTTATGTTAAT
>NC_051417.1:24031001-24032157 GCF_015228065.2 Penaeus monodon | reverse complement strand
CTCCAACTAAAGCACTCCTCTCTAATCATACAAGAGAGAGAGAGAAAAAAAATTCTTTCTTCTTGGGGATGACTAACATCACAGGATCGTCTGGAAGCGTGGCCGCAAAATTCTCGGAATCGGCTTCCGCTACATCAGAGTTTCGGGTGTGGTTCATTGCTCCTAGAACTTGTCCCCGGGAAATTGTTCTAACTCGAATGGCGTTAAAAATGGCTTGCTTTGGTACGCGATTCGGTGCTTAATGGGTTATTCTTTGTGATATATGGATGATCTTTCAGAAATTAGTGATCCGGGGTCACTATATTCCACTGAGCATCGTACAAACGCACGAACACCGTAACAGTTGATGTGTGAACCCTTTTCAGCTAGTAAAACATTTGAATTTGCCATTTAATGCTGACATAAGAGGGTGTTGTTATTTAAGTATATAGTGCTATATGACATTTATTTGTCTTAACTATTAACCATTAACCATTATTTAAGTATATACTATCATAATGAATGAGTAATTTTCGTCTTGCATGATTGGAATAACGTTTCCATTGTCACAGGCCAGTAACATCATGAATATTTGATCGGCTTTATTTTTCTCCTGGAATCATAGCACATGGTATCCGTTAATCGTCGAGGAATCTGCTCCGTCTTCTAGCTAATTTTCATTTCGATTACGCTACTCTGGCGTATTCAGTTGAACCGGAATCCATATTTTTTAGCATTTTTCTTGGCTCTGTCGAAGTCATCCGAAGATCCGAAAGTCAAATGACAATGCTGAATGGCTACGGGGATATTCTTTGATGCTGAGATGCTGAAGCTAACAAAAAACGTCTCCATAACCACACCTCCCTTTAGCCATCTTTCCTAATGCCCAAGATACATTACTATAATGCGTGCCTTCCATCTCAGCCACTACCTTCTCAGTTGTATCCCTAGTCAGCTCAGAATCGTGGGGACGGTGTGTGTATCACGGAGTAGGAGGTCTAGTTATGACTGCCCAGTATTTTAAAGGCATGGCATTTGCTTTTTTCTGTGGATAATATAAGACATGGTAGCTTAGTACTTGTGAACGGTAACGGGGACTGACTAAGGAATAATAATTTGCGAAACCTGGATCTTCCACCTATATCTGCTTAGGGCGGACGACGCCACTTACGGTCTA
>NC_051417.1:24028510-24028662 GCF_015228065.2 Penaeus monodon | reverse complement strand
CAGTTTCCTTGTTCATTTCTTATTAGCCGCTCCGAGAAGCCCGCAGAGTGGCGTCGTGCATCATAATATCGCCTGAGAAAGTGAAGGGAATTTCTTCGAATCAGCGCTGTAGTACGATGCAGTGTATGGAATGACGTGAGTGACATTCTGGG
>NC_051417.1:24026633-24026747 GCF_015228065.2 Penaeus monodon | reverse complement strand
CTTTCCATATAATTGTATCAATTTTATTACACCATATCAATAGTCCAGACTGACATGAGATTAATGACTGATAGAGGCAATTACATTTACATTTCGCTCCCCAACAGACCTCTT
>NC_051417.1:24025122-24025266 GCF_015228065.2 Penaeus monodon | reverse complement strand
CTTTCCATATAATTGTATCAATTTATTACACCATATCAATAGTCCAGACTGACATGAGATTAATGACTGATAGAGGCAATTACATTTACATTTCGCTCCCCAACAGACCTCTTTTTATTTTAGGAAATGTCTAAAATAGTTTTC
>NC_051417.1:24023569-24024890 GCF_015228065.2 Penaeus monodon | reverse complement strand
CTTATACTAATCCTTTACTTCATATCTGTCCATATGTATTTCGTTTATCCTTATCGGTGTCCTTTATCTGAGTTGTAAGTAGCGAAGGTGACAGTCTGCCATGCAGTGTTATCAGTCCAGATGCCACATCATTGCTCTGTGTAGATAATTTGATGTGACAATAACATGTGTTTGGATGAGGGATACGTACAAAGTAATCTGATAGTAGGTGTTTAAGAGTGATCGTAGATGCGGAATGAAGGGACACTAAAGAGAAGACAGTAAATTAAATTTTTTATTTAAAAAATCGTTACGCACATCGAATAAACATATCATAATAAACCATATAAACCAAAATACCACAGGAATGAACTCGATCTGACAAGAATATTACCAAAATGCAAACGATTTACTTATCTTCACACATAAAATAGTGAATTACAACAAATATCTGTACAAGGAATATATCAACATTCTTGAGTACAGTAATCGAAGGCCGTCAGGCGCCGCATTACATTGCTCATTAATCCAGTATGTAAAACTTTCAAGGGTATTTAGTGACTCTCTTTTATTATTACTACTAAACATTTTTTCTTATCAGCTCATATAATGCATGCTTATTCAATCTTCTCAAGAGTCCTTTCAAAGGATACGTAAAGACGAGTGAAAATGTATTTGAAACTACGTAAACTGATTATCAATGTACTTTCAATGATCAAACAATATGCAATGCAAAATTAAACGTGGTTGGTGTTGCTGATTCTATATTCAGCATTTGATAACTCAGTGGTAACGAGAAGAGGAAAACTTTTTAAATCACGGCTTTTCCTAATGGCACCTATGCATGTGCAAGAGGACTTTCAGGATACTTAGGAATTGGTAAAAATGTGTTTGGAATGACGGGGACTAATTACCATGGTCCTTTCAACAATCAAACAATATGAAATGCAGTAGCAGTAAACGAGGTTAGTGTTACTGAAATATGATGCTATATTCAGCATTTGATAACTCATTGGTAACAGGAGGAGGAAAACTTTCAATAGTTCTGGTATAATAATTATGTATTTCTATATCTATATCCCTCATTACATTCATTACCGGAAGCAATTCAAACTTAAAATCTGTCAAATAAGAGCAAGGCGACATCTAAATCACGTCTTTTCATACTGGCATTTAAAATCCACCATTATACCAAAGAAAAGACAGATAGCAGGTGAATTTTCATACATTTCTAGTTAGTTTTATTGGCCGGTATCTATAGCATCTGATGCTAGAGTTGTCTGGTCTTTTGTTAGGCTACAGTCGTTTGAATGCCATCTACAAATCCGGTTATAAGTGTAGA
>NC_051417.1:24022376-24022773 GCF_015228065.2 Penaeus monodon | reverse complement strand
AGGAAGATCAAGAAGACCCTGTTAACATTTTCCTATAATCACCTTATCGCGTGCTGAAAAAGCCTTGTCGTCACGGCAAAGGTGTTCAGATCTTAGAATAAAAATTATTTATCTGTGATTACCGAATAGGCCAGGGATTACGTGTGTCTTTATCTTTTAGAAATGATACTTTTTTAGTGTAGCGTTTGAAATTTGATAAAATCTTTCTCGTGTTCTTTCTCTCGCTTTTACCAATCAAGTGTTTTGTTCAGAGAGAGAGAAAAAAAATCAAGGATGCTGTTATTTTAAAGATCAGTACTGTTCTATAGATTATCAGGGTGAGGCTAAGTATAGATATAATTTTTCGGTTTATTGATATTTGAATTTATTCGCATATACCCGCATTTTCGTTAACCTA
>NC_051417.1:24021757-24022100 GCF_015228065.2 Penaeus monodon | reverse complement strand
CTTTACACCGAAAAGAGGAGATTCAGTCTACAAGCAGAATTGAACAAAATACCACTGCAGCGTTGCAAGGTGGCACCGGGAGGAGAGGGTGGGGGGCGTGCCACCTTGACACCCACCTTGACACGGTTCACAGGAAGCGTGACGCGGCCGTCGCTGGGTGCCTCGCGCGTGTTTCAAGGCAGGGCTGATGGCAATGATGGTTTCACGTAACACGGGCCGCTTCATAGTTATTCTGAGCTGCTGTACAATGGTTCGAGTCTTTTCCTCCTTACAGTGCGCAAATTACCATGCAAGGTCATTATAATTACTATATATCATGCTGTTTTATACTAACAATAAAATT
>NC_051417.1:24016548-24018809 GCF_015228065.2 Penaeus monodon | reverse complement strand
CTTATTACTAACGGTGCTAGAAGTGACATCACAGCGATTGTGACATTACGTGTGAATGACATGAGGAAGAGCCAGGTGACTCATGGCTGCAGGTTGTGTGACATGCCGGAGGTAACATGATAAGATCGGTGTGAGGGACGTAACGCGACTGATGATTATATTGATAAAGATTTAATTGTAGAAACTAATAAAATATGCCTCATCCCAAAGTCAGGATATAAAACTAATACCGTTGAAGCATTTCCAGAAATATTAAATGTGCACTGATATCAAGCACCCAACAAAACGCATACAAGTCCGCTTGTTGCTCTTTTGTTACAAGGAATCTATCCAAACTCCAGTAACTGGTTCTGATTCTCACAAAACACCATTCCTTGGACCGTTAAAATTGCCACTTAATATATCAATTTCTGGGTTCCTGATAGATTCCAGGATAACTATCGGGCAGGTTTGTGATATCAGACCGTGTTATTAAACGGAGACTCTGTTTCTGTTATGGGTTTTCTTTAATTTCAGCCAGCATATTACGTGCTGGAGATGAGGGAAGATGCATATGGAGCGAGAGGGACTTTGAACGTAAAGACCCAGATGGTTTGCAAAGGAATATGGAATACTGGTGATTTCTGAAAGTCATCTAGCAATTGCGTTTTTACAAGAAGCAATAGGAGAAAGAGGAACAGAAGAAAATATGTGTGTGAAGTACATATGAGATGATGCAAGCAACGATGAAAAGGACATGATAATGGCAGATAACAAGCTGTTTGTGATTTAAAGGGAGAACGGCGATAGTGTAACGGAACTAATATGGCGGTAAGAGACCAATCATGGAAATAATAAATGATGAATTTACTATACAGTGTAATGAAATCACGGTGGTGGTTGTGAGTATGGCGGCTTCATGATTGGAACATATACTTGTCAAATCACTATGAAATGACGTTGAGTGTGACTGTTTTGGAAACAGATGAAGGATTGCGCAACAGCGGTAGTTTGGTATAACGAGAGAGGCTTGACAGTGACAGTGCAACATGCAAAGGTTACTTCACGCAATATTGCAAGGAGGTCGAGATCGCGTCACGGCAGGAGCATGACCTGGCAGAGGTCACACGAGACTACAAGATCTGCGCCTTATAATACAGGTCATGCTAGTGCTGCCATGCAGGACTAGTCATGCAAGTAGCCTGACGTTATGCATGCAACGCCTAAAGCAGGTCAGAATATGTGGTACGAGCGAGTTGCCATACTAGCAACGCGGCATGAAGTCTCGCAACATAATACAGTTGACACGCCACCGGTTGTAACGTGACACACAAAAGTGGCATGTGTACTGTATACTGTGTACTGTGGCAAGCGCAGTACATGTCGAAAGAACAAGCTCGTCCTGAGGAAAGTTCGTGCCAAGATCATCGTTATTACTTAGATTGACTTTTCGGGTTAATTTTTCATTCGCCAGCCTGAAGAAAACCCATCATGCATGAATCCCTGGTACATTGCACTATTTCTTTCTCCCTAAGCCCTTATAAATCACGTCTTCCCGTACTCACGTCTCATACATCATCCAGTCATTGTTCCACTTGTTCCAGTTCTTGGAGCCTTGAGCCCTCCTTCACCAATTCCTTTTGTGCAAAGTTCCAACACACCACTCACCATTTCCTCATAATGCACCGACAGCCCTTCATCGCTACATATCTTATATATAACCATGCGCCTCATGCTATTCCGAGTCAGAACCTCATCTATTTAAATACATCAGTCATTTCCTTCACACAGTGACTAAGTTATTACTCATCTATTTGAATATTAATTTCATCGCGACATGATCGACGTCATATACAGTACTTCATCAGTCGAGCTTATAAATATTTATCGTAATGATTAGATGACACAACTATAACTAATGAGTGGCTGCTGAGAACGCGAATATATTCACAAACGATTTAGCTGACTGGACACAATTTGTAATCAGATTTCATCTCAAAATTTCCTCCTGGAGTTGCCGAAACAAGATTCATTTATGCTCCGTTTTCCATCTTTCTCAAAAACGGTTGGAGGTTCGTATAGATTCTTGGTTTGCCATTTGGATTACTTTTTTCTTGAGGAGTGGAGGTCATGGCTGGGAGTCATGAGAGTTGGTGCAGTTAAATTGATCTAATGATATGGAATATCATCCATTCGTAATGAAAGTTAGACGAAGTTATGTTAATATTTCACTAATGGAGATAGGCAAACATGCTGCATCTACTTAAGGGATAAAAGATACA
>NC_051417.1:24016072-24016205 GCF_015228065.2 Penaeus monodon | reverse complement strand
TCACCTAAAGGGTATCAATAAAAAGTAATGGCCTTTTTTATGAGTAGATAGTGGAAGAGCTAATCATAGCAAGGTCATGTTGCAATTTTCAAGGTTGGCAAGTCAATTTTGCGCACTATTATTGCAAGTTGCG
>NC_051417.1:24014178-24015270 GCF_015228065.2 Penaeus monodon | reverse complement strand
GCTTCGTTTTTTTATCACACAACTTACACTTTAATAACCTTTGTGATGCTCCTCCAATAACAAATAGTTTGCATGATTTTATTCCATGTCTTCTCATACAAAGACGCTGAATGGAATGAACATCTTTGTTTTCTCCTCACCCCTCGTTACCCCCGTTACGTGTAAGAACTACCGCGCAACCTTTCCCCAGGCTGTTACCTTGGTAATCTCCGGTCACTAGTAATTTCCAGCTTTTTCTTTTTGTGATTACTATGATAAAATGCGTTAAGAAATAACTAAAGCTTGTATATTTTCTTGGTCTAATATGGTCGAGTGCTTTACAAATTAATAGTCATTTACGCTTCCATTGTATTAGCGTTCTACCAAGAGAATAAAGACGTGAAACGTTTAGTCGTGTTAAACCGTAACACTCAGGTGGAGATCTTATCACAACCTGAAGTGTCGTCTATCAAGCCTCAGGTAACAGTTAGGTGAAGGACAGCTCAGGTGTACCCAGACGGCTGTAGTGACCACCGCTCCAGTGTTTTCTTTCAGGAATAAGGTCAAACATTTATTGTGTATACGAGGAAATGAATTCCAAGGATACAGTAGCTTCCATACCGACTAATAGGGTGTGTAAGGAATAACACTGTACATTTGCTTGATAAAAAACGTAAAAAGCAGGGTATTTAAGGTGAAAAAATCAATAGCTTCCCAAGAGGTATTATTTTAACATACAAGCTGTCATCCAAATGTATAACAGACGACCGAACTGGAGAGACTTTCACTACCATTAATAATTAAGGTGACAAGACCTGACGGGATTATTAGTGGTTACAGGAAAAGATCTCCAAAACCAAAACAAACCTCCATGCATTCCACCATTCCCACTGCTCTTGGTATGTTAAATATGCCTATATTAAAGGAAAGTAAAAGTTAGTCTACGCAAAGTCGGTCTGTAGAAAAACTGATATCAGAAAAAAAATGTAAAAGGATGACATGAATGAAATTTCTTGATTGTGATCGTTGGAGAGTAAAAACAAAATTTACTCACCCAGACATAGTAACAATAACAACGATAATAGGTATTCTTACCATTACTATTATCATCAC
>NC_051417.1:24013398-24013861 GCF_015228065.2 Penaeus monodon | reverse complement strand
GTGTTACATAGAATAAAACAACTGGAATAAATATCCAATCCCTCACCAGTTTCCTAGGCCAAGGACAGCAGTCACATTCACGGAGATGATGAACGTGACACAGTGTTGGTGAAGGTGGCTCGTTTGAGTACCCGCGATTCTCGTTCTTAGCTTTCGTCACAACTATGGTGGGCTTTGCTCAACTAACCTTCACCCCTTGGCAATGACCTTACAGACGTAATAATATGTATAAACAATGCAGGAAAGGTGAAAAACGTGTTCTTATCATTGTTTTGCATACAGAGCCTACACCAAAGTCTACATAAGCGCTTATTTAGACCTTGGCCTATACATCAGGATGTAGTCAGATTATCACTACAAAATGCTGCCACATATGAATAGCCATTAAGATTAGGTGGTATATATATCTCTCTCTATGTATGTATAGGAAATTATAGTCACGGAGTTGCTATGATTCTCACGA
>NC_051417.1:24009439-24009525 GCF_015228065.2 Penaeus monodon | reverse complement strand
TGTAAAATTTTGAAAAATTTATTACAAAAGCAGTTTATGAGATATCTAAACCAGATTGGTTTTATTATAATAAGTATTTATTAAAG
>NC_051417.1:24007887-24008734 GCF_015228065.2 Penaeus monodon | reverse complement strand
TCAAAGAAACGAAGCAGGCGAAAGACACGCACTCGAACAATATACATAACTTAAGTCCGAATCAACAGCATGGAATTTGAGACGTAAATGACCGCCGGTGAAAAAGATAAAAGATGATTTGCATACGCACACACATACCCATAATCAACTTTGTTCCGACCTTCATGGACAAATAGGTGATAATTAACATTAAAGAATGGTCAGTCAAACGGGAATTACGTGATTCTCATCTGAACTCTCCCGTACCACATGGAATTAAAATCCGTCCTGGCATTTACAGTACAAACAAAAACAGGTTGTTGATCAATATGAAAAGGCGAGGAGGATGGGACATTCATGGGAAAAAAGTCACAGCATGAATCACACTGGAAATGAGAATTAACTAGATAATCTAAACAAGCAGGGATCCATATAGATATTTCATAAGAAAAGGGAGCCACCCAGATATTTCACAAGTAAAGGGAACAAACTAGATAATCTGCACGCTTACCATCCACAAAAAATTTAACCATCTACATGAGTCAGACACACACAAAAATAAGAACACAAAACATGCCTCAAATAAAAAAATAAATCATATACATCACTCACAGACTTAAAACAAGATCTATCTAGATATTTAATGATTACCCGTGAGGACATCAGTCAGGCGAGGCAGTGGGAAACCAACGCCGGGGAAATCACGCGCTGGGAGAACCAATCGGGTGAATGACCACCTATACGAATACCTGGGCAACGACCTACTTAGCCAGGTGAGGTAAACGGATAATAATTGAGTGAATAACCAAAAAGATATGAATGAATGATTGGTGAGAAATAAATAAGCAGGGGAAAAAGTGTGAGAAGA
>NC_051417.1:24006398-24007245 GCF_015228065.2 Penaeus monodon | reverse complement strand
TCTTCTCACACTTTTTCCCCTGCTTATTTATTTCTCACCAATCATTCATTCATATCTTTTTGGTTATTCACTCAATTATTATCCGTTTACCTCACCTGGCTAAGTAGGTCGTTGCCCAGGTATTCGTATAGGTGGTCATTTCACCCGATTGGTTCTCCCAGCGCGTGATTTCCCCCGGCGTTGGTTTTCCCCACTGCCTCGCCTGACTGATGTCCTCACGGGTAATCATTAAATATCTAGATAGATCTTGTTTTAAGTCTGTGAGTGATGTATATGATTTATTTTTTTATTTGAGGCATGTATGTGTTCTTATTTTTGTGTGTGTCTGACTCATGTAGATGGTTAAATTTTTTGTGGATGGTAAGCGTGCAGATTATCTAGTTTGTTCCCTTTACTTGTGAAATATCTGGGTGGCTCCCTTTTCTTATGAAATATCTATATGGATCCCTGCTTGTTTAGATTATCTAGTTAATTCTCATTTCCAGTGTGATTCATGCTGTGACTTTTTTCCCATGAATGTCCCATCCTCCTCGCCTTTTCATATTGATCAACAACCTGTTTTTGTTTGTACTGTAAATGCCAGACGGATCTAATTCCATGTGGTACAGAGAGTTCAGATGAGAATCACGTAATTCCCGTTTGACTGACCATTCTTTAATGTTAATTATCACCTATTTGTCCATGAAGGTCGGAACAAAGTTGATTATGGGTATGTGTGTGCGTATGCAAATCATCTTTTATCTTTTTCACCGGCGGTCATTTACGTCTCAAATTCCATGCTGTTGATTCGGACTTAAGTTATGTATATTGTTCGAGTGCGTGTCTTTCGCCTGCTTCGTTTCTTTGA
>NC_051417.1:24005612-24005690 GCF_015228065.2 Penaeus monodon | reverse complement strand
CTTTAATAAATACTTATTATAATAAAAACCCAATCTGGTTTAGATATCTCATAAACTGCTTTGTAATATTTCTCAAAT
>NC_051417.1:24001192-24001648 GCF_015228065.2 Penaeus monodon | reverse complement strand
TCGTGAGAATCATAGCAACCCCCGTGACTATAATTTTTCCTATACATACATAGAGAGAGATATATATACCACCTAATCTTAATGGCTATTCATATGTGGCAGCATTTTGTAGTGATAATCTGACTACATCCTGATGTATAGGCCAAGGTCTAAATAAGCGCTTATGTAGACTTTGGTGTAGGCTCTGTATGCAAAACAATGATAAGAACACGTTTTTCACCTTTCCTGCATTGTTTATACATATTATTACGTCTGTAAGGTCATTGCCAAGGGGTGAAGGTTAGTTGAGCAAAGCCCACCATAGTTGTGACGAAAGCTAAGAACGAGAATCGCGGGTACTCAAACGAGCCACCTTCACCAATCACTGTGTCCAACGTTTTTTCATCATCTCCGTGAATGTGAACATGCTGTCCTTGCCCAAAAACTGGTGGGATTAGTGATATTTATTACCAAGGT
>NC_051417.1:23999997-24000211 GCF_015228065.2 Penaeus monodon | reverse complement strand
CCCAGCTAGCCATACAATCTCTAGGCCAGAGTTGGTTTTTGGCCTGGCATAGGATGGCAACTCAGGCCAGGGTTGCCCGGAGTTGGGCTAGGGCTGGTCCGATATTGGAATGGACGATGGCTTAAGGCAAAGCCATAGTTTGCCATAATTGGTCCGAAGTTGGACCTGTATTGGCAAGGGGGAAAATGACTAAAATTAATTTTCCTAATGGAAT
>NC_051417.1:23999678-23999920 GCF_015228065.2 Penaeus monodon | reverse complement strand
TCTTGAAATTTACTATATCATCCAACCAACCTAGGGGCTCGAAAAACCCCAAACTGATCCGTGTGGACTTTCCCAACTGCTGCCAAACGGTTTTTTTTTAAATTTCCTTTTAAAATTTCCCTTTCGGGTTTATTTGAGGTAATAAAAAAGTTCTCTGTACAAAAAACCCAAATTTTCATAAAGAGTTTTGAAGTAAGACACTGCTTTCCTTTGGCTGATATTTTCGCCAGTAGTGCAAAAAA
>NC_051417.1:23998830-23999647 GCF_015228065.2 Penaeus monodon | reverse complement strand
CTACTGTGGGTGTTTCCCTAAATTTATTTTCTACCGTTTGGGGACTGCCTACTATGGCCCTGGGGCGGTGATCAAAAATGCAGTCGGGGAAATGCTAAAGCATTCACTTAAACAACATTTTGTGTAGGGGATTTGGATGTTTGTAGGAGGCATCCATCAATAAATTTTGGGGGCCCGCCTGGGAAGAAAAGAAAAGATTATTGGGAAAAATGCCTAGAGCCTAGAGCCAAACCCTTCCTTCTTCTGCTCTGCTTGCTCTCGCGGGATTGGGGGGGATCCCAGTATAATTCGTGGTGTTGTACAAACCACACATAACCCCACAAGGTAAATTTTTTTTTACCAAAATAGGACTTTAAATTTAAATTTAACAGTAATTAGTCTTGCAAATATCTCACTTTATACAATCATGTATATTTAGGCAACTTCTCCCTGCATACCAAATTGATGTACTATCAGTTACTGCACTCCAACTATGGCCATGAAGGGCTAAATTCACTTTACAAAGGAATAAGTAGTTTGGTGAGAAATGCTAATTAAAATACATGCAAAGGATGTAGGAAAGCATGGTTGATTATGCCGGAGTGGAAACTGCTCCAGACCAATGTTGGGTAAAGTTCAGACGAAAATTGTACGCCAGAGTCTAACCAGAGTCTGACATTGTTTGCTGGGATTGGATTGGAGTACAACCGATGAGCAAGCACCAGCTAACTTTGGACTGGAGTCAACCAGAGTTTGTTTCTGGAGTTGGACCTGTACAGCATTAGGAGTTTGCCAGAGTTGGCCCAGATAAGGTCCAGAGTGGTGTGGCTGTCTGCGT
>NC_051417.1:23995402-23995511 GCF_015228065.2 Penaeus monodon | reverse complement strand
CTTAATTTCAAATAATTTCATATAAAAACAGAAAGACACAAGTTACCAGAAATGAGAACAAGTGACACCCGGCAACAAGCGTGACCTCGTGAAGCGTGAACCCACCCGT
>NC_051417.1:23994120-23995378 GCF_015228065.2 Penaeus monodon | reverse complement strand
AAAGTAAGCATAACTTCTAAAAGAAAAGATTGTCCCCTAGTAAATATACACTACTAAAAATATATATGCGTATTTATAACGATAAATAACTTAAATTAGTAACACATTGAAGATGATTAACGGGCAAGAGGTCGAGGTGACGATGGCGCCTTGACGTAATCATTACGCGTTAAACAAATGGAGGCGTTACTTTCACCGCGCCCGCTGGAGTGATTGTCTGCGAAACGCGGCCCTTTTTTCTTCAAAGCAAGAGCAATTTAAAGGATGGTGGATGCGCTGTCAGGGAAATTACAGGTAAACGGAAAGGCTGAGTAAGATCTAATGGAGTATAATTGGTAATTGTATGTGAAGGTGTACAAAGGTGCTTACGACATTGACACGAAGGGCCAGAACATATTTTAAAAGGGTTAATGCTTTGTTTTAAAATAAGGGCAGTTGACGTGTTTGTACGAGTTGACGTGTAACTGATTGTATGGAGAGAACAACATCAGAATGACACTTGAGTTATGCAAATGAGGAAATACATGAAACATTGTGGGAATCAATATTTTTATTCCAACATACGTATACATGGAAGAGTGGAATTAGGGAGGTAGACAGAAAATTTAAGAAAGCAGTTTTACTTCCTTTCGAACCTTCTGGAAGTGACTAGACTCGTGTTCACACAGCTTGCAGACCGGAACCCTTTTTTTAAACACCAGAAGCCTGTCATGCATTAACCAGATTTACCTTTCACTGAGAAAAGCGCCACCATATGTTGGCTCACCAGGATTCTACCCTCACAAGAGGGTAGAAACCCATAACCCAGCGGTGCTTCCCACTGATTTTCCCGACTCATACTATCCAGGAGGCAGTCTCCCATTCTCTCGTTGGTCTTTCAATACTAACCATACACTGGCCAGGCATGAGCTTTCACCGGCCGAGACCTTCCGACCAGAGTCAACTTTCACTGAGCGAGACCCACCTCGCACAAACACACCATCCTTTCACTGGCAGAAGACTGAACACTGCAGAGGTTCCACTTTCACTGTAAAGCTTCTCGAAAAATCGTGGAGATGAATAGCCAAAATGCAAATAAAGAAATTTGAATTTTGTCAGTATATTTTATTTCTGAAAGGTCTCCTCATTTTTAGAATGCAAATGAATTACACTTGAGTGAAACTCAGTTCCTTTATAACTCATGTTATGAACATTTCACCTAGAGACACCAGAAGCGATAAATAAAGTGTAATAGTCATGCACGTCTTTAAAAAATCAC
>NC_051417.1:23991638-23994086 GCF_015228065.2 Penaeus monodon | reverse complement strand
TTAGTTTGATTTTTTTGTTTACGTTTGTTGCCTAAAGATACTTCCGGATACAGAGACCAGACAAAAACTAGTCCAGTTTATGATTATGGACATCCATATATCTTATCCATAGATACACTATAATTTACTCCGATTACTTGGATTAGTATAACAATAGATCATGTGTTATTTAGCAAAAAAAAAAAAAAAACACTTGGTTATTCAATATAACTACCGCCAATTGATCTAAAAAGTACAAAACTGTAAATAATCAATCACACCTTCACTAGAACCTACAGCTATTTGTTCATGCCCTCAACAACTCTGACAAACTTAACGAGACGCAGCAGGGAGACTTCGATTTTGGAAGCGAGCGGTGTCATGTTACAGTTTCTGGCGATTTCCGCCTTCGACGCCCATATTGAGTCTTTGGTCCAGGGTCATTGTCGAGATGCCGTTTCGTTGCGTGCTCTTGCAAGCTGGTAGGATGTGGATTGTTTTCACTGAGAGAAATGCGTTGGTTGATGAATATTTAATATTTTTCCTGTGTCAAACCAATAGGTTTTGTAACATTTATAATGCTATGCCTTTTGCATTAAAGACCATGAGTTTATATTTGTTTATAGCACATCGTATGAGAGTCCATATCGTGGTTATAGCCTTAGGTCTACAGAAATTTGCATCAAAGGTGAAAGTAGTGACCAAAGAAGGGCGTAAAGACTAAAAATGTTAGTTCAGGAACAATGAAAGTTTTAAGAAATCCATAGGTTTCAGATGTACCCAGAATATTTATGAAATCTAAACCATAGAAATGAATCCATTTCATCATCAGAGCTAAATCACTTACCTAATTCATATAATTGATTTCCATCTATGAAACTGAGCAGCGATATTCGTTTTTCAAATCAAATGGTAATACAATGTTTGACGAGATAGATGAAGGAGCATCTGTGAACATTCCCTAAAGTGAACGGACAGACCACTCCATTTGTTATTTTACAAGTAGTCCAGGATCGCAGTTTCTTTGAATACAGAATAGTCGAAGCTAAAGTCTGTCAGTTGATTCACCATCATGTTATGCATCTCAACGAACTCGCGCGGTCGCATTCCCCACATACGTCGTTCGCATACCCTCGGCGCCCGCGCACCCCGATCGTCACTTGACCACGCTGCGCCGTTCTTGATGACTTCGTGATAATCATTGCTCGAAAATATGACGCTCTATCAAGTCTATTGATAATACGTCTCCCGAATGATATAATGGGACTTTGATGTTATTGACCTGGTGATATGTTACTTCATCATGGTCGAACACATTTCATGTGTATTGGTACCGTATCTTCTGGTCTGTCAGACAGGAAGTGATTACATCTTGTTAAGCGATATTGGCCTTACTCTCCTCACTCACATACGAGGATTTCCCTAACGACGCCGCAATCGTTTCAAAGCACCACAGCTTATACCTGGAATATCGGAAAATATTTGAAAATATTGTCTACCACAAATTTGTTCTTATGTCGGCTTCAATGCCCTCCTCGCAACGTATGAACCCAGCCTAATTAATCTGTAACCTACGTATCACTACTGCCTTTTGCGTTCGGAATGCACCGCGGATCCACCTTCTTTAAAATTCATTAATTTCATAACATGCAGATCGTTCTGCAAGCACAGTGCCCCTAAAAATTACAAAGTGTTTTATCAACGCTGGGGACGTATGCAGTCTGCACTATTGCATGCACAGGCCACTTTATCCTCAGTCATTGTGTACAGGTCTCTCCTTGGAATGACTTCACATAAAATCTTGAATATTTATATTGTAAGTAATTATTCTAACTAAGTCTCATCTCTGCCCGGGATACACAGTGATCCACGAAGAATTGTAGTGCTTGCATAGTACTCTTGTTACTAGTAGGCGAACTCCTTATCATTGTATGTTTACTTTCTACATCCATCTTCTATACTGGAAAAGGAATTTATAAATCATATTAAATCGACATATTACCGATTGAAAATGGCATTTTTTCAATTTGAAACTAGGTCAGTTTACCCTTAACGCGATAATTTATTACCAGGTACTATTTATAGTATAGACACGATAACCAAAAGCAGTACATACTTTGCTAAAAGTTTACTTAAATCAAAATGATATATGATATATCAAAAAGATTAAAAGATATGTTAGGCACCCTAATAAATCTTTATGTTTTTAGATGTCCAAAATCAGTACTGACAACGTTTGACGTTTTTAGCGTCTCTGAATGTAAAGAATACTAAAATTATTATTCCTATAAAATAAATCTCACAGTTTAGCATTCTGTTGAATACAAGATAACAAGAATGATTTCACTTCTTATAATAATTCTAAATAAAATAAGTAAACGTTTCTAGATAATATCTAATGTTTCATTCACTTTTTGACAATATAAATGTATACCTAATCCTTACAATCCCCACACGCACGCACGCGCG
>NC_051417.1:23991276-23991497 GCF_015228065.2 Penaeus monodon | reverse complement strand
TGTACTTGATCTATCTATGTGACAAATAAGTAGAGAACTAAACATCTTATAGCCCGAGGACCAAGTCTTATGAGGGGGCCTTATATGTATATTTTTAGGTAAGTATAAGCTGTCGTTTGGTGCCCCCCTTCGGTCGGGGACAGGAGGTCCCCTTTACTACGTCACTAACCACCGCATTCAGTATAGATCATCAGTTGGTACGATTACCAACTTTATAAAAG
>NC_051417.1:23989977-23990786 GCF_015228065.2 Penaeus monodon | reverse complement strand
GTGAAGCATAAGAAATCGGCTGCCAGTTCTCAGGATTCGTCCGTTGAATGGTTGTGCAGACTTCCGACTAAAATATTTATTGTTACAAAAAGCTAGCCCGGCTAATATGGGCGTCAGAGAAGACAACTCTTCACGTCTCTTTTTTCTCCCTCTAATGTATAAATCAGGGTCAGATTTTTATACACGAAGCTCTTGTGCACGGAGTTTTCGCTGACGGAGGCGGCGGTCAACCTTGGGGATGGTGACGTCACACTTCTCAGGAAATGTAATTGGTCTTTACTTTCTGTTGTGGTTGACGGAACACCGTGGAGAAGGTTTTAATTGGTTCCGCGAAGGTCATTGTCATTCACGATTATCTGCTGTGCAATTCAATGCCGAGAGATTTTTTGACGTATGGAAACAATCGATGCAGTATCAAATAGCCATTATTTGGGCATTTCATTGTTGTTTTTCATTATCTTGTTAGTCTGATATATAACGATTTAATGTTGCTCAATTGAGGAAATGCAGGTAAAATCTCAAGGTTAAAAAATTATGACAGCAGAAAGAAACAACTAACATATTTTTTCAATCGCCCAATTAGATTAAGTAATAATTTAGTAATATCATCAACACGATCTATATATTTATACATGAAAACCATCTGCTATGAATTTACGAGGTTGTGTGTTTAGGTAGACAATTATTGTCCATAAATCACAAAAGGTGCGCTCGCTGTACCCGACAGTGCCAGGCAGTCTCCGTTTACCTGAATAATGACGGAACTTTTCCTTGAATGGAGTTACCACACAGCCTTCACTTTCGTCGAG
>NC_051417.1:23988418-23989806 GCF_015228065.2 Penaeus monodon | reverse complement strand
GCTTTCCTTTCTTGACTCTGTGTGTGAGTTTCAGAGGTTTTGTTCATTTGACTTTGTGTGTTTGCGCAAATGTTGGTTCTTTTGACTGCATGCAAGTTTGTTTGTGTGTGCGCTTGAGACGGGGAGAGCGAGAGGAAACCTTGGTGTCTAGGTTCAGCGAAAGGCTCGTCATACCTACTTTTTACGCCTCGAAGAAATTGGGGAGAAGAAAGGATATTGCGCGTCACATCTGTGTAGTCGCAAAAAAGCGGAAGTACCGACCTAACAGGTCTTTCGACCTGCATTTCCTAATGAATACACGAATGAAGCTTGTAGTCAGGGAATGAGCGAATGTTTTGAATATCAGAATTTATCAATATGCATCTATAGGGCTGTAATCATCTGACTATCCTCACGTGCACTCTGTGAGGGTTGTGTGTTTGTCTCTGAATTTGTAAGTGTTCCGCGCACACCGATACCTTATTTGTGAGTGTGTACACAACTAGAGTTAGAAGAATTTACACTCGAGCCCCGGCAGCTAGATCTGCACGACATGCATTGGAAAAAAGAAAATATACCGTACATTATTGTAGAGCTATGGCAACACATCCACCTTATATTGGACTGCTTATCGGTGATGATCGTCGAGCCACGGGGCTGCTGAGGCAGTCTTCCGGTCGTGGCTCATTCACTGGGCTAAGGTCGAGGACAGATTTACTTTCTCGCCGACTGACGCAATTGTGACCAGTTTGCGGTGGATCTTTTGTTCTTTGGTTCGACGCTTATGGGAACATGAATGCTTATAACGCCTTGCAGTTCTAGGTTTTTAACGTTTTTAACATTCTATTCGCATCTGAAAAAAATATTCATCTGATGCGATGCTTAGGTATGGTTCCTGATAATTCATCTCAAAGTATCTGCTATACATATCTCTCCATTTACACCTGGTCATCTACCTTGAGGGTAGATGACCAGGTGTATTTCTCTAACTATCTGCCCATTTAAACACAAATAAGACATGCATTTAAGACGCCCAATGCTATCAATGCTGGCCACATGTCTAAAGGTCAGTTCTTTATCTTGCGTTTCCGTTTCTTTAAACGACACTAGACACTCCTCTCTGTCTTTCCTTCACAAAAGAAAGTACAATGAATACAAAAGAAAGATAGGAGGTACACAATACGTATCTGGACCCGGTCTAAACAAGATATGTATTATGCACCCAGAATGAAAAACGATGTACTGTACCTGTCAGAGGATAACACCATCGGATTGTGTCCTTTACTTATTCATACGCGACGGTGAGCGTAAATAAGTAATCAGTAGATACGATGAATGTGATATGAAATTTTGTTATTGCTGCAGCTGATAATGGTAGTGATAACAAAGACTTAACTATTGCTAAAGAA
>NC_051417.1:23986783-23987532 GCF_015228065.2 Penaeus monodon | reverse complement strand
TCTATGTTTGATAGCGAGAAAAGATACATGCGTTATCTTATTTCCATTTTATAGAAATAAAGTAGCATAAGCATTATTATGAATAAATATCACGTTAAAGAACATCTAGAGGAATAAATGTCTCATCTTGACATTGCCACAACATCCAGCTCTTGTAATGCTAGACGAGATAACACATTTTACAGCCAGTGGATCGTAAATTTCATTAATTGTAAGTGAAGAACAATTTCTTAAAGAATAACAATTATGATCTCTGAAATTTCTCAAAAAAGTTCCATTATTTCCTTAAAAACAACAAGATTATTACACTCAAGAAAAATCGTGACCCAGATTCACCTCGCCGCAAAACCTCCTTCTCACAGAACTATCGAATCACAGACGCTTCCCAATGCTCAGGTTATATGTCATTGCCATCCGCGACAGATATACACTAAAAAAACAAACAAACCGGAAACCTTCACATTCTCTTTAGTATTCAAATTAATGTGTTTTTCTCTTTAAAAAACGGCCTAACTTTTGCGGGTTTCTGAGCTATCAACAACTAATTCAAGCTACTTACAGTCGTTTCACAATCACTAGCAACACGCCCTTATTTTCGAACTACCTCGCCGTTAGACCAAGCCTCAGCCGCTGCTACACCCACGTTACAATTACATTCAGCGTAATTGTGGTGTACAAACGACCGTCGCGTTGGGTCTTGCGTCATCACGAAAGGTAAGGCGAACAATTCTTATCTTTCTCACACTTGG
>NC_051417.1:23982877-23983913 GCF_015228065.2 Penaeus monodon | reverse complement strand
AAAAAGGTAATAAGAAGGGGAGATAAGAAAGGAAACCGCAATGTATCATTACGCAGAATTATATGAGCCTGTTATTCGTTATACAGGTTCAGCGTGTCGCCCTAACTTTTCGCAAATTACTTAGAGGAAATTGAGAAGTCACGCACATACACATGCGAGACAATGTTTACATAGTACGAACAAATACTATATTTCTACTTAGTGAAATTTCAGACTTGCATATCAGGGACTTATTAAGTATTTAATCTATTCTGTTATTCCGTTAGAGGCTTTTGAAACTTCTTTATATTTTTATATAATAATTAGAAATGTTTGTACCACGGAATGCAGTTAAGGAAGGAAATTCAAGATGCAATAACGATGAATATTAGAAAGTTGTAATTCCATCCTGAAGGCTTTAAGAGAAATCCTTTTAGCTTATTTCTCCTTTGCTCGCAACTCGTAACATTTGTGGGAATTCCCATGGCTACACAACTCTTCTTTTGTTTTCATACGCAAAAATGAGTAGAAGAAATGAACAGCTTGCATGTTAAATTATCACCCTTGAAAGTCGAACATTGTTTGTTGTAGATATTTTGAAATGAATTGTTACAATTATCAACACATAAATGTTTATATAAATACAAAAAGAAATGCATTAATATGTATACGAAATTGAAAAAAAATAGTGATGAAAGACCATGTGGAATCGAAAGTTTATCTAGAGAAAGTTGTAATGCGAAAAAGTGAGTTGAATTATACCATTTAATCACTTTAATTATCCAGAAGAAACACGGGAAGATGGTGTGATGGTGATATTAGAGCCACTCTTGTCCAGAGTCTGTAATCTACTATAGACAAAGAATCCTGATTTTCGCCATCGTGACTTATCAACAGCACGGGGCAAATGCCAAAAGCCTCAAATACACATGATTGTATATGAGATCAGGTCATGAACTCATGGTATACTCCTCGAATTTTTCACAGAAAGTATAGTATTGTAAATTTGCACATGGTTCGCATACAAAAGCAGAGGGAGACATATCTTATGCGTGTA
>NC_051417.1:23982064-23982346 GCF_015228065.2 Penaeus monodon | reverse complement strand
TTTACTTATAGTAATCTCAAACCTATCATAAATCAACTAAAATGTGTACGTTACGGCTTCTATCCTAAGTGTTATGTCATATTGCACAACCACAAATAATACGCGGTACATAATGTGGCTCTAACATTTAAGTACCTGTCACTGACTTCTATGGAGGACAATAGTAAGTGCTTTCGCTACCTAGCAAATGCGAATGGTAGTTATGATAAGTAAATATGAAATGCTGGTTATCAAATGCAGTTCACTCTGTAGAAGTAGAGGAATAAGATAAACACATGCCTG
>NC_051417.1:23981026-23981625 GCF_015228065.2 Penaeus monodon | reverse complement strand
GAACGCACATGTGTTTCTATAAAGTAGGACATGGTGTGTTGAACATTTTTAGGGAACAGAGAAATAAAAGTTTGCAAAAGACAAGAAGTGAGTCAAGTGCACACATGTAAAACTCCACGTGAGCACCTCCTGTGTACATTCAATCAAGATCACATTTATTTAGAATTTCTTTACCACTTTCTTTGCATAATGTAAACGAGCAGTAACTCTGTACTCCATACAACAAAGAATTCAAAGATGTTCCATGGTTTGTAAGTCTGGCTCATCCACAAACACTCTCTTCTTGCAGGTAATGATGTTCTTTATATGCCATTAGCTGAAGGGCCATTTCCTTTCACCTCTCTACTTGTTTATCAATTTCAGGTGGCTATATCGACACCTTCAAGCGAAACTAAAGCGAATTCTCATGCCGTCAATACTTGAGTTGGAGATTATCCGGTGATGCTTGACACACTTCCCTTGTTCTCAGGCAGTTGTTTGCTGTGATGACGGCGATACCTTCCCACGTCTTTGGAACGTCTGAGCTAAGTATATGTTTCATCGGGAATTCATCAGGATCTGCACATTTCTCTTGCAACAACAACTTCCTGTGACGAGAA
>NC_051417.1:23980687-23981000 GCF_015228065.2 Penaeus monodon | reverse complement strand
ACAGAGAAGAAACATGATGATACATGTTGCAAAATAAAAGCAATGAAAAACACACCATTACTTTCCCCCCGGCTGCCATTGTCAACTTTCTCTCCCCAGCAGCGCCACCAGTGACGAAACCTCGCCGCTGCCGCCGCCACCGCTGGAACCGAAGCTGCACACTACCTGCACGCTCCCCGAGGTAACCCAATGCATGAACCTTCGAGGGGCGTAACTGCCTGGCGTCGCGTGCAAGCATGCGTGGCCTACATATTGGGCTTCAAAAATGTCTGGCATTCGCTCCACTCGCGCTGAATTTTTCGAACGTTAGTAA
>NC_051417.1:23979793-23980662 GCF_015228065.2 Penaeus monodon | reverse complement strand
GAGGAGGGAGGCCCGCGTTCGCCAGGGGCTAATTAGCATTTGGGATTACGGAGACTTATTATGAACATTTATATTCTAGCTAGAGTCTCTTGTAGCAAGATGCTCAATCGATGCTATGACGACACTTCATTTAATATTTCGAGCGTGTCAGCGGTCATATAACTGTGAATGTATTTTCCTAAAACTAATATACAAGGTTTGCTACTTCTCTCGTTGTTACCAACTCTACCAGGTGCAGAGCAGTGCATCAACTATTAGTGCTAGTTAAGTAATCACTATAACTACCTTTCTTGCTATTGCCGACATAAGTAACTCTGCCATTATTGCCAGTTTAAGTACCTCCGTCACAACTACTGATCCCGCAAGTATGACACTCTGCCCGCAGCTGTGAAAGCTATTGCCGATATTCAAGTTGTTAATTTTAAAATATTTCTGTATGCCGAGCTTTTATTAGTATCATTGCAAATTGGGTAAAAAGACAATCTTTTGAATGACAATAGACAATATGACTACTGATACGCTAAATTTTCTTAAAGTTTGTTTTGTGAATGACTTTCATTATCATTTCTAGTGCACATATCACAACGGTGACTCACGACAGAACTGCAGCAGTGTCTCTGCCTAACAAGATGCTGAAGAACTCGCCTTTCGAGCAGGTGTTGATTGATTATATAGTACACAGCACAACCTATCTATAGGCATTAGGCAAGAGCTAATGCCAGACATACATCCAGTCCCACCGCATTTATTAATTGTGATTTTAACCGATCATTTCCCTTTTCCCTTTCTCTTTACTTCGTTAGGTTCGCAGATGCAAATCTCAGGGCATAACACTAAAACCGTTTACACTTTCAAGCACCCCCAACCCA
>NC_051417.1:23979236-23979729 GCF_015228065.2 Penaeus monodon | reverse complement strand
GATCGATCGCTTGTTCACTTTAAATTCATGACTGTATCATTTTCTAACTTTGATAATAGTGAGGTGTGCGTATTATCATTTTTTACACAGACAGTGAAATTAATCAGCATGTAAACTCATGTATCAAGATTGTTCCCATTTACTGCAGGAAGAAGCAACCAATTTTCTCAAAGTATATTCTACATTATCCGCCGACAAAGGCCATTTATGATCACATTAACATCTATGTGCAGGCATGTGACAGCTCCGCATGATGCCGTCCAAGACCTTGCACGGGAAACTCCAATGACGCGAAGCCTCTCTGGAGATTCGAAAGGTTAAGCAGCAGTATCACAGTATGTTCGCTTTAAGGCTTTCTTATCATTGTTCTTAGACTGTGGATCTGGAGGTACTATACATTCCAGGTTACGTGATACACGAATCTACCGTCTATGCAGAGGTGTTGAGATGTACATAATGCATTATGAATCACTATATTTTGAGCACGGGTGAG
>NC_051417.1:23977123-23977704 GCF_015228065.2 Penaeus monodon | reverse complement strand
GAAGAAACATTGACAGGCTGATTGCATATTTTGACCAAGGTTTTTCGTGGCTTTACATCAATGTTTGTGCTACTCCATTATTAACTTGTAGAAGCTTACGTCTCCTTCACATCCTGTTATATATTATTTATAATGCTGTACTTGGAGGTTGTGGATACTTTACCGTTACAGCCTTCCTACGTAATAAAACGCAATTTTCATAAATTTAAAAAAATAAAGAGTTATGATAGCAGACTACTGTATCTGCATAAACCATATTTAAAAGGCAAAGCAGGAAATATATATTCGATGATACATTTGCCCACACACTTCTCAGTTTACGGTAAGCGTGAAGTTAAGCTGCAGACCGATAAGCCAGGTTTAACTCGTCCTAGTACGTTGTAGATCCTGCCTGGATATCTTGTAAGAACCCTCCGATGATGAAAGCGAAGCCGGAAGCTGTGCAGGTCCTGGGAGTGGAGTGCGGCGTCATGGTGAGGCCGATTTCCCATCCTTCAGTCGGGGGAGCCTGACCTTATCCACATGGCTGACACCTGGGATGAGGTCCTTGGCGATGGCACTTTTCGGTACTGATTCATGCT
>NC_051417.1:23966820-23967079 GCF_015228065.2 Penaeus monodon | reverse complement strand
ACCTCACTCCCGTGAAAAGATGCGGAAGCGCGGGTTCAAACTGACAAAAGCAACAGATCACAGCCATTGATGTTATTAGAAGTGACAGGAGTAAATCCGAGACGAGCATCCTAAAAGATTCTGTGGTCTAGAAGGACGTAAGACGTGTCACAACTGTTTCGATGATGTGACGTCTCGATGTGACCTTATCTATTAATAGACGTTTTACGAATGAGTTTGCATAACTGGTTTGACCTTTTCTGATAAGAATACTAATCTA
>NC_051417.1:23965374-23965849 GCF_015228065.2 Penaeus monodon | reverse complement strand
GGAGAGAAAGAGAAAGTTTTCCCTACGTAGAGATAAATGAGACGCTTGTGGTTGCCTTTACTTCCTGACACACTCTACCTCCTGTACATAGTGGTCTGCACCGATGACACTGACCTCTTCTCCAACAGCTGCAGAGTCAACAGCTGCCGTTCTACCCGATGACTCACTCCCCATTTCACGATAACCGTATTGATGCGACGTAAGAATAACAGAAATCATCTGTCTTTCAAACACAAATATAAATAGCATCACCTGTTTAAATAAAGTATTCTAGCTTTTTATTTAACATTTTCCCGCATTGTCATCTACGAAAATGTTTCTATAAGACTGCTTAGAGATATACGTGAAGAAATAGGTCCTTTCCCAGTGCGGTCACGCTTGGAGATTCGTGCTTCTCGCTCGCGCTGGGAGATCGTAGTCGGCGCTGCACCACAACGAGACGAGCTCGACAAGGCGCTCTCGCATGTGTTTGTAT
>NC_051417.1:23963933-23964099 GCF_015228065.2 Penaeus monodon | reverse complement strand
CACAAGAGGACTAAAGAGGAGAAGATCATTGAAGGAGTGGAGAATGATTGATACAGTACAGCGTTCAGAGATAGAATGTAAAAGTAAGAACACTAGGAAGGAGAGAGGAGAGTACATTTAATGAATGTGACGAGAGATGGCTAGCACACATAAGGTAGTGCTACAG
>NC_051417.1:23962111-23962378 GCF_015228065.2 Penaeus monodon | reverse complement strand
AGTCGCATACCTTCCCTAAATTCACTCCTCCCCTTGCACTTTAAACCCTAAGACTACCCACTCCCACTTCCTTCCTCTTCATCCTTAACTGCTCCTCCCTCCTTCGTCCCCTTATCTCCTTCCTCCCTTATCCCAATCCCCCATTTCCCTTCCCCATCTCCTTAAAAAGCCCCCTTCCTATGCCTCATACCTTCCTTCTTAACTTCCCCCTTGGATAGTTCTGTAAATTATGAATATGCATAAACTTCAGCGCATGTACTTGCATCG
>NC_051417.1:23961598-23961871 GCF_015228065.2 Penaeus monodon | reverse complement strand
ATAAGGCCATGGATGTCACTTAGGAAGAGTTGCTTTATAATAACCCTATTTAACGTCATCCCGGATCTGAAAGCTTGCGCTAGAACATCATTTCGCCGATTAAAAAATGTAATAGAGATTCTTCGGTTATCCACACTCATATACAGACACATACAGGACTATGTTTACATTTGGATACTTATATAGCAGTATTTTTTATAATCAGAAAAATATGGCGATACACGACTTACTCATACAAGGCAACTGATAAGAGTAATATCAGTGATTTCCGAG
>NC_051417.1:23956716-23957409 GCF_015228065.2 Penaeus monodon | reverse complement strand
CTAACCTTCCTAACATATACGTATATATGCTACAATTCAGCAAACTGAATGTAGAAGCACTGGGCCAAGTTAGAGCAGTCGCAATTCTTAACATAAGAAATCTACAGTTACCGTTATAAATGTACAGAGAAAAATCACCTACACAATATCAAATTATATAATACATCTGAACCACTTTACCTGCACATTTTCCTAGTGGACACGACCATCTGAGACAGGAAGCCCATCTTGGCAACAGGTGTTTAACAGGTGTGTTTGCGTCTGTGTGCGCACTCTGATATTAAATTATAGCGTTTCCAAATCCTTACTTTCACTGAATGTGCACAGCGATGGGTTAAGTTTAAAGTGCGTACCTTCCGCTCACTATGACTCGATGGCAAACTTGATTCTGAGTCAACTATGCCCATATCTGAAAAAAAGTTCTGATAACCAATATGCTATGTTTATTAAATATCGGCCTGTTGGCACTGATGAGTCAACAGTGGGAAGGGGGTGGGTGATCCTGATTTGCCATACCATAGGCATATTATGCAAACATGAGCGGCATATTATTTTCCCATTTTCTTATATCTTTGTCGTAGGCATTTGGATGAAGACTTCACAAATAATCATTGTTTTGGATTCCTTTGTTTTAATTTCTACAAGAAATAGTGTGAGGTAAGAAAGAATATTAGAGTTTGTTCAGCAATATTG
>NC_051417.1:23953374-23953537 GCF_015228065.2 Penaeus monodon | reverse complement strand
CAGCTTTACAAGGAAGAAAAAATTAAGTAGAAGTGATATGCTGTATTAGCTTACATTATTCCAGATCTGAGGTTCCTTGAAAAGTGATCAAACTCGTCACGGACATATTTTACTAATGTGTATCATTTTACCTCGTCCAAATTGTACTTTCATGATTTCTATG
>NC_051417.1:23947518-23947774 GCF_015228065.2 Penaeus monodon | reverse complement strand
GCAAATTGATATATGAGACATATCTTAATCCAGTACATGCACTCATATTTGCAGATTACATATCCCTCTTTGCAACTCACGATGGTAAAGAATCTCTCCTCAGCAGGCAGTGCATGGAGCAGCAGGAAGCATTAAATTAGTAAGCGAAAACCGATAAATAATAATTTTCTCTCAAATAAAAAAATGGTTGTTGAAATGTGTAATAGTATTCGATACGAGAGTATTTTCACTGACATGTCTTTCACAAAAAATGATA
>NC_051417.1:23947256-23947435 GCF_015228065.2 Penaeus monodon | reverse complement strand
AAAGTCTAAAATGAAACAAAAAATATTAGGTCTGTCGATTTACACAGGAAAGACGGTTTTTAATCATTAACACGACGGGAAGAAATTGGAATTCCTTTAACGACTTAGAAAAAAACTCATTTATTACGACTGTACCAAACAGGGCATTCAAAAGCATCTATAATATTTATTCTTAGAAT
>NC_051417.1:23944493-23946776 GCF_015228065.2 Penaeus monodon | reverse complement strand
GGGTGAGCAAGATATATAAACAGATTGACTGGTAAGTAGGCAGGTAAGATGACTGCTATGTGGGAATATCATGTCATTACATTATTTGCTTGTCCAGCAAATAACCAGGTTTTAAGATCGCAGATAATGAATATTGCAGCCGACATAAGATAATACTAACAAACAGTCTGTGAGAAAGATGAAAGGAATAAGGATGGCAGAAAAGTTTGAAGTGAAGAGAGGAGAGGTAAGAATGGAAAGAATTAAGTTGGGGTGGTGGGATAGAAATGTATTCAGGGCTTCTATCATAATTTAGCTTTGGGTAATTAGCGAGTTTCGTCCTCACAAGCGTTACCAATAGTCCCTCTACACTGACAAAGGCCCCTGACACCATCAAGGGCCCCTGTGACATCAATAAGGGCCACTGTGACATCAACAATTGTCCCTATGACGTCATCAAGGGGTCCTCTGACGTCACCTGGGGGCGGGGCCTTGCAAGCATCTTGTTGAACTGTTGCAAGACAATGGCTTGCATTAATAACCCACTGTCATTCGAAAGAACTGTTCTTTAACTCGATGTGTAGATTCGTACTAGACATTCCACAAACAACTTTTAAAATTTGGCGGAGCACTAACACCTCGATGAAAGTATTGATTTGATATGGTTAGCTACCATGATTATAGCATTCGTTGGTATATATCAAGATGTATAATCATGGTTTATATTTATGATGAAGCATTTTGAAAACGTTTATGTTCCAGAATCACTCATTTAGGTAATTTCTTTTGTAACAACCCAAGTGGTATTCGGCCGAGTGTCAACCTGTTTAGTGTTACCTTTCGGTGATTATCATCCACAATCTTCTTTATCTGAGTGTCAGATGCACGAAAAGACAAATTAAAAAGAACAATCGGTTAGAAATTGAATTAGCATCTTTACATTTACTATCCCTACAGACGCCATTACCGAACAAGCGCAGATCTCGAAATCCTTTGTCGATTAACCCTTAATTTCTCATGGAAGAAGCTGAGAACCCTTCCGGAAGATTCATTGTTCTTTTTCATGCAGTGATATTAATGTACTCCACTTCCTGCCTATCAAAAAGAAGCGACGACGCCGCAAAGTCAAAAAATATGAGGAAAACTGTTTGAAGCTTGAGCGCAGGTGAGGATCGAAGGGAAGAGGGGGACGTGTGATGCCAGTGCCACTCGGGAACATTTTTACACTTTCACACTTTCAGGTACTTGATCCATGCATGTCAGTCAGTCCTAGCCTTTAACAAACGATTCAGCTTTCAGAGGGATCCAATCAGCAGGTGTGTTAGAATCTTATAAGGCGAAAAAAAGGCGGCGAGGCTTGGCGTGGAGGGCGAGCTGGGGCAGGAGGGAAGGCCATTTTCGTCCCCCAAGAGCCCGTCCAGCCCCGCCCTCGCCTCCTCTCGCCTTATGGCCCTCGCTCCCTCGGCTGGCACCCTTTCGTGATGGCAGGGTGACGGGCGGACTAGGGTCAACATTCTCGAAGTCCTGCGTGATGCTGTTTAGGTGTTATTTGGGTTTCTGATGAACTAATTTTCTTGGAAATCGTATCCTGACTGCGTTTGGGTGACGCTTGGGACATGGTCAGCGGTGTACTGTTTCGAATAATGTTCTCATCCTTTTCTTTTCATTTGTTGATACATTATCTATATTTGCTTTAAAGTATTATTGCATCCTTACCTATATTTATCTACTTTACCTATTTGTATCATTATTTAGTATGATCAAAATATGTTATTTTGAAATTTCCTACACTGAAAATCTTAGGTTTATCTCCTTGTCAGGTGATTCTTGTAACTCATATTGATTAATCAACCCACACACTTACAATCTCTGAACTAGAAATATAGACATGGTATCCCCAACAAAGTGGTACCACTGATTAAATAAGATAAGCCTCAGGAAATTAAAAGTTCTTTCATGTAAAGGGGTATAGTCCCTTGCACATCATTGACACTTAATTACACTGCAAGTACCTTTGTTGATATCATATTTATTTTAATTTAATCCTGTTATTGGTTAACTCACTGATCTTCTTAAATAAATGAGTTGCTTGAGATCCACATGTGGTCATGGGTTGATATTATTTTATACAAGGTACCACACATATTTGAACTTGGGTCTGTTATCATATTTTCCACCATCTCTTTAAAACAGGTACTTAATAAGTGGATTTTGTATTAGAAAAAAAAATCTTATTTAAGTAAAATCTGATTACTTTTCTTTGTTGTCATTACTGATATGAAAATCCATAGATATGATGATAGA
>NC_051417.1:23944288-23944381 GCF_015228065.2 Penaeus monodon | reverse complement strand
AACTGTGAAGTAGCCCAACGGGTTATGGGGCTGATACCCCTTGCTAGGAAAATATTTAAGAAGGTTAAGAGAGTGCTGCTAGGGTGAAAACTT
>NC_051417.1:23943475-23944172 GCF_015228065.2 Penaeus monodon | reverse complement strand
CGTGCGTGCGCACGTGCGCGTGTCTGTTTTTTTTTTTTTATATGTGACTTTTTAAGTCTTTAAAAGGGCTCATTAACCCAGCAGATAACTCAACTTTATTCATGTCATATCAGAATCCATGGGTTAGGATATTGTTTCCTTCTCTAAAGATCATGGGGGTGAAAATTTACCAATATATTTAGAAGTTGACAACATATATGATTTGATATTTAAGCCTTATGTAAATGAAGATACATTAAATGGCTAATGTTTTTTGCAGGATGTGTTTTTATTTATATTATTAAGAACTCTTTTTATAATTACGTGAACTTGTATTGATTTTATCCAAAATACTAATCAGGCTCAAATTTGTCCAATATGTTATTATCAAACCAGTTTTATCAGTGGTGAATAATCTTGTATTAGTTTAAATGTTATATAGCAGTTGTCATTTTTAAATTTCGCACTTTTGCAGATGAGAAAAAGCAGTCAAGATGGGGGATGGAATGCTATCATTGTACTGGAACAACCACAAGGCTACTTTCTGCCACATTCTGGCAACTCTCAGGGAGAAGGTGAGTTTTAAAGACTAATATGTATTATGAATTGTAAATCAGGTTAAATGAAATGTCATGTTTGGCAGTCCATATGTTTTATGAACAGTAATGTAGAATAAGTATTATTTTTTATATTATATGGAAGACTTATGTGAAGAAGA
>NC_051417.1:23943011-23943192 GCF_015228065.2 Penaeus monodon | reverse complement strand
AAAATGTCATGTCTGAGTGCAAAAAATGAACACTAATGGTAATGACATAAAAATTTAATTAGTAGTATATATATAAGTAGAAGTATGACATTATAATCTGTTTAAAACATGCAGTAAATATTTTTAATAGAGACCTGAAGGAGTTGATTACTGAGGCTGGGAAGTAGTACTGCAATTGATG
>NC_051417.1:23942538-23942654 GCF_015228065.2 Penaeus monodon | reverse complement strand
TATGATTACCTGTTAACGATAGGTTAACATTAATTATGTGCATGACATAAAAGTATGAACTGTATTTTTCATCCCCTGGTCTTTGTTTATAATTATAAACATGCTGGATATTTTAT
>NC_051417.1:23941467-23942396 GCF_015228065.2 Penaeus monodon | reverse complement strand
TCCCCATAAAAACATTGAAAATCAAAGGTTTAGGTTAAGTTTGGAAGGATTTCACTGAAGAGCTAGCAATGTACAAGCATAAGATTCTACATTTGTATAGCATGTTCAACAGAGAACAGCCTTCACTGTCATGATGGGTGCCATCTGTTTTTATATTTGGCAAGTATAGATGTCAGTCAGCATTGTTCGGTTAATCATCTTAAATTAAAATTTACTTTTAACCAAATAATTCTTTATAGAACATAACTTTTTTGTATGTTATTAGCAGTACTAATAAAGTATAGGTGAATTTGGAGGAACTGTCGCTGTCACTTCCAAAGTATGTTACAGGTTGTATCTTGTTGTCCTGTTAGGAAAAGTTTGCAGTCTTTGTTTTATGTCCATCACCATTTGCATAATTGATGACCTTACATGCTGCTGATATCCTACTGCTGTAATTGTATTCATATCCTTAATGGGCATTCCTAAATGTCAACTATATAACATGACATCTGTTGGGTCCTAGAGTAGGGATTGACTAGCAAAGTTTAGTTAACAGTTTTACCTGTTCCCTGGTTCATATTTCTGCAGTAGGCCAGTCAGACCTGTTGACTATTAGTACATATGTGTGGGCTTGGCTACCAGTACACTTCACTTTATTCACACCATGATTATCGACTTGTCATAGCATTGTCAACATGTCTGTGCTTCTAATAACTTAACAATCAGATATTTACCGTGTCAAAGTATTGTTGCCAAGGCATGTTTACAACTCAGGGGTATATGCCTGGAAAAGTAATTTGTTTTATATTTTTAAGTCCATTTTAGCATGTTAATTGAAAATTGAAAAAAAATATTTAGAGAACAGTGTTAGCACGTAAAAGAAATTCACAATTAGCCAAAAAGAAATTTACTTGTATCAATTTTGAAAATTAGAGTTATTGACACAT
>NC_051417.1:23941276-23941418 GCF_015228065.2 Penaeus monodon | reverse complement strand
GAAGTAGAAAAAAATGTTTTTCATACTCAATTTGGCTCCTTTCATTTACTGTTTTTAGCCATGGCTTTACATAAATAGGACTGGAATTAGGGTGTAACTTTACTCCTGCACCATTAGAAATACACTTATTGTTATTATTAGT
>NC_051417.1:23940306-23941237 GCF_015228065.2 Penaeus monodon | reverse complement strand
CTATTTTTTATGCTATTTTTCCTAGTGGGTTGTGTACGAGTTTATATGTATTGGTTTTGTTAGACCATTATTTTTATTATAGATTAGTTATAATTAATTATTGTATTTTTTTCAGGAACGGTACACTGATGCAACGTTAGCTTGTGATGGAAAGTTTTACCCTGTACATAAGTTGGTGCTATCAACATGTAGTGAATATTTTGAAAATATGTTTGAACACACACCATGTAAACACCCAATAATAGTGTTGAAAGATGTGAAGCCTGATGAACTAGAGGCACTGCTTAGTTATATGTATGCTGGTGTAGTTAGTGTTGCTCAGAATGACCTTGCAAGACTTATCAAGGCAGCTGAGATGCTGCAGATTAAAGGTTTAGCTGTACCTGATGAACCCCCACCTAGTGAAGAGACAAGAAAACAAGCACCTGCAAGGAGTACTAGAGAAGAACGAGTAAGCCCGCAGCCAAAGAGACGAAGACGGGAGGAAAATGGAACCCCATCACATGGGGGCTCACAGCCTTCAAGTAGTCCACCTTCATCACCAAGAGCCTCACCTTACCTGCCTGAGAGTGAACAGCCTCGGGCGCGGTCCAGAGCTCACAGTGATGGCCACAGGTTAGAGCAGCGGACAGAACAAGGTGATCTCACCCCACATGAGTCGCCTGCATCTGATGTCAAGGTCAGTAGAGCTTGATACTTTTAGTATTTCTTTATTCTTATACTGGAGATACCTTTTGATATTTGTAATATTAACCCTCTTGCATACAGTCATTTTCAGTTTTGTTTTTTAACTTGAGGAGCAGATCTTATCCCAGCATAGTTGCCAAGCAGATATTATCACATTATAATACTCACATGCACAAAGTCTTGAGAAATGATTAAGCAGCAATATACCTTGAAAAAACAGTATACATTACCTTTTACCCTTTAA
>NC_051417.1:23939203-23939797 GCF_015228065.2 Penaeus monodon | reverse complement strand
CGCACCGCTCTGGTAAACCCAATACCCAGATTTTTGGTTATGTGATTGCTGTGATTCAACCGGATCTAAGGGGTTAATGTTTAGCTATATGATATATGTATGTCTCCACAAGACAACAAGCAGCATAGGTACATGTACATTTCATGAGTGTGTGAGAGGGTTAAGTATGTTGTTGGTAGATTTAAATATAGACATAATTTTACATATTTTATCTGGAATTTTCAGCAAATTATGGTTGATGAATCTCTAGTCAAAGAAGAAATGGTGGAAACCCTAGACAGTAGTCAGTCAGAAGGAATGGATACAGGAATGCAATATGGCCATGTAGGAAGTGATACTGGAATGGATGGAGCTGGCAGCCAAGATGATCATTCGAGCCACATGATAGCTAATAAGTACGACCAACCAGTTCTCCCTGGACAGACACAACCTCTTGCTGATGCAGTTGCAGAAGCGCTTGCTGGTCCATCGGGAATGCAAGGGGTAAGGCTCAGTGGGTTTTGACTAATATCAAAACAGATAGATATTAAATCATATTAAACCATTACCAATAAAAATTTTGATGTGTTATGCAAGCTTATTATATCCTACATT
>NC_051417.1:23939040-23939176 GCF_015228065.2 Penaeus monodon | reverse complement strand
TCTTAACAGAGTTTGTATTATATCCTTTCTTTGAAATGTTTTAGGACATTTTGAATTGATTTCATTCCTGAATATGTAATTGCATAATTTTTACTTTTAAATTTAACATTTTATGTAGACATTATTTCCCTATTAA
>NC_051417.1:23938085-23938859 GCF_015228065.2 Penaeus monodon | reverse complement strand
CCCATTTCATTTCATTTCATTATAGGTAAACTTCAAAGCTTGGAATTACACATCTTTTCAAAGAACACATGACTGTTTTGACAATTTTATTTATTTATAACAGATAAGTTAAGTTAGAGGTATGAGGGTAAGAAAAAATACCAAGTAGATAGAGTCATGACTGATTACTCTTTAGTAATGATATCTGAATTGAAACTGTATTGTAAGGTTTTTTCTTGCTTTGATTTTGACAGTGGCTTGGTAGTAGTGACATGTCTGGAGGCTTCTCATCAGAAAACTATGGTGGAGAAAGTAGCCAAGATGTTCACCAAAGTCAACAAAGTGGTCCCCATGCACAACCACGGGTGAGTGTTCGATCCAGATTTTAAGGAAAAGGAGCCATTGACCAGAAATGTTCAAAGTACCGATTTTATGAGTGGTATGCCAATGATTTAATGAAGGGAGATGGGAAATGTTACTAGTTAAAGAGATTTAAATTGGAGTTGAGCTGCTAATTTTTGTAGTAATAGATGCTAGAATATGATGATGTAACGTTTTTGTTTTTTTGATTTAACATGAAAGGATCTTCCATTGTGGAAATAATGCAATATATATAAAATATTGCAATAGTTGGAAGCAAGTTTTCTGTGTGCTGTATAATTTTATCTTACTGTATGTTAAGTTGTGATATGCTACTTTAGTGTGCATTGTTATTATCAGTGTTATTTTTTATATTAACTCTTGGAGTGTTTGGAAATAGACCTTTTTATTCCATTAATTTTCTTTTTACTTTAC
>NC_051417.1:23937072-23938012 GCF_015228065.2 Penaeus monodon | reverse complement strand
TCTTTGAAGCACAGAGAAATTGGCAATCCCCATAGAGAACGAAAATTGTTTTTTTACACCCAGTCCAGTTAAACCAGTTGCTTTATTAACCAAAAAGAAAACAATATAAGAAAATAATTTAAATGTAATGTGGATCTACATTATTAACTTCATAAAGAATGATTAAATTATTAGAGGAGAAAAAGTTTGCATTTTGGGAAATTAGGAGATCTTTTTAATAATAAGAAAATGCAAAAGCATGGTAAGTAATATGCCCAGTTTTCTGAAAATGAGGATGATGATTCTATTTAGAATTAATTGTAGTAATGGAAATTTGAAATTAGATGAATTTCATTCTTTAAATCATTGGTGTTATAATTTTCATGGTAGAATGTTGAGTATGAAACATAGTGGCTAATTAATGTTATATTTAGTTTTAGAACATCATAAATAGTCATGTTTATAGATAAGGATAACAAATGGTATCTGGATATCTTAAAAATAATACCAAAATTTCTCACAAATCCCTTCTCATTGTTTGCCTTCATAGCTGGTTTTCAGTTTTTATTTAGTTCCAGAAATTCATTTACTTCTTCCAGCCTTTAACCTCTGTGATTATTGTGAGAAACTGATCACCATTCCCACAGAACCAAGTTAGGAATAGTTGGGAGAAGAAGAAATAATGAGTGAATGATGATTACTTGCAATACAGGAGTGGTTATGGGGACCAGAGAAAGTAAAAAGGGTACATAGAGATGGGATGAGACCCCTCAAAATTGAAAAGATGATAGTGAGCAAATGATTGACTGATTTCAGTGTAAGGGGAAAAGAAGTAAGGAAAGAGAAAGTAAGAGAAACACAAATGTATATAGGAAAATGAGTTGTTAGTGAGGGTGATAGTAAAGTAGAAATAGAAAAGGAAAGGTTGGAGGGAGGCTGTAAAAAAAAATGGAAATATGAT
>NC_051417.1:23935993-23937020 GCF_015228065.2 Penaeus monodon | reverse complement strand
AAGTGTGAAAATGAATTCAGATGCAATTTGAAAGAGCAAGATAAAATGAGGGAGAAAAATGTTAGTAGCTTTTGAATACTGTGTGATATATGTAGAAGATGGATTATGTTTTATACTCTATATTCTTTCCATTATTGTCTTTTGTATATATTATGTAAATGTAAAGAACATATCTCTCAGCAAAGTTGTACAAGAACATTGAGAATGGCTCCTTTTTCTGTTGTTTATGATGTAGGTAGTCACTTCCTTTTGATTGTAATGCTAATGTATACTGATTTCTGGTAATTTGTTACAGTGTATATTCAGTGGTCAGAATTGATGTTGATGGTTATAGAAAGCATGTTAGTTGTGGCTTCTCAGAGGACAGCTTCAAGAAACTGGGAAGAATAGGTCTGAACACCATTTATTATTCTGATTACAATATGGGAAGAAAAAGAAAAGCAATTAAAAATAATGTGCCAACTGTAGTTTAGGGCTAGGCTGTGTTACTGAGAGTACTTCTTGAGTGGAGACTTAGTAGGCATTAAGAAATTCCATAGTTCTTATTTCAGGACAGAAAATTGGAATGGATTGTACTGGGTAATTTTGCAAGTTCTGTAGTCACAAGTAAATGTTACCTGGTTAGTGTTAGGATACTGCTGGACTCTATACATTAATAATCCTGTTTTTATTGGAAGAAGGTTTTTGAATATTTAGATATTTATGAGCATAAATAGCAGTTAAAACATTTAGATAAAATTTGAATTACTATTATATTGCAACTTCAAATAGATTTAAAAGATTTCTTTAATATGGGATGCTTTTTAATATAGTTGATAAAAGCATTAATGAGGAAGCTGAGGTATTGTGCTCCTTTCCAAAATAAAAAAGTAATGCTAGTATGGTGATAGACTATTAGCTTTTTGACATTTTTGCTCAGTGGTGTTGTCATGACTTTGTCAGCTAAAATTATTTTTGAAGATTACACATGCTTAGAATAATATTTTATTCTTAAAATATGCTAAGGGCTATTACATAACAGTTGGGC
>NC_051417.1:23934968-23935784 GCF_015228065.2 Penaeus monodon | reverse complement strand
AATGGATAGTTAGAATGAATAGGGTTGATGAGAATAGTTACTTAGTATTTCAATTCACATTATTTATCTGACCAATATGAATATTTCTCATAGTTAGGTATCAAATAGTAAGTGTGCTTGATTCTCAAAAGGAAGTGTCTACATTTCATACATGATAAGATGTCTACAGAACCTGTGTTGAAATTAAGGAAGTTGCAGCAGATGGATTAAGATTTGGAGGCATAGATATTGAATTATGAAATTTTACATGTGAAACATGTCTATATGTCATCTAGAAGTCTAACTTAATGTGCAATTTGAATTTCAAATGAAAATTTCTATATGTAAAAAAAAATCTGCCGCAGCTTCCACTTGGCTATGACTGTTGCTGCTGTCACTCAAGCTGGTGTTTGTGATCTTCATATTAGCCAAGAGAACTATTTTTCTCATGGTGTAACAACGGATATGAAGATGGTACGCAGACAGATCCTTCCATACAGACTGTATATTTTAGAAAAAGGGATGTTTGACATGGTTGCTATACTTTTTTTCCCCCATTTGAAATGATTTCTTGTGAATTGCTTTCTTTGGGAAGGGAAGGGGAGGGGAGGGGATGAACATGAAAGCACTTCAGAGAGTTTTTCTTGGAAGATTAGTGCCTACATTCATTGTTGCTTTGGATAAAGTGGAACTTTTACACTATTTGGAAAAATGTCTAGTTTTTCTTCCATTATCACATTTTCATATGTTTATATTTCGTGTAGATATAGTGATGTGCCGTAAATGTCTGAAGTTATTGGATTTACAAGATCGAAAATGGAAGAAATGCTATGGTAT
>NC_051417.1:23934597-23934854 GCF_015228065.2 Penaeus monodon | reverse complement strand
CAGGAAACTTAGTTTTAAGAGCTTTGGAGTAGTTTTAGAGATTTGTTAACAGATCAAACAAAATAAAGATCGTAAAGGAAAATTTCTCATCAGACTGAGTCAAAAATCATTCACACTCATAATATCATTAAATCACCATACCATAGTCAGCATAAAATATACAACTTCTTTAACATGCTGCAGATGAATGGAGTATTACAAGGTCTTGTGTCTCTTCTCACGGCATATTGATGCTAAAACCCAATCCCACACCAATG
>NC_051417.1:23930989-23932598 GCF_015228065.2 Penaeus monodon | reverse complement strand
CAGGAAATAAAGAGTGAGTAAAGAAAGGAAGTAAGCTTGTAAGCTTGTATGATTGAGTAAAGAAAGGATGTGTGTAAGCATTTCTTGCAGTAATGAATCTTCTACTTGAAAGAAGTTTTTTTTATGATGAATTACATGTTATGAAAGCCATCAAGTTTATGTTATAGATGGCTGTTCTCATATTTTGAAATGAATGATAAATGCTTAACATACAATCACATTTTAACCTGTAAAACAATGACCAGCAAAATTTGTCAAGTGGAGTCTGCTTGTCTTGCGGTAATAGAGGGTTTTATCCCCTTAGGAGTTAGGTGTTGTCGGAGAGGAAGCCAGCATTAGAAGAGTCTACGGCCGAGGGAGCTGGACACCGCAAGTATACCAGTGTCCGTTCTGTAATAGATCTACTTTCAAGCAGATGAGTGATCTGAAGCGGCATATTAGGACTCACACGGGGGAAAAGCCTTTCAAGTGCCCATTCTGTGACTACTGCTCAACACAGAGCACTCCGGTCAAGGCTCACATTCTCAAGAGACACCGAGATGTTACAACTGCACAACAGTAGTGGGACTATCAAGCTTCCAGAAGAGAAAGATAGTATCAAAGTTTTAATTAGCTTTATTAAAGTATAATGGTTAGCAATATACTTGGATGTTGTAACCTAACAAGAAATCCTTCAGCAGTGTACACAATATCCCACATTTAAATAAGAAAACCTTGGGACATTTTTTTACTCATGTTTTGATGTAGATGAACTTTCTGAAAGAAAGAAACAAAGTATATGCAGTGGGCATTATTTACACATGTGTAATGTACAAAATAACTACTTTGATATGAGCTTGGAAAATGTTGAGAGTACTCCATATTTATAGGAGTTGTGAGCTGTAACTGCAAGATAGCTAGCCCATGTGACTCTTGTTCTGTCTTCTGTAGGACAATGGAAGTGGCAGCGAAGCAACCAGAGTTGCACCAAATGAACTACCTGTAGGATCACTTCAGCTGACTTGCCCCTACTGCTTCCGGGCTACATTTCGGCAAAGCAGCGATCTCAAGCGTCACATCAGAACTCATACTGGCGAGAAGCCCTACAAATGTGCCTCCTGCAGTTATAGGGCCTCACGAAAGGACCTTTTACAAATTCACATACTGAAGATGCATACCTACCATTTAAAAAATATATAATTTCTTGTGAGTGTGCAGAGCTGTTGTGTAGAAATGTGGTAATATGTTTTTAAATGAGTTGCAGTTTGATTGGTTGAATGGGTTACCATAGTATTGAGAAAGAAGAATTGTTAAGAAGCCATGATAACATGCATATGCTAAGTTTACTGTAGCATAAGAAGTAAGAACAAAAAAAGTATCAATTCAGATGCACAGTAAAATAATTTGTCTATGCTTCAGATACCTTATGTATTGCAGTCTTGGGATTCAGTTGCATCTATTGTTTATAGTAAATCTTGTAAATAATAATCAAAGTGAACTACAAAGTGATTGTTTGATAAATGAAAGGGATTATCTGTTTTCAGTAAAGATGGAAATTACGTGTAAAACTGTGAAAGAGAACTGATAATGATAATCTTTGTAAAAGTGAGACATCCATGAAATCACTTCA
>NC_051417.1:23930239-23930885 GCF_015228065.2 Penaeus monodon | reverse complement strand
TTTTTTTTACACAGACATTTAACAAAGATTCTTTGAAAAAAAAACAGTTGACTCCTATTTTTCTGTTTGGCTTTTAGATGAGTTGGGACAAAGACTACTAAACCAGTCTGAAGATGTGATATTTCTATTGGGTTTTGTGAGCAGTTGGTTTTATCTACCACACTATAAGAATAAAACATTTTTATTATGAACGTGGTGTTCATTCATATGATGCTACATACTTACCATAACGTGCATGAACTGGAGTCAGGCTATAAGCAATGTTGAATTTCTTATATGCCTGTTACTGTGCACATGTATTTGAAATATGTATATGCAACATTAAAAATATTTTAGAGGAACATGATATTTATCCTAACCATAGCCTTTTGTAAGCCCAAGATTAAAATAGATAAGAATCATATGAAAAAATTCGGAAAAAAAAAAATTGAAACTTTTTAATGGGTGTTAATTTTCCAGGTTATGATTTTGATTCAGATTTTTTTTTTATTAGAAATGACAAAAAATATCCACCCCCACACCCAACAACCTTTTAAAAATTGAAAAAAAGGAAAAAAAATTTAAAGGGAAAAAGGCCAGAATTTCATTTTTTTTCACCTTTTATTAAAACTTAATTTTTAGGGGGTTTTGGGGAAATAGTTTAAAA
>NC_051417.1:23929972-23930207 GCF_015228065.2 Penaeus monodon | reverse complement strand
CTCCCCCCCCCCCCCAAAGTCCCAATGCAGATATCTCCAGTAATATAAACTCTACTTTTCAAAGTAAATTTTTATTTCTTTCTTTAATTCTTTTGTAAAAAAATTTTATAAATGATTGTAATGTGTATTTTTTGTTTAGAAATATGTTGGGAGCTTCTGTGCTTACTTAATAAAATTATTTTAAAGGGCCAGTGGGGGTTATGTTTAAAAAAAAAATTTTTCCCAACATTTTTTT
>NC_051417.1:23929658-23929923 GCF_015228065.2 Penaeus monodon | reverse complement strand
TATGAATGATGAATTGGGAAGTGGTAAAGGTGATCAATGTTTTTTTTTTTTCCCTTTAAAACCCGCCATAAAATTTTTTTTTTATTTGGGTAAGTTTTGTTTTTGAAAATTTGACATCCCTCCCTCCCAAAAATTTTCCCCCCTTCAATTTTTGCTTCCTTTTCTTACCTTTTTTCCCTAAATTTTCTCTTTCTCTCTTATTTGCTTTCCCCCTTCCCCCCTCCCCCTCCCTTTTTCCACTTTCCCTTTAACCCCCTTTCCTTTT
>NC_051417.1:23927484-23928079 GCF_015228065.2 Penaeus monodon | reverse complement strand
TTTAGCTTATTTTACAGGGAGTCTGGGAATATTTGAATATGGTTATGTGGAAGGATTTTGCTTGATATGACTTATTAACATCATAACTACTGTTATTTTTTTTCTCTCCATATATTGAACTTTTATCCCACTTCTGTGTCAAGATGTGAGAAGGAAACAAGAGTCCATATTATGTCTAAGGTTTACATCAACTTAAACTTGCAATTTCAAGTCAGTTTTCTAAGTGAGATGGACATCCTTCTACAGAGAGAGCAGTTCAACTATCCATGGAGTTCAGTTGGGACAACTGGAACAAGTAGCTATGCCACTGGAGCATCTGAGAAGCATCGCTGTCCATACTGTTCCTACGCCACGATTGCAAGAACAAATCTCGTTAACCATATGCGGACACATACTGGTGAAAAGCCATTTGCATGTACACTTTGCCCATACCGTTCAACGCAAAAGGGTAATCTTAGAACTCACATTAAGAACCGTCATTAGAGAAGGCTGTTAGGGTAAAATAGAAGTCACTCAAGCTCTTTATGGAACTAGGTGATGTCTTGTTTTGTTTTTGTTTTGATTATCATTTGTGTCATATTTTTTTGCTTGGCAA
>NC_051417.1:23927010-23927434 GCF_015228065.2 Penaeus monodon | reverse complement strand
GCTTGTTAAGCTGGATAGCATATGTAAATATTGCATTTAGGTTTTCTCATACAGTTATTATTGATGATATAATTATAATTTCCATCTCCTTTGTATTAATCAGAAGCATCAGCTACAGTCATTGATAATGTTATTATTTGATGTCTAGTGTATATATATCTTAATTTTCTTTTCTTTACTCCACTCTTTATCGTATTGATTTTTGCAGAAAAGTGATATTAGCAATTTATTCAAATTATGAATGTATTTTTCTACATTTATGTGTTATTACCATCATCATAATACCTTACCAATGTCATTTCCAGTTATTATTCAAGTCTTTTTGTGTTTTTTATTAGAATTGTCTGATATCAGTGCATTTATGAAATTAGCACTGTATCAGAATTGACTGTAATAGTGATGTTGTTAATAATTTCTCTGAGAG
>NC_051417.1:23926265-23926530 GCF_015228065.2 Penaeus monodon | reverse complement strand
TTTTAGATGAGTTCATTCTTGTGATGTTGTCATACATCTGTTGTGACTATTTCTGAGACTAGAGTGCAAGAAAATAGATATTTACTCTATTGTTATGCAAAAATGATATTTGAATCATCGGTCTTCTTAGCTTGTCTTTAACTTGTGCATAAACTTCAGAGCATAATAGAGAAGCATTATCCTATGAATTGAATGAATTCTGAAAATAGAATGGCTAAAAAGGTTCAGGTTTTAGAAAAGGAATAACATTTACAGGAAAAAGTTT
>NC_051417.1:23925547-23926223 GCF_015228065.2 Penaeus monodon | reverse complement strand
GTTTACCGGCATATTTACTTACAGTATTTTATCATCACAATTCAGGAGAATGGTTCTTATTTTTGAAAATCAGTGAAGGCATATGTGTGGACATTTCCAACTCAACATCTTTCTAAGTTCTGTGAAATTGGTATTGATGATTTGAGAGAATCTGTCTAAGTGGGAGGAAAAATTCTTAGAATGCTTGTTAACAGAAAACAGGTATTGGCTGATGTGGATGACTACTGCAGCATCATAATAAATATCATATTGTGCTAAGTAAGAGAAAAGGCCTTTTCATATTCCTTGAACAGATTTTCTTCTGAAATGAAGATAATCTGGAAGAGATTTATGGCAGTCCATACATGTGAAGCAAGTACTGAATTATACAGAATCTAACACACAGTGGGCGAACCTGTTGGAATGTAAGCCAAGAGCACAAGTGTCTTGTATGAGATGCCAGCTACTGTCCATTTTCTGGTGGTCTCACTGGTGAGATGCCCATAATTGTTGGGTTAAGTAAGTTTCTAAATATGTATATGCATGTATATAACAAATTCTTATGAAAATGGGTCATGACAAACTTTGGATAATGGATATGCAATGAAGTTAGGTTAGAAGAAGGAAACAAATGAGAGCAAAAGGCAAAATACTTCTAAGTCAGTCAAATTTTGTGTAATTGTAAAAAGTACATTTG
>NC_051417.1:23924840-23925172 GCF_015228065.2 Penaeus monodon | reverse complement strand
AAAACTAAAGAGATTATAACCAAGGCTGTGAAGTCAGAAGGTATTTTTTGCTGCTGGAGTCAGAGTTGGGATTGGTAAAAATGTCCTGACTTCAACGTTAACTTCAACATAAAATGCAAAAATCTCACTTTTTAAACATATTGCATACTATTTCCATCCAAAGGAATGAGAAATCATATTTAAATTTTTTCATAGTCCTATATGTAATTTTTTAAAGCATCCCCCTCCAAGAATATACAATAAAAGGCCAAAATAGCATAGCTATAACCTTTTTAATCAAACCTATAAGGATATGGGGTTAAATGGTAGCCTCTAGTTGTTATGAAATCCTT
>NC_051417.1:23923655-23923929 GCF_015228065.2 Penaeus monodon | reverse complement strand
GCACACTTAGTTGGTGGAGTCAGATAAACAAGAAATCAAAGAACCTCAACCTCAACATAAGTTGCAAAAATCCCAATTTTTAAACATATCACACATTATTTCCACCTGAGAGAATGAGAAATCATATAATTTTCATTTTGTCATAGTCCTGTATGTAATTTTTAGAACAATTTTTTTTCAAGAATATAAAAGGCCACAATAGCATAGCTATAACCATTTTACTGAAACCTTTAAGGATATGGGGTTAAAATGTAGCCTGTAGTTATGATTTTTT
>NC_051417.1:23923404-23923474 GCF_015228065.2 Penaeus monodon | reverse complement strand
AGTCAGATAAACAAGAAATCTTAGAGTTGGAGTTGGGTGTTTTGAGTACTGACTCTACAGCCCTAATTAA
>NC_051417.1:23923172-23923261 GCF_015228065.2 Penaeus monodon | reverse complement strand
CCAAGGAGTTTACCTATGAAAACCAGAAGATTTGTGTGTTTGTATATGAATAATTGGGGTTTTGATGGCTTTCTATGACAAGATTTGTT
>NC_051417.1:23922275-23922347 GCF_015228065.2 Penaeus monodon | reverse complement strand
ATTTTTAACCACACATACAAAAAATAACATATGAATTGCTTTGAAGTTTGTGGCACTGCTAACCAGAGTCGG
>NC_051417.1:23922094-23922183 GCF_015228065.2 Penaeus monodon | reverse complement strand
CCTCTTCTCGTTTTTGTTTGTTAAAATGTGCCTTTTTTTAAGGGGGGCCCCCCTTTAAGGGCAGAAGCTATGCTTGAAATCCAAAAGGA
>NC_051417.1:23917123-23917297 GCF_015228065.2 Penaeus monodon | reverse complement strand
CCATATTTGATTTACATTAAAGATTTTTTTACTTTGGCTTTACATTAATAAGAAAGAACAGGTTTTGTTACAACAAAATCAGATCTGTTGGCTTGGGTGTTTACTGTGTAGATCCTTCACAGAAGTAGAAAAGCTTGGTATTTTTCTTGTTGCTGCTTACAACATGAAATTTAC
>NC_051417.1:23916445-23916586 GCF_015228065.2 Penaeus monodon | reverse complement strand
AGAGAATCACATTGATTAACAACTAAAATCGTAACATTTTTTCTTTGTTGAATATATTGCTTTTAAGTTGAGAATTGAAGTGACACAAGAGGTTTTGAAGATTTTGTTCTTAGAAATAATATTTATTTATTTCAACAGAAT
>NC_051417.1:23915295-23915965 GCF_015228065.2 Penaeus monodon | reverse complement strand
CCATTTATTGAATTCTTGATTATGAGAATGAGTAAGATGGGCGTCCCCAACAGGTGGGGCTGGAGAGTGACTGTCAGTGGACTGGAGAAAGAGGAGCTGCAGTGTCCAGGAAGGTCCACACCACTTCGGGCAAGATTCATCAATGTTCCTACTGTCCCTACAGTACTTCTGTCACAACCAATCTCATAAACCACATGCGTGTCCATACAGGGGAGAAACCCTTTTCATGCCCTCACTGCCCCTATCGTGCCAATCAAAGAACAAATCTGAAGACACATATCCGTAAACATACTGGAGAAAAGCCATATGTTTGTTCCCAGTGCCCTTATCGTTCTGCAAACAAAGGGAGTTTGGATGTTCATATTTTAACTAACCATACTGCAAAAAATTTTGGGAAATCTTGAATGATTTTATTTGCTAAAGATATTTTCTTTGTGTGAAAGACATTATTACATGTACTTATCAAGACACTTGCCTGTTTCTTAAGTAAACAAAGTTTTCTTACAATGTAGGTGAACAGATGAGAAATTATTATTTTATGATTATGAAAGAGGAAGATTCAGCAGTATCATGAGAATATTTGCCTACCTAACTGAAAGTAAAACATATCTCCTGCAATTTTGATCATTATCATGATTTATAATAGATTTACTGGTTGATTTGAAATATA
>NC_051417.1:23914630-23915119 GCF_015228065.2 Penaeus monodon | reverse complement strand
TTGAATTGATATTGTTATAAGAGGATATACTGCCTTAATACTTTAAAATGAAATGAAACCTCCATTTACGTTCTCTTTTTATTTTCATATAATTTTATTTACTTGATATATGAAATTTCAAGTATTAGGAAAGTTACTCTTTTCAAGATTTGTTTTATGACTTTGTAAAAAATTAGCTTAAAAAAAAAAATTGCTAATGTTGCTCAGATATTGATGTATTGAAAATGAAAGGATTTTTCAGCACATTACTTTTATTGGGTGAGTAGGATTTGTACTGATATGTACGTAGTTGTTTCAGTAATATTTGTCTCATTAACAGATCAAAGGATGCAAGTGAAAATTATTTTTAGATATCATATTGAATTTGTCCAGAGGAATAGACTTGGATATGAAGAGAAAAAAGATAAGAAGTTTTACGTTATTTTCTAAACGTGACAGAACCTGCAAGATTTGTATGCTCCAGATTATGTAACACTCTTTGATATCACA
>NC_051417.1:23914353-23914535 GCF_015228065.2 Penaeus monodon | reverse complement strand
GCAACCCAATAAAGCATTTTAAAAGAATGCAAAACAGAAAATACTTTATGTATATTATTAGGTAGAACTGACATCTCATAATATGTGCTAAATATACTTTTGGCTTAAGATATTGTCTTTATATTCCCATACCCTGCTTCAGGAGGAAATTAACAATTAACTTCTTGGATAGCATAGCACAT
>NC_051417.1:23913623-23914176 GCF_015228065.2 Penaeus monodon | reverse complement strand
ATAAAAGAATTTGCTGTATGAACCCCACCATGGCAAGATGAGGGTGACTGATACATTAATATAATTTGCTGTTTTGAGATATGCTTAACACATTGGATCTAGGTTTTAACATGTATGTGATAGCCAGCCATCAAGATTTTCTTAATGGCTTGTGTGGTTTTGACTATTCTTCAAGGAATAATTAAGCTCTACTGGAAAGTTGTGCACTGGCACACACATGCAAAGATACAACCTTACAGAGTTGTTAGAAAATTTATTTCTTCTTTCTCCTGTAAGTAAAGTCTACCAGGAAAGGGAATGCCTTGCAAACAATTAATGAAATTACCAAAATATGCATGACCTTCCAAAAGTAGTGAGCTTGTACTTTGGCCAAAGCTACTGTAAAGCTTTTGTAAAGAATCAAAATTTATATATAGTAGTTTGGCATATCAATTCTAATACTATTGGTAAGGCAATATTAAGAAAAGTTCAGTATGTCAGAGAAAAAATGCCTGGGATTAAGTAACTAAGCATAGGTTGAAAAAAAATAAGACAATCAAATTGAATACACAAA
>NC_051417.1:23912846-23913460 GCF_015228065.2 Penaeus monodon | reverse complement strand
GGAGACCTAGTCATTAGGACCAAGAAGAGTTGTGGCTGTACTTGGAGATGTAGTTCTAGGCTCTGCTTTAACTCATTGACAACAGGTGAATTTTTGGGTAAAGTCAAGGATGGGTTTGGGTCAGTGTATGTGCAGTTCCATGCTGGGGTGATTGTTCTACTTTCCTATAATGTTTTCTCTCACCAGTGTTATGGTTTGTGTGAATTAGCTTAAAGAGCTGTAAGTTGGTATGTATGAAAAGTTTAAAATAAGGAAAGGAAAATGTTATATGATAGAGTCCTTTTTATATGGAGATCTAACAATTTTACTGCTCTAAAGAGATGGGAGCTAGCTTAGGAAGCTTTACAAGTATAAGTAAGATACATCAGTTCTTGTTCATAACAAAGCCTTTTGTAGTTGTTGAAGGGCATAATCAGTCAGTTACATGCTATTATAAACCTGTAGAATTTGTGTAGATTTACTTATTAGAATGATAATTTTTGAAAGCCTCTGAGATATTTGACCTATCTTACATTCAACACTAATTTTATGTGTTCTGTTTTATGTAAAGTAATGAAAGTGTAGAGGAAGGATCTGAGGTTCAATAAAGACTAAACTGATCTGATAAAAAAAAA
>NC_051417.1:23912162-23912820 GCF_015228065.2 Penaeus monodon | reverse complement strand
TATCTTATCATAATCATTACTACATTCTGTTCAAATACTAAAATGTTTCATTAAAATGACTTTCTTAGTAAGACAGACATCCCCTACAGGTAGACCCAGAAAGAGAGAGTCATTGGAGTGGCTGGAGTGGATCTATAGAAGAAGTGACCAGTCACAACTGTGGCAGCAAGACATATCACTGCCCCCTCTGCCCCTACAGAACGCATATTGTAACAAATTTCAAAAAGCATATGCGCATACACACAGGAGAAAAACCTTTTTCATGTCCATATTGCCCATTCAGAACGAAACAGAAAGAGACTGTTAAAGCACACATTCGAAGGCACACTGGGGAAAAGCCTTTTAGTTGCCCTCATTGTCCCTATTTATCCTCTCAGAAAGGAAATTTGCAGAGACATGTGTTAAATAATCATACAAGGATTAATGATAATCCAATTTAACTTTGATAAAGCCTTACTAAATTATTTTTCTGTTATTTTCCTTGCATTGTTTTACACATTTTAAATGAAGGGAAATTAGAATGATGATGAGGGTTTTGACTTTACTTTTAAAGATACCTGATAGTTTGTAGTTATAGATAATTTTCTCTCTGTATTTAGGAAACAAATATTTGAATATGTTGGGGGGGGGAGGCATTAGTTTGCATTTGGCCTTTGGG
>NC_051417.1:23911372-23912070 GCF_015228065.2 Penaeus monodon | reverse complement strand
ATCCCAGCTTTTCCCCACTTCAAAGCTGAGTTGCCAGTAAGCTAAACACATGTAAAATGACTGAAAGAAATATGCATCACTGATTTCTTTCTTAATTCATTCATGACAAGATTTCCTGGTGCCATACCAGGCCACTTGCTGGGCTTCAAATGCAGTCAGCTACTTGAGTGAAATGTTAGAAGCATGGGAGACATATATTTACCCCATTCTCTATGTTTTTGGCAGTGGCAAAGAGACAAAGGGGCTGTATTTCCTCACTGACCATAGTCAGGGCCAAACAAGCAAACAACCATTTAGTTCATATCGCTTAGTGCAGGCTCAACTGTGTGTAGCTTAGATACATTCCACCAGGCATTTGGGCCCAGTTTGTTATGATGTGATGAGATGTTGTCTAGCATGAATGGGTCATCAAGTACTGTATTGGTAAATGTATGTTTTTGAACTTTCTATTGGTTATGTTATACCTTTGTAGCCTTTTTAATGAGATGTGTTGCTTGATTTATTAGGATTATTTATTTTGTGTTTAGCTTTTGCATTAAATGATTTCAGTTCATATGAAGATCTAATTAGATAGAAAGAAATTGGAGATAGTTCATGTTAATGCTCTAATTATTTTTTTAGTTTTTATGATAAGATTGTAGATATTAAGGAATGTAGGATTGTAACATTGTTTTTACTCTGTATCAGATTTATGTAGA
>NC_051417.1:23910898-23911219 GCF_015228065.2 Penaeus monodon | reverse complement strand
TTCCATTTTTGTTTATTTTAACAGTAATTGTGGTTAGTCATTTTACCATAGTGTCAGATGATAAGAAGTCACATATGTAACTTGGAATATTATTTTACTGGCTTTTACTTATTTATTCAGTTCATTGCAGACAATATTGTTTCTGTGATGATAATCAGTTGATGACTTGATTAAAAAATGAGCCTGTTATACTGAAGAACATCAACACCCATATGTCCTGTCATTTGGCCAGTCTGGTGCACTAATTGCTGTATCAGTATTGGGCAACCTTCTCTAAGGGGCTGTCATCAATGAATAAACATGTGGCCTGGAGGCAAAACC
>NC_051417.1:23910687-23910791 GCF_015228065.2 Penaeus monodon | reverse complement strand
AAAGGAGTGGACAGTAGTCTTATCTCCCTAGGAGGAGAGGGTAATGGGAACCTAGGGGAGGTTGACTGTGGGACTATAGGAACAACTCCCTCAACATCAATAGT
>NC_051417.1:23910106-23910199 GCF_015228065.2 Penaeus monodon | reverse complement strand
AACATTTTCAACTCCCCCAGTGCCAACGTGTGAAATAATTGCCTGAGTAAACACATTCAAATGCAAATAACTCAGAATGTTGAAAGCGCATAC
>NC_051417.1:23909879-23909968 GCF_015228065.2 Penaeus monodon | reverse complement strand
CAAACTCCTTGTGACTACATCACTGGTTTACATATGGTTTTCATCATTTAAAAAAAAGATAATTTAGCTGTCCTTATTGTTACATAGAT
>NC_051417.1:23909397-23909539 GCF_015228065.2 Penaeus monodon | reverse complement strand
ATGGGATAATATGTATTAGGGAACATATATGCTTAATAGGGACTAGGTTGGAAAATAGATATTTTATGTCATTTGTTATGTTAGACATGGCAGATGGTGCCCTTAACTCAAGTGTCTGAGAAAATGTCTTGACTGTAGTATA
>NC_051417.1:23908829-23909008 GCF_015228065.2 Penaeus monodon | reverse complement strand
AGTACAATACCACTTTAGGGAGATTTCTAATGAAACTGAATTTTATCTTCTGCCTTAGAAATAATGGACTGTTGACATTTGAGATTCACTGCAAATGCTGACATGAAGATATTGTAGTAAAGGATTAATTAGTTAGAAAAAAAAATCAAAGATTGGGGGTATTTCAGATAGTGTGCCCA
>NC_051417.1:23908687-23908775 GCF_015228065.2 Penaeus monodon | reverse complement strand
TTTGCTAAGAACAAAATGACCAGTATTGTATTGCTAATAAGAAGGGATAATTACAACTGTATTTGAATATTACAAGCTTAAAGTCAAG
>NC_051417.1:23907977-23908655 GCF_015228065.2 Penaeus monodon | reverse complement strand
CAACATGAAGAGTTCTCTTGCTCATTGACTGAAAAAGAAAGAGATTGGAATCAAGTAAAACTGGAATGGAAATGATTATCTGGCAAATATTCAGTAACTTCAAATTCCAGTTTTCTATGATAATTATAAGGAGACATTACAATTAATTACATCTTACGTAAGAAGTTGTTGGAATAATATTATATGTCATAGTAAGCTGGGCATCCTCAACAGGTAGGGGCGGACTGTAGCAGTGAGATGATGATGTGGAGAGGAGCCCCAAGTGCTGGCAAAGGCCTCGTTTCCGGCGGCAAGATCCACCAGTGTCCCTCTTGTCCTTACAGCACCAATATTACCACAAATTTGAAGAAACATATTCGCACTCATACAGGGGAGAGGCCATTTCCATGCCCATACTGTCCATTCCGGGCAATTCAGGAAGAAAACCTTAAAGTTCATATCCGCACACATACAGGAGAAAAGCCGTATGCATGCCCCCACTGTCCATTTCATGCAAGCAAGAAAGCTAATTTAAAAAGGCATATCAATACCCACACTGGAGCTAAGACACTTAATTGTAAATATTGTCCTTATAGGTGTCTGGATATAAATATGCTGAATGAACATTTGAAAAACCATATGTAGATATGTGTAAATTCATTTAATAAATGAGATTTACTTGAAACGGGGATTTTTTTC
>NC_051417.1:23907744-23907819 GCF_015228065.2 Penaeus monodon | reverse complement strand
CCAATTATACCTTATATGATAGAGATTAATACAATTATGAAAAGTTGACAAATGTGACCAAGTTACCCACTTTCC
>NC_051417.1:23905734-23905987 GCF_015228065.2 Penaeus monodon | reverse complement strand
ATGTGATGTTTTGTGTTGTTGTTATTGTTCACAATGTCGTTCTGTGCTCTGTTGTAAATGTATTGTACAAATAATTATTTAATATATATACATTATTGTTTTTCCAAACTCTCGCATAACTCAGTTGAAATAGTATGGACAAAAAATCTACAAAAAGACAGGTGTTACTCGAGACAAAACAGCACAGGCAAACAGATGTACAAGCAAATAGTTCAACTTACTGTGTCTGCACATGTGAACATAAGTAAACCTT
>NC_051417.1:23904799-23905567 GCF_015228065.2 Penaeus monodon | reverse complement strand
CAGTACCTGTACAAGTTAAAGTAATAATAAAAAAAGATATGAAAATATTTAAAGCTGATGTATCAGAATACAAAACATTATGTGTAGTGTGGTCAATTTTTTAAAGAACTATAAGAGAATACTGATAAACTTAAGTAATTTTTGCCATTTGTGTCAAACTTTTGAGTAAGATGGGCGTCCCCTACAGGTGGGGCTGGAAGGTGACGATCAGAGGCCTGGTGGGCGAGGAAACGTGGGCCCCAAGAAGCAACAGTGTCCCTACTGTCCGTACAGCACCAATTTTACAACAAACCTAAGGACTCACATGCGCACACACACTGGGGAGAAGCCTTTTTCATGTCCTCACTGTCCATTTCAGACTACAACTAAGGCAAACCTGAAGAGGCACATATTAACACATACAGGAGAAAAACCTTTTGTCTGTCTTCTGTGTCCTTATCGATCATCACAAAGAGGGAACTTGAATTCTCATGTCCTAACGCACTATGCTCAAGAGAATGTTGGTTCAGCAGCTGAAAATTTCATGCATTTGGAATAACTAAGGGCTTCCATAATTTTACTGAAGCATATATATACATATTCATTTTTCATTGTACTGAAGAGATCTAGCTATATTAATTTCACAAGAAATAGATTTTCTGGTATGCTATTATGTTACATTTTTTTCCCATCATATTCATCTAAGTGAAAGGAATTATGTAAATGAAATTTCACACACAATAAATAATGTTTTAAGAAAGTAAGTATGAAATGAATTAAAAAAAGGGA
>NC_051417.1:23903871-23903987 GCF_015228065.2 Penaeus monodon | reverse complement strand
CAATTGATACTGTTGTATTAGCATTAATAGTACCTTAGGTACTCAGTAATAGTATCTGTAAGGCATTTTTCTCAATATGTATAAAAAATAATTGATACATCAACACATTTACATAA
>NC_051417.1:23903402-23903514 GCF_015228065.2 Penaeus monodon | reverse complement strand
AATTTTCAAGTATTGATGTTTTGGTATCACCTTAGACAATTCTGTGTATCGATGCCCATCACTGTGTATATTCCTATTTATGTATCTAATGATCTTTTTCTCTCTTCTTGCC
>NC_051417.1:23901016-23902220 GCF_015228065.2 Penaeus monodon | reverse complement strand
CCTTGTAGTTACCGAAGCAAGAAAAGTGAATAAAGATACATAATTTTGAAAATTGATCTTATAAGAGAATTGGTTTGTAATATGTGTATTTTTTGTTTCTGATTGGTAGACATTTTAAAGATTTAAGTAGCAGACAGGAGAGAGTCTATATTCTTGGCAACATCAGATGGCAAAAATGTAATTTTTCTCAGTGTACAATATGTTATTAGTAAGATTAATTGTTAATACTTCTTAATATGTTTTAAACAATTCAAGATTTGTTTGACTTGTGTAGATGAGAAAAAATATCCTTAGGGTTATCTGATGGTTGGCTTCACTTAGAGAATGCAAAATGTATTTGTCAAACTGTCTACTGTTATAACCATATTTCACAGTAACTTTTTATTTTTTAAAATTTTCATTTGAGTGTGATAACTTGAGTAAGTAAGATGGCCATCCCCCGCAGGTTAGGCCGGACTGTGATGATCAGTGGCGAGCTCAGAGAACAAGCAAGGGAATCGGGAAAGGCCTCACTACCTCTGTCAAGATGCACCACTGTCCCTACTGTTCATATTCATCCACAACAAAGACAAACTGCACCAACCATATGCGTACACATACTGGAGAAAAGCCCTTTTCATGTAATCTTTGTCCATTCCGTTCTAGCCAGAAAGGCAGTTTACAAACGCATCTTCGAACACACACAGGAGAAAAACCTTATGCATGTGTACATTGTTCTTATCGTTCTACTCAGATGATACACTTGAGGAATCACATGAGGACACGTCACTCGTGGTCATCTGATGGGAGAGTTTCTTCTTAATATCACGTCTGTTTTGACTGAAATATTTAATGTCTTTTTATAAGACTTGCAGAAAGTAGAGAATGTGTTTTAAAATAGATAATGGAATCAGTATTCATTATGTCCTCAGAGAATAAAGAACATAAATATGATCAGTGCCAATTAAGTCTAGATCATTAACATTAATAGGTGTTTGTAGCATTTTCTTCAAGTATTTAAGTTTTGTTTGGATAGGAGAGAAAAATGTATAGTTAAATACTAAGGGAAATTAGGACAGGTGAATTAGAGAAAAGGGAATGGAAAATTAAGGGAAATGGAAATCAACTTAATGTGGATTAAGCATCACTACCAGAACAAATTTTTGTCATTTTCATTGATTTGTATTATGAGGATAATTTTATGATAAAAATTATAATATTCAGG
>NC_051417.1:23895652-23896676 GCF_015228065.2 Penaeus monodon | reverse complement strand
GGATTGTGATTATGAGTATGGGTGTAGATGTGGACATCCATTAACTTTAACACTTTCATATAGTTTTGTGTAATGATATGCATGTGTTACTACCTGATACATATATATTTTTTGCATTTAAATCAGTTTAAGAGTTTTAATAACAGGAGAGGGATGAACCTAAGTAGTTAATAAAATGCAGACATCATCAGAAATGTTTTTTGCAGCAACATGAACATTTTACCTTTTCTTTTTTTATGGTATCAAGGTTATTCTTAATCCGACAGTACTTATCAATCATGTGATAAAATAAGATGCGCGTCCCCTACAGGTGGGTCTGGACAGAGACGGTGAGAGAACATGTGGGAGAGGACCACCACGCATCGGGAAAGGGTTCTTAACCACCACCAAGATACATCAGTGTCCCTACTGTGCCTACACCACTCCTGTTACTACTCATTTAAAGGATCATTTACGGACCCACACTGGGGAAAAACCCTTTTCCTGCCCATATTGTCCATATCAGGCAACTACAAAGAGTAATCTTACTAAGCATACACGCATTCACACTGGTGTAAAACAGTTTGTTTGCCCACACTGTTCATATTTTTGTACAAAGAAGTTTTACCTCGATAAACATATACTCTCGCACACAAGTTTAAAACCAAATGTATAGCTGTTGATGAAAGATATTTCTAGCAGGACTGTTATTTTATGAATGATGTTATTTTTACACAATGTGCCAGCATTGGATCTCTAGGTACTTTCTTAAATAGAAAAAAAGCCTTTAGTTTTATTTGTATTTGGTTAAAAAGAATACATTTATAGAAAAGCAGCCAAACACAAGGATTAATTGAAAAAGTTTCAACCTTTAAGCTTTTGTGATTTAATTTTGATGTGAAAGAAAGATGTAAATAGATTTAGGGTTAAGTGAATATGTGTGTGTACATAGTATTTTGCTGTTTATGGATAATTGAATAAAGAATTATGTGAACATCCATTTTTTATCTACCCATGAGAGAGGTTGAATAAATGATAATGAAAT
>NC_051417.1:23895121-23895189 GCF_015228065.2 Penaeus monodon | reverse complement strand
GTCATACTTGCCAAAGAAAATTTCATAACCTGTGGAGGACTGATCTTCAGATGCTTACAAGAAAGCAT
>NC_051417.1:23893838-23894407 GCF_015228065.2 Penaeus monodon | reverse complement strand
GAGGAGAAAGAGGACGCAGCAACACATGGTCTATTTTGTTGACGGTTAACACTCCCTCTTCAAACTATTTGGAAAAGGGGAATAAGTAATTCGAACTGTGATGAATTCATAATAGTACGACACGTGTCCTTAACAGGTAGGATTGGAGAGTGATCAGTGGACTCCTTGGCAAGCAACTCGTGGAACAAGTATGTGTTACAAGACAACCAAGAAACGACACCATTGTTCCTACTGTTCATATACCACAAATGTTGCCACAAATTTTGTCAATCACATGAGAACACATACAGGGGAAAAGCCTTTTTCATGTACTCAGTGCTCTTACAGTGCAACAACAAAAAGTAATCTCAAGAAACACTACCTCAGCCACATGAAGGAGAAACCTTTTGCATGTCCACATTGTCAGTACCGTGGAACATCTAAATGTCATTTAAGTCGACACATGCTTACTCATTCAGGGGTGAAGATAGTATGTACCAGTACCTCAACAGGAAACAATTTAGGACAAAATTTCTGATATATTAAATACTGTGACCTTCAGATTTTTATCTTCCCTTTATTCCAACTTT
>NC_051417.1:23893274-23893750 GCF_015228065.2 Penaeus monodon | reverse complement strand
ATCTTAGGAGTTACAGATTACATATTCATGTTATGTAAGCTTGCCTCTAGAAGTAGATGTGTTGGTTAATGATTGGTAGTTTCATGTGATGAGTGAAATAAAGCGTCCCCTACAGGTGGGGCTCAACAATGACGAAAAGAGGACTGGAGGTAGACGAACCATTGGAGCTCTGAAGGGCTTCTCCAACACCAAGACTCACCAGTGTTCCTACTGTTCCTACACAACTAGTGTTACCACAAATCTTAGAAATCATATGCGCACCCACACTGGGGAAAAACCTTTTTCCTGTAATTATTGTTCTTTTAGGGCTACACAGAAAAGGAATTTAAAAACGCACATACGTACTCACACAGGGGAGAAGCCTTTTGCATGTACTCTTTGTCCATATCGATCAGCATGGAAAGGAAACTTGAATGCCCATATGCTGACTCACCAACGAGAAGCAAGAAAGTTTTAGATTTTAAAAAAGTGATTGC
>NC_051417.1:23892885-23893237 GCF_015228065.2 Penaeus monodon | reverse complement strand
TGGTGAAAGTTATTTTCCCTATATATATAAAAAATAGATATCTCTATTAAAAAGATCATTTTGCAATAGTATTACATTTATATTTAGTTTGGGATGTATATGATCATCAGTACATTCTATAATAATTCTATATACTGAAGTATCTTTGATGATCAGATCAATTTTTTCTTATTACTTTGTTCCAGCAAATTCTTGCAGAGAATTCTCAGTGAATATTTTATGATTAATCAGATAATTAAACTTGATGAAGGAGAAAATATTTGTAATCGTTTTTTGTGAATGTAAATAATTCAGTTTAAACTTGTTAATAGAAAATAGATTTGCAACAGGTGACAATAGTGAAATTAACTTC
>NC_051417.1:23892214-23892348 GCF_015228065.2 Penaeus monodon | reverse complement strand
GAAAACTGAGATGTGTTAATGCAGTATATTTTATTATAATGTCATGTACTGTGGCATCTGCCCTATTTTTCCCAATTTCTTTCTTTGCAGCCAGATTTTGGTAGATATGATACATTCTCATTGCACACACAAAC
>NC_051417.1:23890767-23891604 GCF_015228065.2 Penaeus monodon | reverse complement strand
GTACGATTAGAGCATTTATGTATGATACATTCTCATTGCTCTTTATTTCACTAGTGATATGATTTTAGCATTTTGATGAAGGAGAAACAAAATAAAAATTCTTTATATTGACTTTTTATCTCACCAAAAGATCATAAGTGTTAGCATAGACTTTATAGTTAATAAGTGATTGAAAAGTACATGATAAATATTAGTATATGCACTTATGATCTTTAACAAGAGCATGGGAAACACTACACCCTTTTCTTGTATGTCTCCCTTGTGAGGCAGAATAATAGGGAAGAAATCATGTGAGTTAATAAAATATCATAGCAGTTTTATTTGTTGACTAATGCATCAATCAAGGTGGTGTATATTGCTGAAGTAGTGAAGGTTAAGAACTATAGTCTAAAAACTGTCTTGTAGATGTAATGTCTACTTCTTTACAATCAGAGTGCTTTCAGACAGTAATCTGTATACAATGCTGACTATTAATTTTCACTAAGCTATGTTTGGCCATTATTTAGATGTAAATAAAGGTATATAGAGCAAATTGACTGTTTAATAAAGATTTCCAAAATTAATATGTTTTTAGTAATTTTCAACCTATGTTTACTATGTATAAGAAACAAAATTCATAGCAATTGGAGATCAGAGAAAAAGCAAAGCAAGAATATATTTTACATACTAACATAAATGCTGTATTTTGTGGTTATTACATTAATACGTTATTGACTTTATTTTGTGGTTATTTCTTAAATACATTTTCAACTTAAATGTCAACTTGAGTTATAGCAAAGGAAGGTCAGTGGAAGGTTTCTAGTGTAGGAACTTTCAAGACCCACTCAACAAACATTT
>NC_051417.1:23890191-23890681 GCF_015228065.2 Penaeus monodon | reverse complement strand
GTGTGAGTGAGGGGTGAGGGGGAGTAAGTGAGAGAAAGTAAATGAGGGCATTAGTTACAGTTACAGATGATTTGCTCTGGTGAAGGCATCTTTTTTACGTTTGGGATGTTCTTGTTCTATCATTTCATTGTCTTTTTCTGTTAGTTTTCTTGGAGAATGCACACTTGCTCTTGTTTACTAAAGGGAGAGGGTTGCTAACAGTATGATCACATTCTTTCAACATCAGTTTTTTTGTTTACCTATTTTTTTAGGATGAGTATCTTTGTGATTTGATGTTGATGTTTAGTTAATGATTAATTATTTTGATTGTTAGTGTCTCCAATATTGTTATTATTGTCATCAGTCAGCTAATTTCAATTATTTAGATTTGTTTTAGATTAAGAAAATTGCTCTATATTTTATTTTCCAATTATATTAGAGATTTAAAGATTTTTTTCCGCTTCAGTTACTAGTGTTTCTTGCACATTCATTTCCCACAACTCTATGCACT
>NC_051417.1:23889291-23890130 GCF_015228065.2 Penaeus monodon | reverse complement strand
TTTGTATGGGTTAAAGGGGAAGGACTGAAGGAGATAGTAGGAAAAACTTGAATCAATTCCATCTTATTATTAGACATATACAAGCTTAAAGATCGAGCTATCGAAAGTTAGAATAGGAAAGGAACTTGCTGATCTGTTGTGTTGAGTAAAAAATCTTACTTTTTGTTTACTGTCTTTAATGAAATCCATTTTTTGCAGTTACAGTCAAACGTACAAATGTAAGAAAGCATTTCTCACAGCTGTAAATACACTTTTTTCTATATTCAGAGTATATCAGGACATTACTTTTTAAAGTGTTTAAAACTTAATATATATTACAGGCTTAGCAATGAAATAAAAACTACATCTTATTTATTTTGGGTAACTTATATTGATATATCTACATAAAATGATTTCTTGGTATTTACAGAAGACATAAGTTTTGATTTATAGATGGGTTCAAATACAACAAAATAATTACAATATTTAGGTTATTAAAAATGTACTTTGGACTGGGGCAGTTAGGAGTTGAATTCTCACAGGCAGTTTTAACCAGCTGTCTCCATCTAATATCACTAGCAGGCTAGCATTCAGGTAATTAAATTACTTTGAGTACACATAACTGATTGATAACTTTTAATTTGATTATTACTTTTTATGCAGGAGCAATGTGTTTTAAGATGCAAGGGGTCTTTGATATAGCCTATTTATTATAGAGAGGAGAATGTGTGCTTTTTCAGTCTTAGGATAATCTACAGTCTATCTTTTTGTCAGATATTGCTCAAAGATTGACACATACATAGATCTTTACTTTCTAATTTGATTAATTATTTTGTTAGTTTAAAATGATAATGTTCCAC
>NC_051417.1:23888192-23889140 GCF_015228065.2 Penaeus monodon | reverse complement strand
AATACAGAAGTCCCTTTAAAAACTGTGGACTAACAATGTAAGTTTGGATGGACTATAGCATTTACAACCAATGCAAAATGGATTGAATATTTGGTTTATTTCTTTCTCATCTCTTGTATATAAACTATTCTCTTTTGAGTCAAAAATTAACATGGGAGTTGTGGGATAGGTTATCTTCTGTGATTGACAAACATGTGCCAAAATTAGCCACCTTTCAGTGCTTCTTACCTCTCAAGCAATTTCTTATTAGTGTTGAAAATTTTCAATAGTGGAAGAAAAGTGATTTTGCATTTTTGTGATAAGGATAAGTAAGAGCGGCCTCCCCAACAGGCAAGGCTTGGCAGCAGCCATCAGAGGGCAGCCAGGAGAGGAGCTGCTGCGATTGGGAAGAGTCTCACTGCTGGTACCAAGATTCATCAGTGCCCCTTCTGTCCATATACCACCATTAGGAGCACTCATCTAACCAGGCACATATGTACTCACACAGGAGAGAAACCTTTTGGCTGTCCCCATTGCCCCTTCCGAGCTGCTCAGATGGACAGTTTAAAGACACATATCCGCACCCATACTGGAGAAAAACCTTTTGCCTGTGATCATTGCCCGTATCGTTCAACACAGAAAGTCCATTTGCAAAGTCACATAAGAAATAGACATAGTTGGGTTCTAGAAAGTTCCAGTGCTTCTAAGTGATTGAATAGTAATAAAGAGAATAGAAGATGAAATCAAGTGATTAATGGTGGTGATTTTTTTGTTACTGTCTCTAAAGTGTTTTTATTATGTAGAAAGAACATGTGGATGGAATATTTAGTGATCAAAGGATGCATAGTGAGTGAACATAAACTTATGAATTATTAATTTTGTGGGAAGATATTAGCTGAATATGAAAAATATGACAACAAAGTGAGAAAGAGTGTAGGTACTGAGCTTTAATTAAAAAAAAAAAAAAAA
>NC_051417.1:23887684-23888104 GCF_015228065.2 Penaeus monodon | reverse complement strand
GAGACAAACTATAAGCCAGGTTTATTATGCTACTGCCAGAATTAAGAACATTGGAAATGCCATTTTTTCCCAGGATTTCTTGTTAAATTTTAAGTTCTGATAGTGATTCATTTATTTCCACAACAATTTGGGAAATAGGTTATAATTAAGTGATTAATATGCTTCAAGGAAAAGGGAATGCTATAAGGGTAATCATAGGAATTTGTTAGATATTATATATAAAAAGAATTCCTGTAAATAGTAGACCAAAATATATTTCTTGTTTACTATGAGCAAAATGTCAGCTAAAAAATACTTGTAATCCTCCTGTTGCTCACTCTGTGTATCTAAAGTTCTTGTATGTGTTTTTGCAACAGTTACAAATAGTGGTTGTAATTTATATAAAGTTCTGTGCTTATCTAGGGAATTCTTTAGCAGACA
>NC_051417.1:23885136-23885694 GCF_015228065.2 Penaeus monodon | reverse complement strand
GCTATGTGTTGATAAAAATTTCTCCTACAATATTTTTAGGGTAGCATTATAACCCTGTTTCTTCAACCATTACAGTCTGAGGTAATGCATCTTCTCTTCATATATGTATTGTAGTCGTGTTTAAAGGTAGACATTGAAGTTGTAGTCAGTATTTTTGATGTCAAAGTTTTCAGAATGTTTTAGCAGTTTTAATGTTACTTTATGCAAAAGTCAAAATGAGGAGGAAATATGGCTACTATTATGGAGCTGACTGCAAAATTCCCTTGAATCATGTAATCTGTATTATTCAAAGGTAAATTGTGATGATGGTGGTGGAATGAAAACTAACAGTAGTATGATATATCTAAAGTTAATTTTTTATTGATTATATTATGTGAAAATATATTGTCTGTGATACATAAATTTTTGTTATGTAAATTCCTGTGATTTTTAAATTTTTAGAAATTTTGTGTGTGGTTATGTTTGTGTTTATATGTTCATGTATGCTTTTAGATGTGTTCATGGGATTTTGCTCATAGCATTTTGTAATGTGCTAGCATGCCTATTGTACATTTTTAA
>NC_051417.1:23884101-23884977 GCF_015228065.2 Penaeus monodon | reverse complement strand
AGTCAAAATTACATCAAAATTCCTGGATTTAACCAAGGAATGATATTTTAGTAGACTTCTGTACATCATATTTGATATTTGCATCAAAGAGGAAGGAGTGTTAGAAATGGCTTATTTTTATACTATCTATAGTATGGCAATGAACTGGCTTTGCCAACTTTTCCTTAGATGATCAAGTAAGATGAGCATCCCCAACAGGTAGGACTGGACATGGATAAGCAAAGGACTGGTGGAAGAGCAGCCACTGCGGGTGGAATGAGCTTCAACACGCACAAGATGCACTTCTGTCCGTACTGTGCCTACATAACTAATTTTACAAGTCATCTGAAGGAACACATTCGCACTCATACAGGGGAGAAGCCATATGCTTGTCCACACTGTATATATAGGGCTACAACAAAAGATCATTTGAAGAAACATATACGTGTGCACACAGGGGAGAAACCATATGCATGTGATCTGTGTTCCTATCGATCGAGACAGAGTGCACATTTAAACTCCCATAGAAGGATCAAACACAGTAACTAAGTGAATAATAAGCTCACCAGATCACAGAATTATTAAGAAGTAAATAGAGATTATTGTATATGATTGTGCTTGAAGGTAAGCCTCTTTGGTTAAACTGTCAGATTTGGTGAACTGTTGCCATTGTCACTGCATTTTTATTATCAGATGATAATAAGAAACATACTGAAGTAATCTACATTAAGTATTGAAAGTGGCAGTTTATTAAAACTTTTGTATCCTATTTTGAATAATTGATGGCCAAGTCCAGTTACCAAAATTTAGAAGTAAATATCGTAGTTAATTATAAAGAATGCTTGATTAGGCAATGGAACCTAATTAAACTTAAGAGAATACTTATTTATTTGGTAT
>NC_051417.1:23880795-23880897 GCF_015228065.2 Penaeus monodon | reverse complement strand
TTTGGATGACCACTGATCATATTAAGATGATTTTGACATTCTTACTCAAAAGTAGGAGGGGGATCTGTATTGATACCTGATGGATATGATGTTAAGGGGATA
>NC_051417.1:23879729-23880653 GCF_015228065.2 Penaeus monodon | reverse complement strand
CCCACATGCGCAGTCATGTGCGTGTGGTATTCTTTTAATTAAATTTTGTAAATTTACTATATATTTTACTCATGTTATGTTAATAGATGGTGTATATCTGGAATATGGAAGGTGTGTCTATTTTTAAAAAATGTATTGTTTTTTTAGAAGTGACCAGGAAGGGTCTACAACAAAATCTTTGATAGTTATATTCAAATTCACTGTGATAGATAATGAGTGAGATGCTTGACAATTTTAAAAGTATCATATAGTTAGATAAAGTTTTGAGCAACGTAAATGGTACTGAGGTAATGAAAAAGAAATTGTGATACATGTTTGATATTGTGTTTCACAGATTATATGACTGATTATTTAGAGAATAAGGTAATTTAAAATAAACCATTATGTAAATGAGAATTTTGATAAATGTAAGTGGAGGAAGGTTTGTGGGATGTGATAAGGTTTTAGGAAAATTGAGTTGTGGAGGAAACCAGCAGCAAGGATCTCTAAAATAATTTGTCAGGGTCATAAGTTGACAATAGGAAAATGATGGTGCAAAAGTAATTACTTCACAAAAATTTGAAGGCAAAATGTAACACAAATTTCTGTTTGATAGGATGAGCATATATTTTAAACATTGTTAAAAGATCAATTACTATTTTATTATTATTGCTTTTTTCTTCAGAATCGACCTGTTTTAAGACTCTGTTTACATAATTACTTGTTTATCTATATGCATGTGTATGTGATTATTTATCTGTTTGTTTTAACTGATCCATATGTATTGCAGATATATTGCAAGTGTGCACATGCTTTTTTGCTAAAACATTTATTCTTGCTCAAAAGAAGTGGTAATCAGAGTGTTATGGGTGCTTCTTCAAAAATAAGGACTGGAAAAAAATAACAGGAGGTTGAACTAAAGAGGATTAACACAAGATACATCAG
>NC_051417.1:23879546-23879666 GCF_015228065.2 Penaeus monodon | reverse complement strand
GGTAACATAATATTTGATTTAACAAATGTGCACATGTACACTTGCTAAAAAAAAGTATCTTTACTTGGAAGTTGATGAAACGGAAACAGTCACTAGGAGTTGAATCAGAAAGATTGGTAC
>NC_051417.1:23879196-23879298 GCF_015228065.2 Penaeus monodon | reverse complement strand
CCTTGCATTGAAGTTTATGAATTTTATCAGTGGCAACACCCCTCACAGGGTTTGAGAAAGGGGCATGGCCGATAGTTTGTTGCCTTGTCCCCTTACTGTGAG
>NC_051417.1:23878585-23878679 GCF_015228065.2 Penaeus monodon | reverse complement strand
AAATATTAATATTATACATTTTAACATCCCCCCTCCCCCCTTTTTTTTTCTCTCTCTCCATGTAGTTGAGTGAACAAAAACAAAAAACAAAAAA
>NC_051417.1:23878449-23878538 GCF_015228065.2 Penaeus monodon | reverse complement strand
AGTAAAAAAATTAAACACTGGCCCTGAGGGTGGGGGGGGGTAAACAGTATAGGGGTGGACAATTGCCCTTCCTCCAATTGATACCCCTA
>NC_051417.1:23877840-23878358 GCF_015228065.2 Penaeus monodon | reverse complement strand
TTTTTTTTTTTTTTAGCAGTTGTTCATGGCTGATTATATTTATTTTTTATAGTATCTATTCTGAGACATACCTGCAGAAATATGTTCCTGTATTTTCATTCCTAGTTACTGTAAATCATTCCATAGGTGAACTTTTGTCAAAATGAAATATATTTTAGTGTTTTTCCCTTCACAGTAGCCTAATTGCACACCAGGAAGAATTATATGTATTTTAAACATTCACAATTGTGCAAGACAAGAGGTTTATAAATCTTTAAATGTATTACATTAGGAATTTCCTTTTTAATACCTGTTGTAATATATTTTTTTTATGCTATTATAATAACTGATATACTGTATGTACTCACAAGCCAGTGGAAATTGCTGTTTAGGGGGGACTCCAATCAAATTCTTAATAAATCGCTAGAAATTAAAAATGATTTTATAGTCCACTTCGTACAAAATTTGCATGAACACATTTATGTACCTCATACCCTCATATTTAATTTAATAAAAGTACTGAGGAGGTTAGAAGTCCA
>NC_051417.1:23877099-23877805 GCF_015228065.2 Penaeus monodon | reverse complement strand
ATAATAAACCATGAAAAGTTTTATCATTGCATATGCTGTATGAATTTTAAAAGTCTAATCCTATTATAGTGAATATTTCTATCAGAAGTTTAGAATGAATGCCAATTTTCTACCATTGATTTTCCTTAATAGATAGAGAGAATATTATGAAAATTAGACTTATCATCATTAGCATTTAATTTTTCAAGCACCCCTGGAGTTGACAGAGTAACAGTAGTGGTAGTATTTTCTTAAAATTAGTATGATTATATCCCTACTAAAAAGCATGACAAGGGCCAAATCAATTTTCAATTAGATAATCTATTATCTGTTTTAACCTCCCACATTCATATTATCCTAAGCAAAATGGGCATTCTCTACAGGTGAGATCCAACTCAGAGTGTTTGAGGCCTAGCGGGAGAGGATCAGGTGCCAAGATGCATCACTGTCCTCTGTGTGCCTACAGCACCGCTAATTATGCACACCTGATGGACCACATGCGAGCTCACACAGGAGAGAAGCCCTTTTCCTGTCCTCATTGTCCTTACCGTGCAGTGCAAAAGACAAATTTGAAGACACATATGCGTACTCATACAGGGGAAAAGCCTTATGTATGTAGCTATTGCCCTTACCGTGCTGCAACCAAAAGTGCATTGAACAGGCATCTGTTAACACAACATAAATAGGTTTTGAATTAGAATAGTTTTGTGGATGACAGATCTTGGTC
>NC_051417.1:23875890-23877004 GCF_015228065.2 Penaeus monodon | reverse complement strand
GTAATTATAACTGAGACACATCTGTAAAAAGTACAACTTTGAATGGTTTTAATATATTTCATTTAGGAACAGATATTTAACTTAGAAATTAGTTACAGACAGTAGGTAACTATATATTTTTAAATTAGTTAAATTGATTAATGGTAAAGAAGTAGAACCACCTAAATACATTGTAAAAGTCACAAGCATTGTTTTTTTCCATATAACATATAAATGAAGAGAATCAAATTGTGTTTCCATTAAGTGCCAAATCCGTATTTTTTCCTGTGTATATTTCTCTATTCTTTTTACATTCCTGGAGAAATAAAATGCAAACAAACTAATTGTATGTTTTTATTAATCTAATAGAAATAGTTATGAAACACATTTAGAACAGCTGAATACTGATTTTGACTGACCACATAGACAGTTTAAATTTAGGTTTGCACATCTGATACAATATACTTATCTCCTTCAGTGAAATATGTTAAATTGTCATTGGATTCCTTACCATTTTATAATAGCTACAATACGTTCATATTATTTATTGAACATTGCTATGTGTTTTTGATTGTCCTAATTGTCATTTTTTTCCTTTTTTACCTTGCGCTATTATGCTGCCCTTTAACCACGCCAGACACACAGTACTTAACTCTATATTGTCCAACATGAGGATTTCAACAAACAAGTTTCTATTAGCTTTCAATAGGGTAGAGTAATTTGCAACCCTGTGTCTGTGTCTAAGAAGTTCATCTCATCTCCCTCACACTTGAGAAAATCTGCTGGAAACTGGTTTATGGAGTTTGAGGGCAGCCATGTTCAGTCAACTGTTGGTCAAACATGTATGAAGCTTGAAGTTTCTTTCCTACTTTTTTCTGTGGTGTATGATTATGATATGTATGCCACCAACATGACAATAGCACAAAAGTGATTCACATGACTTAGGACCAACATAACAAAATAGTCACCTAACTGCATAAGAATTCAGTGATTGTTCAGGACCTTTGCCATGTCCTTATATGCTTATAAAACAAAACATCATTTTAAAGGGCCAAGAAAGTATATATGGAAAATAATGAGTTAAACAGACTTAAACTAAAACAGCAACAGCTATATATTGGAACTTGCATATTGT
>NC_051417.1:23875420-23875768 GCF_015228065.2 Penaeus monodon | reverse complement strand
GTCTCATGTGAGCTTAAAATATAAATTGAATGTTAAATGAAGACAGTCAAGTTGTACAAGAAGTCATTTTCAATTGGAGTTAAAGGGTAAAAATGCTGATAACTTAATTCAATGAAGACACAATTCATCCTTAAGAAAGATCTTATGAGAATTTATGTTTCAGATATGTTTGGAGGGAAATAATATGTTGAAATATTTTTATTTCTACAATCCCTAGACTGAAGTCTTTATAATTTTAATTGTTCTGGAATTCAACATTTCAACATAGCTTTAAGTTCCATTATGTGACTTGGATATTATTATTATGATTTATTTCCTTAAAGTGAAACTAAATAAAAGCAGGGTAAC
>NC_051417.1:23874774-23875203 GCF_015228065.2 Penaeus monodon | reverse complement strand
GCAGTTTAATGTGTAGAAATTATTGAATAAGATGGGCATCCCCTACAGGTGGGGCTGAACAGTGGTGGTCTAAGGAGAGGAGGAGGCAGTGGAACCACAGTGAACAAGAATTCTACTGCCAAGTTGCATCAGTGCCCCTACTGTGACTACAATACAAAGAAAAGCACAAATCTTGTCACTCATTTAAGAACACATACTGGAGAAAAGCCATTTCCATGTACATATTGTCCTCATTCAGCAACTACTAAAGAAAGCTTAAAAAGACATATTCGTACACATACTGGTGAAAAACCATACTTTTGTTCTCACTGTCCATTTAGGTCTGCTGAAAAGGGTAATTTGAAAAATCACATCTTAATTCATCATGTTTAAAGAACTCATCTATCGTTTTGTTTTCTGAATTAACTGCACTCAGGTGTGTCCTTGGCA
>NC_051417.1:23873159-23874456 GCF_015228065.2 Penaeus monodon | reverse complement strand
TTTTTGTATTACATATTTGGGATTTGTAAACTTGTGATTCCTAGAATTTGTAAATTGTAAGTGTAACAGTATATACATTTTCCTTCTTAGAACTACTTATTTTTATAATCTATATATTAAGACCACTTTGGTTTTATGTTGATTCCTGTAAAAAAATATATTATCATTGATGGTTACATAGAGATTGTGTAGAAGCAGTTACATGTAAAGATTGTGCTTTAAGTTATTAGTTTTTATCTTTAACCTAGTAGGTGCTTTTTCTTTAGAAAGTCTTCCAACATTTTTCCATGGAACTATAATTTATATATTTTTATCTTTATATGAATTGTATCCTTATTTATAGTTTCCATAGTTTTATATTCTCCTACAGATATCTATAATCCATTGAGCACTGTCTTCATTAATAAGGAAACTTATTAGTAGAATAGCTGAACAGCAAGTTTTCTGCTCTTAAATAGTTATAGTGTTCCTTTACTACTTAATCCTATATATGTTATGTATGACTGTGTGTGTATCACTGATGTTTGTGGTTTCTTATAGTCTCAGAATTACCAGGTATTTTAATATTCAATGGAAGGGTTTGCCAGTGTTTGGGAGAGGTTGGAAAAAATATAGTGTACTTGTTGAATATCACCATTAGTAAGTAGAACATTGCCTACAGGTGGGACTGATCACCAGCAGCCGGAAAGGTGGTTGGAGAGATGCCTCAGGAGCCAGGCCCATGAGTGACACAAAATGCAAGTTGTACAAGTGTCCGTACTGTCAGTATACCACTAAGAAGAACACAAATATGACAGCACATATATGTATTCATACAGGGGAAAAACCTTTTAGTTGTCCACATTGCTCTCGAAGATTTACACAGAAAGGAAATCTGCAGTCACACATGTACACACACACAGGAGAGAAGCCATTTGCTTGCTCTTATTGCCCATATCGCTCAACACAAAAGAGCAATTTGAAGAGTCATTTGTTTACTCATCATCCTTCTGAGAAAAAATAGATACTGATATAAGTATGTAAGAGAAAATATTTATTTAATATATATATTTTTTTTTTGACAAAATTATTTTGTTTAGTTCTTTTATATTATATTTGTATAAACTTATTACTGGATTGGAAATAAATGCTTTGACACTATATTTGCCATGAAAGTTTTTAGATACAGGAAGAAAGATGTAGCCAGATTAATTATGTTGCCATTATTTTCATTCCACGAATAAATTGTCTCTTGTCCCCATGTTATGCCATAGTTAGATGGTGACAGGCATGATATGAGCCAAAGAATGAGTAGAGT
>NC_051417.1:23872368-23872966 GCF_015228065.2 Penaeus monodon | reverse complement strand
GAGTCACCTTGCAAGTGATTTATATCATAAACATACTTAAAGTCATGGAGGTAAAAGTTTGTAGCAAAAGATGTACATATTAATTCATTGCTTGCTATAGTTATCATACTGGCAGCAAAGTAGCCATATATACTATATGTAATTTCAATCTGTAGTTTATTGTTGTATGCTTAACTCTCATTAGGAGGTTAGAGGTCTTTGGGATATGGAGGATCCTGCTTCTGGCTTTAAGGATTACTACTTTAGTGTATCCTATTATGTACTCTAACTCAAAAAGATAGATACTAAATAGATAAAGTGTCTATAATACAGTGTTTACCGGAATAAGTTCCTCTTAATAAGTAAAGTGAAGAATATAAATATCAGAAAAACAATTTTCATGTAAGACTTGAAGATTTATTAATGCAGTTAACAGCTAAAAACTGTTGATGGTTAGAATGGTAATAACAACAGTAATGACAAAAGTTTAAATTTGTGGAAATTATAGATGGTACTTGTATTGTCTACAGTTTAGTGAGTTTACTGTGATGTAATTGGTTGGGAATTTTAAAATTGCGAGGTGGTTTTGGATTTTTGTTATCAGAGTCATTTACTGAAT
>NC_051417.1:23871957-23872332 GCF_015228065.2 Penaeus monodon | reverse complement strand
TGTCCCATTTTTATAGATTTTTTTAATTGAAAATAAGGGAACTAGTGTATATGATAATGTAAACAATATGCAAATACATATAATTATTTAGAAACCCTCTATTCCTGTACATCATCCTTTTATTCTAACAGATTAAACAAAAGTGATGAGATCAAACAACCATGTTTGATATTAAATATCAGTTTTTTATATTTAGACAATGATATTGACCCATTACAGACTTGTAAAGTGAAAGAAAAATAGTTTAGATGCTCTTTGTATTATGTTATTACATACACAAACAATACCATATTCAAAAGTGGTTGAAAATCATAATTAGTACAAGTATCTTATTGGATTTGCTAAAATATATATGCTATCTCTGTGAATACTGAT
>NC_051417.1:23871567-23871926 GCF_015228065.2 Penaeus monodon | reverse complement strand
GGAAGAAAAACTGTTCTACTTCAGAAAATGTGCATTATATTATATCTCTTTGCTATATCAGTAGTGATCACTTGAAAACACCATTTTTAAGTGAGTTTAAAATCTCTTTTTAACCTCATTTCCTAAAAAAAAATATATGGTGCAACCAGAGCATAGAGAGTGGGGTAAATATGTTTTTTGTTCTTATTTTTCATGAGTGGCTGATGGCTCATGAAACTTAGTGTAGAGCTCAGTATGGTGTGGGGAATTCGCATTTACTTGGTAACATCTGTTTCATTTTTAATAAAGGCAGAATTATTAGATTAGAATGTAAGCATTTTAAATTATCCCAGTCCACTCAAACTGGGTACATAGATTTT
>NC_051417.1:23870090-23871310 GCF_015228065.2 Penaeus monodon | reverse complement strand
AATTTTATAATACAAAACCACAATGCATGTATACATATATACATGCATTCCCAGTGTCAGAAGATCAATTGAGGTTCAGTGATGTGCATTCTTTTTATTATTTCATTAATCTTATAGTAATAGATCTCCCTTCTCCATTAATACAAACAAAGTATGCTGTGTAGTTGTCTGAAAACTCTCTCAGTACCTTTCATATATTGCTGTGAGATCATCTTACTTTAACATCACCTTAGACTATTGCTAATTAAGGCCAAGAATCCAAAGTAGTACTTAACTTCAATCATTAAAATGGCTGTCCTATACTCTTCACTAATTTTAGATATATCTTGTGTCAGTATATACTTAGTGAATATTTGGGGAAGGTACTCTTTCATCTGAAAGGGGATCATTATCCACTGTGGTATAAATTTAGGATATCCTTTATTAGAATTGTCATAAAATTTGTAAATGAGTGCTATCCAATTCACAAATGTTCTGCTAAAATACGCAGATTTTCCTCCTGACATTTTCCCATACAACCAGAAACCTTGAATGTCTTCCACTCACAGTTATAAGTTGAAAAGGACTGTTGCATCTCATCCATCTGGTCTGAAAATTAAATACTGTTTATACAGTATATTCTAATATAGCTCTTGAATATTATTTCAGCATACCAAAGCAGTCATGCCACTAACAGTTGGGCCTAATCATGTTAATTGGTCTTGTATTTCTGTGGGTTGATTTTATAAAGTTTATCAGAGTTTATGAAATATCAGTAACTTTTTCAAATATTTTTATGATAAAACTAAATACGTTGGAATTTATTTAGTTAATAAATCATTTAGATATTATTCTTTGTAATATAATTTGAGTACACAAGTGAGGCATCCCCTACAGGTGAGTCTGGACAGTGGTGGTCAGTCAGCACAAGGAAGAGGAAGACCCACAAGACCAGTGCAGGATCACTTCAACCCCAGCAAGTTACACCGTTGTCCTTATTGTTCCTATGCATCTGCAATGAAAACAAATTTGAATAACCATGTCCGGACCCACACAGGAGAAAAACCCTTCTTCTGTCCTCACTGTCCACTTAGATTTTCCCAGAAGGGGAGCTTGCAGACGCATATTCGAATTCATACGGGTGAAAAGCCATATGTTTGTGCTTTCTGTTCTTATCGAGCTGCACAAAAGAGTACTATGAATAGCCATTTTTGGTCTCATCACTCATAAAGGTAAAAGAT
>NC_051417.1:23869459-23870067 GCF_015228065.2 Penaeus monodon | reverse complement strand
CAGGTGGGATGATAGCAAACTTCTGTGATGCATTTTATTATGAGTTGAATACCTGTTTATCAGAGACATCAAACTGACTGAAATCAAAGCAGTTTGGCAGAGTACCCCATCTCCTTCAAAATAGTAATTTAAGTTTGAAAGCCATGAATTTTATGGAGTTTGTATATTTTTAGACTGCTCTATCTGTGTGCATTATACAGTAATGGTTCTCATTAAGAAAATACGGTAATTAAATGATTATACTTTTGCATATGAGACACTTTCATTTCAGTTATTTGCCATACATTGATGATGATGATGATTTTTTTTTTCCCCACCCTTCTTTACTTTACTTTAAGTTATATTCTATGCATTGATTTTTTTCTTTTTTTACTGTGTTGATTTGAGTGTGTAAAAGTTTTTTTCAAGATATTGAGTGCAATAAAAAAAGACGACATAGTTTACATAACATAAAAGATGTGAAAAGGTAAAACTGACATTTGTATTAATAAGCGACTGATATGTACTGCAAGGTATGGATTTGCATAGTTTTGTCTGATGATTGTAGATAATTATGATGTTCAAGAGTTTTAGATATGCAGGAGTTATAAATTGCAACTGTTAGCATT
>NC_051417.1:23868837-23869176 GCF_015228065.2 Penaeus monodon | reverse complement strand
CTACTGTGAATAACATGCTCCTGACAGCAATGAGTTAACTCTTTAACATTTTCGTCATCGAGAATTCATCATTCACAAATGTTCTCCAAAGCAGGCAGTTTCAGTTTACAATTTAGTGTTTGGGTTTATTACTAATGGGGCCATAAAAGAGTTAAAACGTCAAATTATGAGCTGCCATGGATAAGTCCAACAACAACTAGATGAAGTATGTGTGTTTAATGATCTGTTATGTGTATGTGTTTATTTTTGGTTTATGTATAAACCAGTACCAACATGTAAACAGTGTATGTGCACTCACACACATGCACTCATCCCCCCTTCCCCCACACACATGTAAAA
>NC_051417.1:23868710-23868794 GCF_015228065.2 Penaeus monodon | reverse complement strand
TACAAATTCAAAAGATTTTAAGGGAATATCAGGTACTATATTTCATGCAGCCACAGTCTTACAGGTTTTCTTTTTTGCTTCAGA
>NC_051417.1:23868126-23868293 GCF_015228065.2 Penaeus monodon | reverse complement strand
TATGAGTTCAACAACTACATAAAGTATGTGTATGTTTAATTGTTTGTTATGTGAATGCATTTATTTTTTGTTTATACCAGTACCAATATGTAAACAGTGTACCTGTACTCACACATGTGCACTCATCCTCCCTCCCCCCACACACATAAAAGATTCATTTAGATAAG
>NC_051417.1:23868025-23868097 GCF_015228065.2 Penaeus monodon | reverse complement strand
TAAATGTTTAAAAGGATTTAAAGGGAATATCAGGTTCCATATTCCATGCAACCACAATCTTACAGGTTTTCT
>NC_051417.1:23867236-23867623 GCF_015228065.2 Penaeus monodon | reverse complement strand
CAGGTTCATTTGATATAATTTAGTGATTGTTTGCTAAATCTTCATGTGATTTTTATGAAATTAAGAAGAAAATATATTGTATTAGATTAATGAACATTTTCATTTGAAAATGCTTTCATATTTTCATAACTGAGCAGAGGAGTCCCAGGCATAAATGAAATCAGTAGGAAAAGAGATTTTTGTCATATTGTGGTGCAGGAATTAATATTAAATAATTTACTTTAAACACATTTTTGAAGAATATTTAACCTGAGCTATTGTCAAATATTTATTTTTAATAGATTGACTTATAGATATTACACAGTGAACTAATGTTTTCACCAAAGCAACAATATTGGGAAATACGTATCAGCTTTTTGTGGTTTTAATTTGAATTTGTTTACTCAA
>NC_051417.1:23865940-23866923 GCF_015228065.2 Penaeus monodon | reverse complement strand
TGAAGAAGAATAAGCAAATTTAGAGGATTGATTTTGTGTCCCATTTGATATTTGATTTGTATTTTATTAAGAACTTTTAAAAGTACCGGAAAATAAAGTGTGAAAATTTCTTTGATTGAGTAAGCTGGGCATCCCCTACAGGTGGGTCTTGGCATTGACGGCAAGAGTGTGAGTAGAAGAGGAATCACATGGACAGAAGAAGGCCATACATCCAAGGTTCACCAGTGCCACTACTGTGCATACATAGCAACAACTAGAACAAATTTGTTGAACCACATCCGTACTCACACTGGGGAGAAGCCTTTTGCTTGTCCTCACTGTCCATTCAGAGCAACCCAGAAGGAAAATCTTAAAGCACATATTCGTGTACACACTGGTGAGAAACCATATGCGTGCACGCTTTGCTCTTACCGTTCAGCTCAGAAGAGTAACTTAAAGAGTCACATGTGGACCCATCAGAAATGAGGTAATTTTGATTTTCACTGTACAGTAAACTTTGTTGTTCTCTCTTTTAAATATGTGAATAATATGAAAGACAATTCTGTGAGCACACATTAAAAAATGCATTTCTGTATCAAATAATTACTATCTAGCATTGATTGAATAGCTTGTCACAAAGTATATATATATTTTTTTGTTTTCTTTTTAATGCATGAATTCAGTGTATACCCTTGTGAAAATATTGAGAGCCGTAAGTGCTTTTATTAAAACCAGAAGACAGTGATGATATGCATGTATTGATTTGTAGGTAAAAGCACTGATGGAAACAACACATTGTTTATTTATTTTGACATGTAATGCTATAGTCTGGCTTCGAAGAATAACTTTTTCTCACTCTTTATGTATTATAGAGCAGAAAGGCTACAGCAGGTGAACTGTTGACCATAAATTTTGCAATAATTTGTTACTAATTGACTAGATGTCTTAATGCATTTTATGGCACTTATTTTTCATACAGTACTGTTGAGTAATAAAGACAGGGG
>NC_051417.1:23865414-23865700 GCF_015228065.2 Penaeus monodon | reverse complement strand
TATGTAACTTTTTTTTACTACCACAGGCTTTATTAATACAAGTTGAATTAACTCATTCACAACGGGTTGCATCTATTCTTGCCAGGTGGCAAGTATCCATGCCATGCATGGCTGAGCCAGCTCCATGTAGTGGACACTAAACAGTAGTTGCTTTTTTATCCCTCCCAAGTAGGCTTAAATCTATTTTAGCGTCTTTTATTGAAAGATTGTGTGTGCCACTGCCAAAATCTTAGACAGAAGTGAAAATATGTTTCCCATGCTTCTAATTTTTCATTTGCACAAAAGC
>NC_051417.1:23864243-23865024 GCF_015228065.2 Penaeus monodon | reverse complement strand
AAAAGTTAAGTTAGAGCTTATTAAATTCCTTTGATGGCTATTTTTCAAATATATTTATATCTTTAGCTTTATTAAATTGTATTTTGCAAGTCATACTGTACAAAAGCTTTTGGGGTAAACTCTGTTTTTCAGATTTAGGTCCCAATCTGTTGTGCACTTACCTTCTTGGTGGTTCATGTCTTTAGCCATATAAACTGGAAAAAATATATATGTAAAAGTGAATGAAAAAAAGTAATACTAGATGTTCTTACAAAAAGATCTAAATCTATATGTTTTAAAGTTGGAATTTTTGTATTACGAGAAAAAAAATATAACAGAAACACAATAAAAGGTGGTTTAGCAGAAATGTTCATCACAGAACAAGGTCAGATTTAATGCTTTGATATTATGATCCTTGTGTGTTTATAACACTGTACAGTATGTAGATTGATTCTTATCATAGATACAAAAAGCTTTGTTGAGAATGATAATGAAATAAACAAGATACTAGTATTTTTCTTATGCCTTCTTGGTATGTTTGACTTATTTACAGAATATTACATCCAAATGCAGTGCAGATTAACAAACATTCAATCATCTTGAATATTACTTGAGCAGATGGTTTGCTATGTAAATAGGAAATTATTGAAGACTTAGAAATGCACTCATGTGATAAATGAAAAATATATAGAAATTGATTTGAAGTTAGTTATTGCTAAAGGCAACATTCACTTTGTTATATGTGGGGTAGGATGCATGTTTATATGGATGTGGATCATTGGGTAGGTGCATAGTAGTGATG
>NC_051417.1:23863366-23864207 GCF_015228065.2 Penaeus monodon | reverse complement strand
GATGAGGCTGAGATGCTGGAAAAATCTAAGATAGTCAATCAAAAGGACAGTATTCAAGTTCTGTATGTATTAGTAATTTCTTCTTCGATTTTGTTTACAAGCAGAAATACATTTCTCAGAAACCTTCACTTAATATATTTGCTAGAACTGTGCACAGTAGTTTCAGGTATAATATAACAAACTATAGAATAAACATACATCTTTAGAATGCTGTAAATGCTTCTCCTGCATAAGTAACACATTAATGAACTGATTGCAAGACTATAAGATGGGCGTCCTCAACAGGTAGAACTGGAGATGGATGGATATCCAAGACATGGATGGAGAGGCCCTCAGGAGGTTGACAAGAACCACACCCCGACTAGCAAGATGCACCACTGCCCTTTCTGTGCCTACTCTACTGTACTCAAGTCCAATCTCAATAGACATGCGAGGGTTCATACTGGGGAAAAACCTTATTCATGTCCTCATTGTAGTTACCAGACAACAAGCAAAGACAATTTGATGAAGAGACATGTGCTCACTCACACTGGTGAAAAACCATTTGCATGCCCATATTGCCCTTATCGAGCAAGGCAAAAAATTCACCTGTCTGCACATATGAAAAGTCACAACTGCATTGGAAAGGACATTTAAAGCCAGACTGTAATTATTTTTTTATGCTGCTTTTACATCTATGGTGAAAGGAACTTTTTCTAGTATGAGTTATTGTACATCTCTTATACATTTTCAGCAAAATTAATTTTCTTTTATCAAAAGCTATTGACTGTTTCCATTTCTACCCCGTACACTTTTATTTGTTAGAAGCTTGCATTCCTTTGTACTGAACATATGCAGTATC
>NC_051417.1:23863032-23863342 GCF_015228065.2 Penaeus monodon | reverse complement strand
GTAGAGGAATAGATCAGTAACTATACTTATTATTTTTATTGTCCACATAGTCCAGATTAGGTGTGGCTATCTATGATAAACTAAAGATGCTTAATAAACCTTAGAACAGTGCAATTTGTGTAAGAAAAATAGGTGTGTTTTGAAGACAAATGGAGACATGGAAGAATAAGAAAGGTAATTTTAGTAATTTTACTTCATTCAAACACTAATATATTTGCTATCAATTTATGATTTATATTTGACCTTCTGTCATAGATATATGATAATTGCTCATTGTGTGAAAATGTAAAAAAGCTAGTGGTCAGTGCCT
>NC_051417.1:23862592-23862702 GCF_015228065.2 Penaeus monodon | reverse complement strand
ACAAATAGTTACTAGCAATTACACCTGTACTGGCTATAGCTTAATATCATGAAAATTGAGACCTTTAAAAAAAAAAATTGGAGAAACTTACAGGGATAGCACAATATAAG
>NC_051417.1:23861690-23862433 GCF_015228065.2 Penaeus monodon | reverse complement strand
TTACAAAGTGATTTATTTAAAATGTCTTTTCTGTTATTTTCCTCAGTAATGTAATGAAGAAAACTTTAAGTAAGATGGGCATTTTCTACAGGTGGGGTTGGAGAGTGGCTGCCAATGGAACAGTAGTAAGGATGTGCGGAGAAACACAAAACAAGGCCAGGGTACCAAGGTTCGCCAGTGCCCCTACTGTCAATACTCCTCCACTGTTCTAACAAATATGAAAAGACATATCCGAAGACACACTGGCGAGAAACCATTTTCCTGTCCACATTGTCCATACAGTTGTAATACAAAAGAGAATCTTAAATCACACATCAGGACTCATACTGGAGAGAAACCTTATGTGTGTCCATACTGTCCATATCGTTCCTCTCATACATATTCTTTAAAAAATCATATGTATGTTCACCAGTGATTGATTGAGAATTAATGGAAGAAAAAAAGAGATACATAATACTGAATTATGTTATTATATGCATTACTCTGTAGTAATACTGAGAGTGTATTGTGTGATATTTTCTTGTATATAAGTCTGAATTGGTGTTTATATAATTGTGCTTTTAAAGCGTTATGCTTTTGTGGATGCTAGCATGTATGTATGGTGGCATTTTTGAGAATTAATTCTAAAAGGCAAATACTAGTGTGTTACACTAGAATGGTATTTACAAATATAATTTTACTTGCAGTATATATAGTGTTTTCCATACTTGCATATTAAGATATATTCTTTCATGATATTTAAT
>NC_051417.1:23859529-23859761 GCF_015228065.2 Penaeus monodon | reverse complement strand
AAGGAAGATAGAAAGAAAGATATGAACTCTTGGGATGTTATTTTATTGGTGGGCTCTTAAATATCAAATGAATGAAAGCCATGAAATCATGTTGAATTTTATTTTTTAGTCAGATATACCTACAAACAGTGCCTACTCCTGTGTGGCATATCAAGGCATGATTCATGATGTTAAGCCTCACAGGAGAGCTATTGCTGCTTTTGATTATAGAAAAGCTTTAAAAAAATGCAAA
>NC_051417.1:23858076-23858948 GCF_015228065.2 Penaeus monodon | reverse complement strand
CCTTATTTTGGGCAAAAAACATTCATAGTGATAATAAGTACAGAGAAATACACAATAAATGTGAAGGATGCCAAGGACAAGTAATTGAAGAATGTCTCTAACAGTGCTTCAAGGAAGTTATTTTATGAGATGATTACATTATTTTAAGTAAAGATAAATAGTTCCAGTATTGATAAAACAGAAGTACACATTCTATAAAACTGGCTGACTACTGCCTGAGTATGAATCAAGGTGTAACAGAAATTGACATGTTCTTATATGTGTATAGCACCATAGCATGGCCATGAGTAAGATAGGCATATTCAACAGGTGGGGCTGGATGGTAGCGGACAGTGGCTGTGCACGAAGGCTTTGCGAAGAAACATGAAGTCCCCAAACACTCACGGCAAGATGCACCAGTGCCCCTTCTGTCATTATTCTACTGCAATTGTCACACATATGAAGAGACATGTTCGCACTCATACTGGAGAAAAACCTTTTGCTTGCCCACATTGTGCTTATAGCTGTACCACAAAGGAAAATCTACAGAAGCATATTCGTACACATACTGGAGAGAAACCTTATGTTTGTCCCTACTGTCCCTATCGTTCATCACGAACCGATTCACTAAGGTCACACATATTCCTCCACCAGTCATAGAATAAAGCCTTGGAATTATATTTGTTGAACTATTTCCAAATTGTTGGAAATGTATTTAATAATGCAATTGAAAAGTTATTGAATTGAAGGTATTTGTATGATTTAGATATTTTTCGAGTTGTTTGTAGATTGTCTAAAATTATATATATATTAGAATTTGGTACAGAATTTGTGTTTGCTACATGTTAAAAAGAAACACATACAAAGAGACATAGATTACATAAATGATATTG
>NC_051417.1:23856496-23856926 GCF_015228065.2 Penaeus monodon | reverse complement strand
ACATATCCATTAATATTCTTGAGACCTGGTGAACTCCTCTTGTAAAGTATTTTTTTAGTTGATATCAGTTATATATTCCTTTGGATGTAGCAACAGAGACTAAGTTAGCTGGGCATCCTCTGCAGGTGGAGCTGGGCATTGGCGGTGTGTGGTATGCTGAGAAAGGCAGTAGCAGAGATGGAAAGATGACCAACACCAGTACCAGGATCCATCAGTGTCTCTACTGCCATTATTCCACAAATGTTTTGACAAATTTGAATCATCATATGAGGACCCATACGGGAGAGAAGCTATTTGCCTGCCCACATTGCCCTTACACATGTACACGGAAGGAAAATCTGAAAACACACATAAGGACTCATACTGGAGAAAAACCTTACATGTGTCCATATTGTCCGTTTCGTTCTGCAAGGAAAGATTCTGTGAAAGG
>NC_051417.1:23856089-23856218 GCF_015228065.2 Penaeus monodon | reverse complement strand
TTTTACTCTAACTTTTAGAAAATTATTTAATCCTTATTATATCTCTGATTAATAACTTTTTTGTTGTGTTCCCAAATACTCAAAGATGAGTAATTTTGAATGGATGAGATATTTTATAAGCATGTATTT
>NC_051417.1:23855355-23856058 GCF_015228065.2 Penaeus monodon | reverse complement strand
CTCGTTATTTCCAGTTTTGTATATTTTAATAAAATTAAACATTTTGCTTCATACCAGTGAAAAATAAGAACATTAAAGAGTCGATATATTTTGAAGAATAATTATGAATGGCAATGATCATTTTGTAGGTAATGTTGAATTAGCATGTTTTAGAAAATATAGCCAAAGGGTTTGAATGCAAGAAATACATATAGGAATGAGATATAAAAAGAAGTAAGCCATTTTCAACAAATTACCCTCAAAATATTAGGATATATTCTTTCCTTGCAATCTCTTCCCAAAACTTGTAAATAAAATCATGAATATTGGGTCTCAGTATGTGCAGTTGTTTGTATTACTGAATATAGTTAGAATGAGTACATGGTTCATTTTACAGGTAAAGTCATAACTTTGGACATATATCACTGGGGCAAAGCTATCCAATAAGTTGGGGGGTGGGGATTTTCAAACATATGAGTGGTAGCTCAGAGATGAAAGATTTTTAAAAAGAATATATCTCAGAGTGACTAAAATCTTTATATTCTGTTATAATCAAGTTGTAAGGTACCCTTAAAGTAATAGATTCAGCTGTTGTATTCCTGTCATAAATTTTGTTGACCTTTTTTAAACATGATATATGAAAGATGTTATTTTTTCCTACTTATGGTCTGAAATAATGTTTAGAAGAAAGTAATGATAATTGAACTTATAGAAGTTTGCTTGA
>NC_051417.1:23855159-23855299 GCF_015228065.2 Penaeus monodon | reverse complement strand
GTCTCGTCTCTGCAGTGTACATATACTTTTAGCAATTTAGCTTTGTTGATGTAATTTCAGTTGTTCATAAAGGGTAAATAGGATAGGTTTACAATGCAGGTTCAATAGAACAAATGTTACTTAAATGCATAGTCTATTAG
>NC_051417.1:23854632-23855141 GCF_015228065.2 Penaeus monodon | reverse complement strand
TCTTGGCTCTTTTTGCTTAAAACAAATCAGAAATCATGCAAGAACGATAGGTTTGGCTACTCATTTATTTATGTAGTGGCGACCTTAGCCTAAAGTAAGCTGGGCATCCTCTGCAGGTGGAGCTGGGCAGTGGCGGTCAGTGGCCTGATGGGAGTGGAACCAAGCAAGCCTGGATCTGCGCCAATAACATCAACAAGATACACAAGTGCCCCTACTGCCAATACTCCTCTCTTGTTTTGAATAACTTAAAAAGGCACATGAGTATTCATACTGGAGAAAAACCTTTTGCATGTCCTCATTGCTCCTACAGTTGCACAAGAAAAGGAAATTTAGAAACACATATCAGAACCCATACAGGTGAAAAGCCTTACTCATGCCAGCATTGCCCATACCGTTCTTCACGTATGTTCTCCCTGAAGAGCCACATGTCCACGCATCATCCATATGAGGTCATCTCAAAAAGTCATTGATGATCATAGTGGACATTCAATTAAATCATACTCTTCTTG
>NC_051417.1:23853883-23853991 GCF_015228065.2 Penaeus monodon | reverse complement strand
ATTGAAGTTTCCAAATAATTCAAATACACTATATTTGTCTAGCTTTTTGTTTAATTTAGGTAACAATAACAACAACAAGAAGAAAATATATCTGACCGGTTATACTGC
>NC_051417.1:23852363-23852706 GCF_015228065.2 Penaeus monodon | reverse complement strand
TCATATTTTTAATGTCATGCCAAGGATAGTATTTTGCAAGAAAAAAGAAATTTTATTGTGTTTGTGTATGTATGCTGCAGCTCTTTAACAAATTGTACTTGAAAGCAAATAACGAAATGGCACAAAGTCTTTGAAACGGACCTATATTTCTTGAGTTGTTTTTTATTTCTGTTTTATTAATGAATTCACACTTACCTTAACATTGGACATGTTGACCTAACAGAATTCCAGGTTACTTTCATTCACAAACCAATATGTTTACAAGCACAACAATCTAGTTTAATCTTTGCACAATAAGTAAGGCCAATAAGTCTGGTTACCCTATGTTTATATGGCAATGTTT
>NC_051417.1:23851991-23852290 GCF_015228065.2 Penaeus monodon | reverse complement strand
ACATTGATTTGTACATTTTATTTGTGTACAGATATGATATGAAATTATGTTTTGAAATAAAGTTTTCTCATCTCAGTATTCATTTAAATGTTATGGATATTTGTATAATATGAGATTGTTTTATATTAAGAAAATAAAATATTTACTGAATTCTGTTGTTTTATGTTCTTGCAAACTTAATATTATTGGAAGATGCTGTGAAAGGCAGCTAGTATCTCATTATTCAGGCAGGCTTGAAAGAAGGGGCTGAACATGTAATGCTTCATTTTGTAACATGAGAATAATTAATAGTCTATGCT
>NC_051417.1:23851248-23851618 GCF_015228065.2 Penaeus monodon | reverse complement strand
TTTACCAGCACTCATATTTCATTTTAAGATTTTTGTGGTATTAAAAGTGTAGTGAAGACAATAGAGGAAATGACTAATAAAGATCTGAACAAACCTATGGATTGCTGACATACGGATGAAGCTATGCAGTAGGGAACCATCAGGAATGAGAATTTTTGTTAGGATTTTAGTTAGTGTGCCTGATGTTATATTTGTTTAAATCATGTTATTTTCTACATTAAAAACATTATTCCATTTTAACATTTCTTGAATTCTCCTATATTATTTATGGATATAAAATAATCAAGGATACATGAAATATAATATCGGTTTTAAGGTGATAATAATGAAAAAGTGTTATGCACCATGAGTAAGATAGGCATCCTCATAA
>NC_051417.1:23848005-23850661 GCF_015228065.2 Penaeus monodon | reverse complement strand
CTTGATGTTTTTGATGATGTGTTTATTTAAGTTAATTTCTTGTTTAAGAGTTTTTATTCTAAGTTCCCATTTTTTAAATTCTGCTATATTATTTATGCATATAAAATAATAAAGGCTACATGAAACATAAGTATTGGTTTTAAAGTGATAAATATGAAAAAGTTGTCTGCACCATGAGTAAGATAGGCATCCCCAACAGGTGAGGCTGGAGAGGGACCAAGTTTGGACTGGTGAGAGAGGAGCTCCAGGCAACAGGAGGGGCTACAGCACTACCTACAAGATCCATCAGTGCCCATACTGCCCTTATTCCTCAAATGTTACAACTAACTTACGAAATCATTTGCATACTCATACTGGGGAGAAGCCCTATTCTTGCCCTTTCTGCTCTTTCTCATTTGCTACAAAAGACCGTTTAAAGACACACATTCGCACTCATACAGGAGAGAAACCCTTTGAGTGCTCTGTATGTCCATACAGATCTTCAAGGAAAGACTCTTTAAAAAATCACATGTTAACTCATCAGCTGTAAGATATCCCAAGAATTGATTATGTAGATGGTTTTGTTTCATTATAAGAAGGCATGAAATAAATGTATTGCAAAGTTTAGTTATTTTTATACATAATTTTATATATCATGATTGTAAGTCACATGTATTTTTTTTAAAGACCTTTTGTTCAACATAATATGGATATTCTAATTACTTTTTGCAAAACATATAGTGGACTGAGATATTTATCACCATGTTTCCTATCATGTTACACATTTATTTTGAAGGCATTGATATTCTCAGGCATTGTTTTTAGTTTTACATTAACTAGCTGTTTTTCTGTACTGAACAGCATTTTATATTATATAAATACCTTTAACAAAAATAAATGAGGTATGTTAACATTCTTATTGATGAATAAATGAGAAAATGAATGATAATTTGAAAATTACTCCTTGACACACTGTAAGCTTTCCATTTGTATTGTAACATAGAAAGGTACAAAGTAAGTTATGATGTTTTGCACTAATTGTCCACATTCTTTGTTAAATAATTCTTATTGTCCAATACACTACCAGTACTTTAAATATATTTTGCTGAAGCTTGATATTATGAGTAAATTAGGCACTCCCAACAGGTTGGACTGGACAGTACTGAAGAGAAGAATAGGAGAAGGGGTTCCACATCACGAATGTTGACCAGCACCAACTACAAGATGTATGAGTGTCCCAACTGTACTTACACCACCTATGTTGCTACCAGCATGAAAAATCACATTCGGACCCATACTGGCGAAAGACCTTTTTATTGTACTTACTGTCCTTTTAGTTCCACAACAAAGGCTAACCTGCAGAAACATATTCGTACCCACACTGGTGAAAAGCCCTTCAAGTGTGTTCATTGTGACTATTGTTCCTCAAGAAAAGATACTCTGAAGAGCCATATCCTGAGTCATCATTTTTAAACACATGATGATGAGGAAGTTAGCAGTTGATTATAAATATGGGGTAAGAAAAAAATATATATATACACCTATGATTAAATTTTTGTTAGAAAACAACATAAAAAAAATAATTTTTGGAGGAATGCATGTATGTAAAGGAAGACTGTAATTATACAAAACATATGTCAAAGGGAAAGGAAAAGAAAATATATGTGTGCGTGTGTTATATGTTTTACCTTATAATATTCATTATTATATTGATGGCAGACTGGTGAACGTCCTGTAAAATTGTAATAGATCTGAATTTTTTTTGTTTCCAGCAGTATCATTACATGTGTCATATTGAAAAAGAGTCTATGTCATATTTTAGACAAGAATTGGAAGATTTTTTTTTATACAACAAAACTATACAACAAATCCATAGGAAAGTCATGTGTTACATACATCAGGCAAATAAAGATTAAGAATAACTGGGAATGTGTTTCTATTATATGTGAAATCATATCATAGAATAGCACCTGAATATAAAAGGATTTACCATGTATTAGCATACATCCAGTTCCTGGAGCCTACACACATACCTGAAATATTATTGAATATATCATATCAGAAAATACATATTAAACTGTCTTTAACAATGCTCTTCTTTATACCATAATTAGCAAAAAATTATACTTGTGTTATTTTTTACTTATGCCTTTTACTCTGGTTATTATTTTTTTTAAAGAACACTTTATTAGGCTGTACAAGGTGGCTAAAACAGCAAGGTTTTGATTTGTCACTCTTTACTTTCCGTTATCTCTTCCTGTGTAAGTAAGCTGGGCATTCCCAACAGGTGGGGATGGACAGTGATGACCTGAGGGATGGCAGAAGAGTTACAGGACCTAGCATGGAAGTTCCACCTTTCTACAAGACTCACCAGTGTCCTTACTGCACTTACAATACAAAATTTACCACAAGTTTAAGAAATCACATGCGAACTCATACAGGAGAGAAGCCATATTCATGCCCCTACTGTTCCTTTTGCTCTGCTACAAAGGACAGACTGAAATCTCATATACGTACCCACACTGGAGAGAAACCCTATGCATGTTCATATTGTCCACATCGGTCGTCAAGGAAAGACTCTTTGAAAAATCACATGTTAACCCATCAACTTCAGTAATTTGTATTATACTGTCTTGAAGATCTTGGAGGTATAGTGAATGTCAAACAAATCTAAAGA
>NC_051417.1:23846903-23847610 GCF_015228065.2 Penaeus monodon | reverse complement strand
ATCTCTTAAGGAGCACTTTATTTCCGAATATTTGTTAGTTTACACAATAAAAATGTACAGTATTCTTGATATCAAGTGGAAATAAAGTTCTGCTCAAACATCAGTGTTATAATCCTGTTAAATAAAAATGAATGGTAAGAAAGTGTAGTTGTCTATGCACTAAAGTTCACTGAAAGATTTGAGTTTATACTTTTAATCATTAAAATGCAATCACAGTCTTTATCAATGTTTATAGTTACATGACAGTAAAATATTAAACCAGTATCTTAAGCGTGTTTCTTGTAATTATATTAAGATGGGCGTCCTCTACAGGTAGGCTTGGACAATGACGATCAAAGGACTGGTGGGAGAGGGACTGCAGGAGCGAAAAAGGGTGTTCCTTCAATCGGCAAGGTCATGAAGTGTCCCTACTGTGCCTACACGACCAGTATCACTACAAATATGAAGAAACATGCACGTACTCATACTGGGGAAAAACCATATGCTTGTCCATATTGTCCATTTAGAGCTTCTCAGACTGAAAACCTAAAAAGACACATTCGCAGACATACTGGAGAGAAGCCATTTGCATGTAATTTTTGCCCTTATCGTTCTACAGAGAAGAGTAGCTTAAAGAACCACATATGGGTTCATCATCCATCAGGTAAATAAGAGGAATTAAACATATATAATATCTAAAGTTCACATAATATATTTCATCAAACATT
>NC_051417.1:23845808-23846794 GCF_015228065.2 Penaeus monodon | reverse complement strand
ACGTGTACGTGCGTACGTGCATGTGACAAGGTATTGTGTAAATGAATATCAATGAAATACCCATGTTCATAACATCTGACAAGATGTGAGCATAATAGTCCCAAGTGTAGATTGGGAAAAAAAAGAATGAACAAATGTAGCATTTCATATCATGCAATTTAGATTTGCTGTTAATATAAATTGAACTATGTTTGAAGTTATAAGTTTGAGCTTGCCATGCAGTAAAAAAGAAAAAGAAGTGTTGTGCTAATATGTTTAGACACAGTTATAAAAATATTTATGCCAAGATTCGTGGCTTATACTGATATTACTAACATCTCAATAAAGTAGTTACTAAATAATCACATCTTTCAATATTTTAAATATCTTAAGTAAGATAGGCATACCCTACAGGTGGAACCGGGCACTGATGAACAGGCTGGCTGGCGAGACAACCTTGGACCTGAGTTTGGCTTGAATAAGGGTCCCAAGAGCCACCAATGTCCCTACTGCCCCTACAACACCAACTTTACAACCCACCTTCAAAACCATGTGCGGACACACACTGGAGAGAAGCCTTACCAGTGCCAGTACTGTTCTCTACGTTTTGCCCAGAAAGGAAGCCTTCGATCTCATATTCTAACTCATACTGGTGAAAAACCCCATGCTTGCACACACTGTGGCTATAGATGTTCAAGAAAAAACACTCTGAATGCCCATATAAGAGCTCATCATTTGTAATGCTTGAGAGAAAGAGAAGTATAAAAAATATGGTCACAGTCAGAGCTTAGTTAACCTTCTCTTGTAATTGTTTCTTTCATTTCTAAAATCAGGCATGATAGAAGTAGTGTTCACATGTAACATAAACCATAAAGATGTCACCTGTACAGAATTCAGATAATAAAACTTGTGTAATATAACCACTGTATTATCAAATAAATTATTAAAATATTTAATTTTTTTTTTTTATATATAATTTTATCCTTCAGAATTCATTTTATTTAAAA
>NC_051417.1:23843073-23843764 GCF_015228065.2 Penaeus monodon | reverse complement strand
TCTCTGGATCTGAAATAAGTAAGCCGGGCATTCCCAACAGGTGGGGCTGGAGAGTGAAGGAGAAAGAACTAGATGGAGTAGAGCCTCTGAAGATCGAGTGGCCGCTGGAACCAGAAACAAGACTCGTCAGTGCCCCTACTGCCCGTATACTACTCATTTCACTACAAACCTTACGAACCATGTGCGAACGCACACTGGAGAAAAACCATACTCTTGTCCTCATTGTCCTATCAGCTTCACCCAGAAAGGCAGTTTGCGGTCACACATTCTGACACATACTGGGGAAAAACCGTTTGCTTGCCCATATTGCTCTTATAGATCATCACGAAAAACAACTGTAAAAGCTCACATATTTGCTTATCACTCACATGCTGTTTCAGCAAATACTTCTCATAGTAATTCATAATTGTGTATTTGGAAATATGAAAACAGTTAATCTGCTATTTGTAATTATGATGACTATGATGACTATTACTCCAAGTTTATTTGAAAAGTATGTTCTTTTTTATTTCCCTTACGTTTTGTAATTATTGCAATTCTCAAATAGTTATGACTTTTGGAAGTGTTATATATTATTAAATAAAGGGAGACATAAAGCTAAGTAACCTTAAATTGATATATATGAAATACTTGAAACCGTTAACATGAAAGTGGATTTTCATATTAACCCGTTTTCCTTTAAATGCTTTTA
>NC_051417.1:23841757-23842203 GCF_015228065.2 Penaeus monodon | reverse complement strand
GTGTGTGTGTGTGTGTAAGTATCCATCTATCTGTATACCTCCCTGACAAAGATCATGCATTTATCAGTTTATATTGTGCCATAATCACACAGTGATACTGTAAAAGAACATGGTGTAAAATGTAATTGAATGTTTGAAAAACAATTGCTGATGTGTTTTCTTTACGTCATATTATAAATAATGGAATTTAATCACACACTTAGCTATAAGCTGTGATATTCAGGTTACAAGAAAAAATATGTTTGTTTGTTGAAGAAGATATTTATATAGTGTATATATTCAATTACCAAATATTCAGTAGTATTCCATAGTGGTGGGCTAAATCAAACATAGAGATAAGGAAAAAATGTTGATTTCCTGTGACATTGAAAGTATAATGGAAATATTTAATCATTGGATTTTGATGTGATAGAAAATAAACTTAATTGTAGTTGTTGGCCCCTGGC
>NC_051417.1:23841371-23841725 GCF_015228065.2 Penaeus monodon | reverse complement strand
TTCTATGCCACACACCTAGGTATGGTAATCCTTGTTAAACTGAAGGAACACTCGTTAGCCGACACAAGTAATAAACCTATCCCAGGGTGTAGCACTATTATTATTGTTACATAAATGTACTTAAAGCAACACACCTGATGATGTATGACATGAGTTCCAGTTACACTGCAGTGGGTAGGTAGAAATAATATTAAGGTTGAATCTTGCTAGCTATACAATATTTGCAGAAATATTTTTTTTGTCTTCTATTAGAATGTCTTATTTCTTTTAAGAATATTAGTGATTATAAAATGCTTTACTGAAATGCTATCAGAGATTTTCTAAAGTATGCTATTCTAAACTCTCCTCAAGCAT
>NC_051417.1:23840261-23841057 GCF_015228065.2 Penaeus monodon | reverse complement strand
AGCATTGTGGAAAATATGTATAATTTCCATACAAGTTTAAATGAACATGTGATAAGAGTAAGGTGACATCCTCAACAGATGATAGTGGGCAATAGCAGCCTGAGGACTGATTCGAGTGAGGCTACAGGAACGAGCATCATCAGTGGAAAGACATATCCATGTCCATACTGCACCTATCTCACCGCCAATTATGCTCACCTAATGAGACATGTTCGGACACATACCGGAGAGAAACCATATGCCTGCCCACATTGTCCTTTTCGTGCTACTCAAAAGGACAATCTGAAGAGACATATTCGCATTCATACTGGTGAGAAGCCGTATGCTTGTGCGCACTGTCCGTACACCTGTGCTGACAAGAGCAATTTGAAGAGCCATGTGTGGAATCATCATAAGTAAGGTAATTTTTATATGAGACATTACATTTTTTTTTATTGTAAACTATACATACAACGTAGAGGTTTGACATGTATTGTAAATATCAACTATCATTTTCATTATATGCACTGAAATTAGATAATGCAAAAGGGAATGATTTCACCTCTGAGCTAGAATGTTGATTTTCATTGTATTTTTTGTATATAGAATTACTCTATCATTCACTTCATTTCACATCTATAAAAATTATTGTTGCTGTTATTATTATTGTAATGCAATCATCAGAAAAAAAAGAAAACTGGAAACCAAAACGTTTTGTGATTAGCGTATCTTTGTTGTGTTCTTCCAAGTATGCTGTAAAGTATATACAAATAGGCTTGTTTGCAACAAATATACTCAGTCGATGTACAGTGGCCTC
>NC_051417.1:23839498-23840047 GCF_015228065.2 Penaeus monodon | reverse complement strand
TACATATTCGTCGCAAAACAAAGTTTAACATCACGTACCAGGAAGCATTTCGTCCACCAAAATAAGGCGGCTCTGCGGGGACGGAGTTTGCACAACGTGTATGGCCAGCCAATTTTTTTGTTTTACGCCAGTGAATGGCTGTCCACGATAGGTGAATGATTAAACACATTAGATCTTCTGGTCAGAATTTCCTCAGTAGTATACCAAGTTTCACAACTTGTCATTTAAGTTTAGCTAAACAGAATGGGTCGAAAGGTTATCAACGGTCTACTGGAGCCACAAAAGAAGCTAGCGATTAACATGGATATATCCTAATTTGACAAATGCTGAATTAATGTTAAAATAGCTGCAGAATGTGTATCCGCAGAAAGGGAATATGATCAAGTACTTGTACGAAAAAAACTACATTATTTGTCAAGCAAACAAACTGTTCACATTTATTCTCTACCAAATATCAATGTAAACTATTTTTGTGGCCATTGTACAGTTTGTATATATACTCATCATATATTGGAACAAAGAATTAAAGACTTTGTTGTGATGCTTATA
>NC_051417.1:23839106-23839287 GCF_015228065.2 Penaeus monodon | reverse complement strand
TTTATTTCTATGTCAAATCCTGAAGATGTGTTCTTTACTGGAGAAATAGCAAAAGAAAAATACTTTTAAAGAAAAAGAAATGAGTCATCATTATCAACAAAGAATGTTTCATATATGTCAACTGAAAAAGAAAGAAGAAAATAGGCCTAGTGTTTTCTAGTGATATTAAACTGGATAAGAT
>NC_051417.1:23837873-23839076 GCF_015228065.2 Penaeus monodon | reverse complement strand
GTATAGTAAGGTGTACTGCAAATAATACTGTGAACTTACTTTTTGAAAAATATTGAAATACTATGAAAGTATATATGATAAAGCTGTATGAAAATTAGTTTTATGTAGAAATATTTTGTGTAGTTTTACTCATAGTATCACTATGTTTCTGTATAAATATAGTAGGATCAAGTATGATATACCTCACTGTAGAATGCACTGGTATCTTTATAAGTATTTCTCCTGAATCAGCAAAGTATTGACTTGATTGTAAGATGGGCGTCCTCAACAGGTAGAACCGGAGATGGGTGGATATCCAAGGCCAGGACGGAGAGGACCTCAGGAGGTTGACAGGACCTACACCCTGACTAGCAAGATGCACCACTGCTCCTTCTGTGCCTACTCTACTATAGTCAAGTCTAATCTTATAAGACATGCAAGAATTCATACTGGAGAGAAACCGTTCTCATGTTCTCACTGTAGTTACCAGACAACGATAAAAGATAATTTGAAAAGACATCTTCTCACCCACACTGGCGAAAAACCATTTGCATGCCCATATTGCCCTTATCGAGCTATTCAGAAAGTTCACCTTTCTTCACATATGAGAAGTCATTACAACAGTGGGAATGAAGTAGGAAATTACAGTCAGTGATATTTTTCTATGTTTTATATATTTTACAAAGAAACTTCTTTCTAATAAGGATTAATGAAGTAGATAATGCATAAACACACCTAAAATTGAGACAGTTGTGCAGTTGTAATCATTCCTTTTCTTGTATTTAAATGCATATTGAAATGTAGACTACAATTGTATTAGGAATTTATTATTTGATGAATATACACATAGCATGTACATGTATGATGTGACAATGTATTTTTTAGGTAAAACGTAAAGAGAATTATTATGGAATAATTTATCCCATAATGAGTCTGACAAAAGTGTCATGTTTCATGAACCAGAAATAACTACACAGTAATAAAAAAAAATCCTGTTTTTTATTTATAGTCTTCTGTATCAACAAACAAAAAATATTTATATTTCAATAAAAGTACTAGCGTTTTATTTATCTAATCACTAATCAGTTTTATTAGGTGATTAATTTTGTTGATGTTTTTATCTAGTCAGTGCATTCATATTTACATTTTAATATTACAAAAATATAAATGTAAAGCAGATCATATGTTCTTTTGAGTTCTTAAGAATAGCATTTTAGTTTAACA
>NC_051417.1:23837611-23837837 GCF_015228065.2 Penaeus monodon | reverse complement strand
AATGCTTTTAATAAGAACTTCTACTTTGATATAAATCACCGTAAAATAAAATAAAATGTTTCAGAATTATTGTTTATATTATTTTGATTGTCCTTATCTTCCAAAATGAATTGGAAATCACTATGTGCTGTACATTATATGCTCTACAGATGTTTTATCTCTGGAAGTAAAAATATTTTTGTTCATCAGCAGTTGCAGTTTGTCAATCTGTGTACGGAGAGGAGGC
>NC_051417.1:23835832-23837377 GCF_015228065.2 Penaeus monodon | reverse complement strand
TAGCATGTTCAGTCATTTAACTGAACGCTAGCTAAACTAGAAATGAGATCACCCGAGTGTAAAATTAAGATATATCAACCAAATTTGAAACTGCACACGATGCATACAATTATGAAGCTGGTATTCATAGAAGGCTTCTGTTTATTAGTAGAACTTGTTTTACATTACATATAACCTGATAATTCTTATGTTGATTTTGTTTAAGACACAACATAATGTATGATTCTTTACGTATTTGTAATTTTAGTGCATACAGATTTAATATTCATAATCTGTTCTACATACTGTTCAGGTAACCTAATTTAAAATTAATTTCTGCATACATAATTTTTAGGAACAAATTTCATTATACTAACACTTTTTAAACTCTTCTGTAAATTACTTAACCTGCCTTTACAATTTTAAGTAAGGCTGGATATCCTCTACAGGTGGTGTTCAGTGGCAACGAGTTGATGTCCAGGACAGGAGCTCCAGGAATGGCACCTATCATCAAGGACACCAACACCTACAAGTGTCCCCACTGTCCACACTCTACTCGTAAACTTACGGCAATGAAACATCACATCAGATCACACACTGGCGAGAAACCTTATGGCTGTCCATACTGTCCATTTAGATCTGCTCAGAAAACCAATCTCAAGACACATATTCGATTGCACACTGGTGAAAAACCTTTTGCGTGTGATCAGTGTACTTTTCGAGCTGTTCAAAAAATTCATGTGATAAATCATTTGAAAAAGCATCATATGGTATCTAGTGACATAAATTTGAAGAGTAAAGTTCTGAAATCCACCCATAATGTAAAGAGCTAATTTTTCAAGTAATTTACACAGCTACAAAAATAGCAAAAATAAGTGATAGGGTGCTTCAAAAATGTTTGTGAAATACACTTGTAATGTCTAATTTCACTCTCGATTGCTTTTGCCATATGAATTGTAAGGAACTAATATCTTTTGGAATCAAAGCACTTCGTATTTTGGGTTGGAATAGAGTAGATTATTACCAAAGACATTGAATATAGATAATATTTGTTGATACTGATAAGTAGACATCTTATCACCAGCTTAAATACATTGTATGGTTATAAGATACAGCATAGGTATATTAGCATATTTAAGTTCTTCCTGTGGATGATATACGCAACACTTTTAGACTGTATAAAGATTATATGTGGAGGAAATGGCAGGTTCAGATTTAATATCCACAATCAGAATCTGATCACTTGCTTAAATATAACACGATAATTCTTCAGGCGTAGAATATAGTGTACGTACAGTATATTCTATACTTAAAGATATTTTATATATCGCCATGAAAACGGTAGTCATAATTGTTAATTGTAACCAACCTATAGTTGTTTGTTTAACCAACTGTAAACCAGAAAATAAATTTCAGTGTGCACTGTATCATTTAAGAAATCGAACCTTTTGGCTGCAATCGTCTGAATTTGACCATGCTCATGTTCTGTACTATAATAAAAACATCAGTTTATTTCACTCGATTTACGGATGACTTGCATGTTCGTCTCCTTCTTTTAAGAAATTC
>NC_051417.1:23835195-23835796 GCF_015228065.2 Penaeus monodon | reverse complement strand
AGAGAGAGAGAGAGGGGGGGGGGGATTCATGCTATGAAGACTAATTTTAAACGAAATTCTTCTGAATACATGGTATATAGTACATACGAAAGAATCATTATTTTAACAAATTGAAAGTAAAGAAAAAAGTTTACTGACAAAATATCACCGATGAAAATATGAGGCACGTTTCTTGTACGTTTGAAGAGAAAAGTTATAACTCGGGAGATTTAAATGTCTCGCGTAAGTCAATGAATATAAATGAAGTTAGTGAACACCTGGATGTTGCCAAAAGTTTTTAAGAGGGCATTATATCATGTTTTAGGAGTTGTAGGGAAGGGCGGCTAATAGATATTGATTCATGGACGTTAGGCGTGTGCATCCACTATAAGATATTGCAGATGGAAGCAACTGTGCCGTGGTTTTGTATTTATTCCTGTAAAGACATGGACGTATAAGGTACATAAAACCATACGTACAAATAGCAGATAAGAAAAAATCTGGTGAGATTATAGGAAAGTCGAAGTGTGGAAGGGATATAACTGCATGACACAAAAATGTGAATATCAGCAAGTAGCACGTTGGAGAATTTTGAAACGTCTAATAAGGAAAAAATATCAAT
>NC_051417.1:23834004-23835060 GCF_015228065.2 Penaeus monodon | reverse complement strand
GGAAAAAATAAAATTATGTGCATTAGTGTTTCGTGTTTAATTTTAAAATATCCATTTTCAAAAGTAGATGTCTCAAAGGATAAATAAGGCTACTTTACCTAGAACTACTAAGATACAAGCTGGGCATCCTCTACAGGTTCCGTTGGGTGTGGAGACTGACCGCTCTCGAGGGAGTCACATCATGGGAGCTCCCCTGAGCAGTGTGGGCATCCCTGGCAATGAAGAGAGTCACGCAGATACAGGAGATAGCCAGACCTCCTCTTTCAAGATTCATCGTTGCCCAATTTGTCCGTACTCGACTCCGAACGGGAACCATATGCAGTATCACATGCGGTCACATACCGGAGAAAAGCCGTTTTCCTGCCCGTTTTGTTCCTACAGAGCTGCACAGAAAACGCATTTGAAGACCCATATGCGAACACACACGGGAGAAAAACCTTATGCTTGCAGTCTGTGTGATTTCCGTGCAGCTCAAACGGGTAACTTGAAAAAACATATGGCAAAGCATCATTGTTAGTTATCAATATATCTGAAGGTGTGTATACGTTAATTGTGTACGCGATACATAGAAGTCGTATGCTTGCTCCCAGGATTGTTTTGCAAACTGCATAAAGAAGCCAATTAATGTGACCAGTGTCGATGTCGAGTAAGAAAATTTGTTAACCTATTGAACGGTTTAGCCTTTCTTTCTGGAAGTTAATCCAGAGTCTGGGAAAGAAGTTCACTTAAAATGTTGTTGGAAGATATGAAGTATTCGGTGATAGGCCGTCATTCATCAGTCAGTGTAGGATGTAGTACTAGAAGGAGTACCTAGGTTTTATTAGAAATGGAAACGCATGTAAGTGTATGACAACATAAACCGTAAGTGTATATGCCATGGTTCTACCTCGCTGTATGTCTGCCTTAAAAAATTCTGAAAATTAAAAGGTAGTAATTTACTTGCATTTTAGTGATCCTTTGCTGTTTTTAAAAAGAATAGCCCTATAAGGAATCCTGTATGATACTTATAGTATCCTTGTCTTCCTTTTCTCCAGAAACTGAAATGCGTATATGTAT
>NC_051417.1:23832224-23833754 GCF_015228065.2 Penaeus monodon | reverse complement strand
TAATATTTCTTGCAATTTTTCTTTATGTTCCTATTAGGTATGTCAGAAAAAGGCATACTTTAAACAGTGCCATGATGTATGTTATTTGATTATCGAAATTATATGGAAGTACATGCTACTATTATATCTAGCACATATACACTTGTACATAAATCAACGTATATGCAGTATACACAAACACACACACACCGTGAAATTCTGAGAGAATTTGCAGGACCAGAGATAAATTTAATTTAGAATTGTGAATGAATATTAACTGATTAGCAGTCGTTACTCATTAACCAGAAGGTGAGTGAAAATGTGGATGCAAACATAAAAAAGGAAACCTAATGTTTTCACCTAAGAATAAGCACTGGGCTTTACATGAGCACTGACTCTTAATATACAACATACTTTACATTACCACTGACTCTTAATATGCAACATACTTTAAGCCATATACTTATTTATAATAAAGATTTTCGTTCCAAAGTTCTATGAAATAAATTGCACACTCCCTACAGGTACTACTGGGAACGAGCAAGCCACGGCCTGGCGAGTTTGCGCTACCACGCGGGAACATAGGAAGACCCAGGCTGGCCGTCCCGGCGCTCACGTCGACGTCGGAGGCCGGAACGAGCGCGACGACCTCCGGGACCTTTGCCAACGGAGGGGCGGCGTTCAAGATGCATCGCTGCCCCATATGTTCGTATACAACGACCGACGTCAGCCACCTCAATTACCACATGCGCGCTCACATGGGCGACAAACCTCACTCATGCCCGCACTGCCCATACAGAGCGGCCAAGAAAACACATCTTCAAAACCACATATTGATCCACACAGGCGAGGAACCCTTCGCTTGTGCCCTGTGTCCATATCGGTCAAAGCAGAAAGGAAATCTCAAACGACACGTCCTCACGAATCACACAATAGGAAAAAAATGATTATAAGAACACTGATTTTGGTGATTTCACATAGTTCAGATGTAATATTCAGGCGTGGCTGCAGATGTAATACTCAGGCGTGGCTGATGGTTTGGTTCGTCTCAAGGTAATCTATGTGGAAGAAAAATTAAAAGATATTAGCATTGATACAAAACTCAATACTCTGGGGTTTTTTTTCTCTCTCTGTCTCTTCGTTCTTTTGCTCTTTTCTCAACTCATTTGATCTATTTTCTTTGGGTTATTTTACACTTCATCAGTTCAATATGTCTTTCGCCATCAAGCGTGTGCTCTTCCATATATACTTGTACACCTTTGTGTATGCATGGAGTGAAATTGCATACAGTTACGAATGGGAAAATGTTTTTTTCAAGAATATGTGTTTTTCCAGAGAGAATAGTATATCAGTAAGTGCATGTATTAATATATAATGTATCTGTATTATGAAATTCTCAATAAAAGTGACCTAATGCAAAAGTTTTTATTTTTACATTTTTAAAGAAACCTTTCAGGAGTCTTTGTGTTATTACTTCGTTTATCATTAATTCAAGTATTCCTTATTAATAACTCAAATTCATATGCACACACACAGACACGCTCACACGAA
>NC_051417.1:23831036-23831274 GCF_015228065.2 Penaeus monodon | reverse complement strand
CTGGGTTAAGAATTTGGTACTAAGAACCGTATTGGAAATATTGCTTAATTATCGAAAATATTGCTTAAGTCGCTGTTTGAGGTTATGAAACTGGTACATTATGACAGGACGTTATAAATATAAAATGATTTAAACACGTAAATTTGAAAGAGCAAACAACATGGTCATGATTATCCATTCTGATTGACATGTGGGAAAGCGGGCTGTACACCCTTTTTTGTTTTTTTATTATGCAGGC
>NC_051417.1:23830695-23830981 GCF_015228065.2 Penaeus monodon | reverse complement strand
GTAAAAGAGAACAAAAAAAAAATAATTTGGGTTAACGTTTATTTTATTTTTATTGTATCTTCTTCAAAGTGTAATTTAAATTTACTGAATGAAGTGCTTATAGTATTGCTAATATTCTCTTCGTGGATTTAGCTATAATTTGTGCTAGATATTTCAGTTACGGATTTAATACCGTAAGATAATAAATCGCTATTTTTCTGTATGATGAATGATCCTTAACAGTTTTCAGTTTCAGTTGTTAAAAAATAAGCCATTATCAGTACAAACTTAAACCTTAACTTGAAAC
>NC_051417.1:23827648-23828570 GCF_015228065.2 Penaeus monodon | reverse complement strand
ATCTTTTAACCCTTTGTTTTTGTTTGCTTAAGGAATTTAACGTAAAGAAGTCGTTCTCAGTAGAGACTTCCTTTCCCATATCGCACACAGCCTTTAAAAAAGTCATGCTATAAAAATTCCGTGCCAGTCAAACAGTGAAATAAGCTGAGCATCCCCAACAGGTGCTGCTGACGGAGGAGGCTGGAGAGCTGGACCCCCTGGGACTTGAAGCTGACCGTCTGGGGCCCCTGAGCGCCGCGCCGAGGCCAGACATGAGCATCGGGAGGTCCGTGGCCAACGTGGTGCAGGCCGAGTCCACCAGCCAGCACGCGTCCCCGTACCAGGTGCACAGGTGCTCCTTATGCCCGTTCACCACAGGGAACTCAAAGGACATCCTTTACCACATGTCGCTCTCCCACGCGACGGAGAAGCCCTTCGCTTGCCCGAACTGCCCTTATCGAGCCGCGCAGAAGATTCATCTCAAAATTCACATGAGGACTCACACTGGAGAGAAACCCTATGCTTGCACGCTGTGTGACTTCAGATCTGCGCAGTCGAGTAACCTGAAGAGGCATTTGGCGAAGCATCACACTTCATGAAAGTGAAAACAAACTCTCAAAGAAATGTATCAAAAGTTCCTGCGTTTATTCAGACTTGTGTCATGCGTCTGATAGAAATATATCTATACAGTGTATCCTAATCTCTTGAATCAGAACCAGTGAATCTGTAATGCAACATATGTGTGATATATTTGTTAGTGATTTCATGAATTTGTTTTTAAATCACTGATGCATGATCATAATTTAGAGAACAATATAAACACTTGCAGATTGTAATGGAAACATATAAACCATGAAGTAGATGAACATATACATACATATCCAATATGTTCACACAAGTAAACATTAACTGATTTTCATGCACTTATGTTTTAAAATCTAAT
>NC_051417.1:23826714-23826805 GCF_015228065.2 Penaeus monodon | reverse complement strand
ACCATAGTAAATGTAAACTGATGAAGTAGTAAAAATTTTAATGCGTGTGAAGTTTTAATGATTATTATGATTCACAGCGTTGTTTAACGCT
>NC_051417.1:23826262-23826582 GCF_015228065.2 Penaeus monodon | reverse complement strand
AAGATTTTCTTTTGCTGTAAAAACAATCTACCTTTGCATGTTGAATGAAGAAGAAACATATCGAAATCCTTATTCATCCGGAGTTCATCCACTATGATTTTACAGAAAGTGTGCATGTAATAAAATATAGTTCTTAAGGCGATTTATCTAGCAATGTACTACCTCTTCTGTAAACACATATGCAATGTAGTATCCGTAATAATAAAAACGTGAAGAATTATTTAATTTTTTTGCACCCTTTAGATGATCTTATATTATATTGATCGCCCAATTTAAACTTATAAAATATTCATTTCTAGGTTTTAATGACTGAAATATAT
>NC_051417.1:23825704-23826105 GCF_015228065.2 Penaeus monodon | reverse complement strand
TTTTTTTTTTTTTGTTAGAGGTCAAGTGTACGTTACACGTTTGATGATTGTTGAAAATCTGGATCTGGATGTATAACACTGAGAATATAACCTTAGTGATTGTTCCCATAATCGGTACGAGCTGTATTTTGGAGTGATAGGCATAAGTGAAGCAAACATTTATGAATTTAAAAAAAAGGGGGGGGATTCCATAAGCCGTATACGTTTAAATGAGAGAGACGCCAAAGCAAATGAAAACCGCATTTCTTTAGGCAAGTGTTGCAAAAGTTATATTAATATACCTTTTAGAAAACCTTGTTTCTTTCTTTCTGGCATCTTTTATTGTTGATTAAAAACCTATATACCAAATATTTTGCTGATTATAATTTACAGCGCAGTTTACAAATCAGACATGCATATAG
>NC_051417.1:23824741-23825664 GCF_015228065.2 Penaeus monodon | reverse complement strand
TTTTGCGTAGGTTGTAGAGGAATTGAAACTTTTAGATAGCATGAACAATATCTTTTCATAAGGTGCGGTCACACTGATTTTGCCTTTTTAAATAGAATTAACTTTGCATTAAAGTGTATCTTCGCCCGCATACCCAGCTCTTTCATTCTTTTCTACCTGATAGTACATGTGATTTGTCCTTTATATTACATGTTTTTTATTCATACCCAGCTCTTTCATTCTTTTCTACTTGTTGGCTTATATATGATTTGTCCTTTATATGACATCGTTTTTATTCTTATCAGCATATAAAGGTATTTCGAAATTGCCCGTCAATCAAATTCAGTGGTACATTTTGTAATTGATGATATGATAATGATGATAAAAAAGGTAATAACTATGACAATGGAGATTTAAGATTCAAGGGACTCATTCATTTTAAAAACAAATGTATTTCATAAACACCTAGCGTAGTAAAAACTGTATTACAATATGTACTAGTAATTAATAGAGCATGAAAGTGCATAATATGTGCATGTGATAATCAAACATTTACCGGGAAACGTAACAACTTTGTACCTGCAGCCCGAGTTAGCGTTATAAGCCAGACCTTGATATAGGCATGAGGAACACCTTCAGAGTCAAAAGGCACTAACCAAAACATCTCTTACGCAGGTGGATCGAGGGCCATGTCTCCCGGTGAGCACCAGCAACTCCTGGATGATGCCGGTCGGATCAGGGCGGCAGCCGAAGATCCTAGTGTGCTCCTACTGTTCCTACAACACCGTCTACTTGACCAACTACCTCAACCATGTCCGGAAACATACCGGCGAGAAGCCCTTCAAGTGTCCTTACTGCACGTATTGCTCCACCCAGAGAGGCAACTTGACTCGCCACACGCTGCGCTGCCCTGCCAAGCCGCGCTCCGTGACCTAGAGTGAGCG
>NC_051417.1:23824390-23824642 GCF_015228065.2 Penaeus monodon | reverse complement strand
CTCATGATTTAGTGTACATGATTCGTTTGTTTTCCGGCCTGGTGTGCTTGTTATGACCTAGTATGTGTGTGTTTTCTTTGTGACCAAGTGTATGTTTGTTTCCATGACCTAGTATGTGTTCTTATTTTTGTTTACTTGACCTGATGTGTGCGTTTTTGCTTTCGTGACCAGATGTGTTTATTTGTTTTCGTGACCTAGTGTGTGTTATTTTCGTGAAGCAGTGTGGGTGTGTTTGTTACTTTCCCTGACCTA
>NC_051417.1:23823621-23824161 GCF_015228065.2 Penaeus monodon | reverse complement strand
GTTCCGCCTGTCTACGGGATTGTATGTACTTTAGTGTTATACGTATCAGGTAATATAATGAAAAAAAATCACAATTTTAGTTGAAGTTCGTGTATAAAAAAAACTCTTTTCGTCGTAAAGTATAAATGAACCAAAACATGTATTTTCAAATAAACATTGAAGATGGAGTTTCTTATTTATTCCACACCAAATGAAATCTGTAAATAAATAAATCTGTAAACATGAGAAAATAGGTACTTACAATAGGTATTTATACAAATGCGTTTTAATCCCTTAATATTTTTTAGTACCTTCCTTTTGCAGTATTAGTACTATTTTTGTTCTTTTTGTATGATATCTACAAATATAATATGAAGTGATATAGTTCACTTATTGGTTATTAATGTATCAATGGCCTACCTTTTTTTTTTTTACACTGAAGTATATGTCTGAAAGAAAATATTTTTACTTTAGACGTAAGTGCGTTAGCAGCGGTGCAACAAATCACACACTTATCCAATCATACAATTATCAAATATGTCACAAGGCATAGCACAGAAT
>NC_051417.1:23821999-23822748 GCF_015228065.2 Penaeus monodon | reverse complement strand
AGGTAACCCGTTTCATGTCGCAGCATTCGACTTAAATGATATACCACATGATGAGTATTAAACAGTTGCATGGCAAATTACTTAATTTAATGATTGCAGACATACTGCTGAGTTCATTAAAATAAAGTTGTTGTTTTTTTCATTCAATGATGCCTACCAAACACTTAACTACATAACCACGAAACATTTGCCATCACGTGCAAAACTGATTATTGTGGATCACTGTCGATGTGAGATCAATGTTAGGGTTATTCGAGCGAGAGATCTAGTGACGAAGTCCTATCGTGTGCACGCCCAAGTTCCTCTCTTGCTTGGTTCTCAAAGTTTGTTTTCCCAATCCAAGTCTATGCTAGTCGCATTCAGCCCTGCCATCCAACTTCGTCATAACTGCTTCAAACCCATTCTCCCCTTAAAGAGTTACAGCTGTAGTTATGGGCAATTAATCCATAAATTGGAGTAGTAACAGTTCTTCGCCTGGGATTCCCGGCGTGGCCATCTTAGGGTCTGGAACACTGAATAAGCCACTCAAGATGCAGGTCATGGTCGCCCTGTTACTTCTACCAGGATGGTTCCTTGTAACAAAACAGCCGAGGGAAGAGGTTGAAGCTTGGGAGTTATATTCAATACGGCATAAGCAGTATGAGAGGTGGCTAAGGAACCGAGTGCGAATTGTTATTTCACTTTACCGCTGCATTGTAAATGCTCCTCGAGTTAGTGACAAAACACAATTCTGTATAGAAAAAAAGTTT
>NC_051417.1:23821750-23821817 GCF_015228065.2 Penaeus monodon | reverse complement strand
CTGACATATGGCAATTTGACAGAGAACCGCACTCTCGTAACTGACTATAAGTTATGCTATAGATTCA
>NC_051417.1:23820413-23821703 GCF_015228065.2 Penaeus monodon | reverse complement strand
TTATACACGCAGTTAAACACACGCATATAAATGCGTTAACTGAAATTTACATTTTAGATACAATATCATTGTTGCAAATTATTACTATTCTTGCATTAATTAAAAGTTCATATAATCTGAATGTTCTACAACAAAACCGTGTTTGTAATTAACCAGTATTCATTTTTATAATCAGTACAAGATCGGTACTGAAAATAAAAAGCTATATAATTTTGCTACTAACATCAAATGAAGGTATGAGATGTAGATTTCTTGTAATAAAATTTATAACAGATTTGAATTCATAGACAAGGGAGTAGTGGTAAACTACTATAATGTAACTGAAGCTGACAATGGAAAAGATGCAGAAAAAATAAGGAGTAAGTATAGCCAAGTAGTTAAAGGAAGAACAGTCGACGAGTTCTGTCGGACAAAATTAGGATCGTGTAGAATAGGTTACAATCACCTATGGCAACTACAGCCGCAATGTTACATGGTACGTTTTTTCTTTAACAAATTATGAGTACCGTTTCTTATACAATTTTCAACATATTTGATGCGACTTGGTAAGTATACCGTTTAATGCTACTTCAGATTACGATTGCACGAACCGGATATAAGGAGTCAAGATGTTTACCAAAACTGTGAAAAAAAAACATTACCGTTTATCATCCGATTTTCAACAGATCTGGGCCGTGTTTTGCCTGACCACAGTAGCAATGGATTGTTAAAATTCAGTGCATAGGGAATTACATAAGATAAATCTTCGTTCTGAAAGGACAATAAAGGTAATGACAAGTCCCTTTTTTGTCATATCTATTCTTTGGTGTCATTTGATGCTATTCAGTAGCAAATTTAATCTAATCCAATATGTAGTTTTGACAGAATCCGCCCTTAAATTGTGCCTGATCGGTTATGCAAATGTGGATCCCAGAAAAAAAAACTCAATGACGTCACAACAGCTTCAATGACGTCACTGAGGCTTCCCTGCTTTTCCTGAAACTTAAGTCGCGTTGCGGCGATGTCGTGTGGGCAAATATCGTCAAAACAACTCATCATGACAGTTTCGATTGTTGATTCATTGCGTCATATGATACCAAAGGCTAAGATTTTACAGAAAAGAGTATTGTATCTCAGCTCTAGCCATCGCCTTTAAAGTAAATATGCAGTCTGACGTGGAACGCCTCCGTGACTGACTTCAGACAACCGCCAGGGAGCACAAATAACAATGTGAAAAAACAGCTCAGCTCCCAATATTCCGGGATAAGGTAAGATTTCTAATAAGTTACCATACTGAATCTATTTCAGTGC
>NC_051417.1:23818071-23819724 GCF_015228065.2 Penaeus monodon | reverse complement strand
TTTTTATCCCATCATCATCACCATTGCTTTTGGCATCATAATCATCATCAACTTGTCACTGTAATCCTTACTTGGTGTAAAGATGATTTTACTGATAATGGCACTAATAGTAAATAAGATCCTGCTTTCGGCTCATAGAACTTGAACGATATCATGCATGTTATGAGCAGTTTATACTTTCTAGGTATAGTGTTTACATTGTGAAGGGAGACAAATTATGTTGCATTTTTTATCCACGCAGTGTATTTTTTTTATTGTACATTTCATTCTTGAAATCGAGGCGTTTCTTTGTGGTGAGGAGGTGTTTTATACTCCCAAACTTTCATTCGAAAAATACGATTTGGTATCACAAACGATACATACTTGCATTCCAATAAGGCTTTCGGCACAAGTCAGGCTACAACACTTGCCTACAAATTATACTTACACGGCCAAATTTTCATGTGGTTTCGTGTCATCGTATGCCGTAGAACGCCAATCTCCCTCCCAGCGTCAGATAATCCTCTCCCTATGTTAATAGTACGGCTACTCTACATACCACAAATCATTTACATAATTCACTGCCGAGACACGAGTTTGTTTACAGTGCACACAGTTCCAGGCAGCCTCGCCTTCATTTACATCTGAAAACCAGGTTGGGAGTCCAACCTTGAATTCCAATTTTGAAATCAGAGCCTCTGATGAAAACACTGAGACGAGGAAAAAACCAAGTGTTTTTATAGAATCTAACAGTCCTTCCTCTCCCCTCGCGCTTGAGAATGAATGGTTGGAATTTGTGGCGGAACCAAAAAGACGAACCAGGATTCCGCAGAATGGAAATTTGAGGTACCCTGAGGGCTGCCCTGAGGGGAGAGAGAGGAAGGGGAGGAAGAGGGAGAAGGGATGGGAGAAGGACGAGGAAGGAGAGAGGGCGGGAGGGGGGAAAAAAGGAGGAGGGAGTGGGGGAGGGAGGGACCGGATGACGTACCCCGAGACAAATGGCGGAGTCGCGGTTAAAGAGGGAACTTTGTTTATTTTCCATTAAAATGTCGTGGCGGCCGTGTTTTTCTTTGCCCATATATGATGGCGTAAGAAGATAAGATCCATGCATCTTTATCGGCTTTTCAGATCTCGGGGAATTACCGGAACATGGAACAAGCTGAGGGGATAGGAGGGGAAGGCCTACAAAGGGAGTGAATACGCAGGGTTTTTACACAATGTTTTAAAAAGGTCTTACGAATAACACGCAGGGGATTGGTTTATTAACATTGCTGGCGAATAGGGTGGGAGAGAGAGCACAAAGAAAAGGGTGACATGTGACAAAGGAAATAATGAAATTCGGAAGATTGTTTTCATTGCGCAAACACGTCGATGGCAGAGCTTTCCAGACAATATCTACGCACAAAGAAAGTGCTTAACAAAAAAATACATAAATCCTTTAAGTGTGAAATCATTAGAATTGATTGACTGTTTGTTGTTGCAAGAAATCCCTGGATAAATAATGAAAACCTGATATCAGAGGGAATTCCATCCTTTCGTGTTTCTTGTAATCAAATATTTTGTGGTGATACGATGAGCCTTTGGTGTTTGGATTACAGACTGCTGTTCCAGTTAGCACAAATAAGGAAAAACGTGATTCAAAAGCTTTGTCATTTTTTTTTTTACTCAGGATGT
>NC_051417.1:23817858-23817984 GCF_015228065.2 Penaeus monodon | reverse complement strand
GTGTGTTGCAAGTTATTCCCCTCCACTGGATCACATTGCCCTTCTACAATGTGGAACTATTACTATTACATTCTTTTTGTTTTTTTACGTCAGTTTCCCACTCATTTATTGTATTTCCAATGTTCC
>NC_051417.1:23816637-23817336 GCF_015228065.2 Penaeus monodon | reverse complement strand
CAATATTCATATTTTTCCAATCTATTAACCGTCATTACTCCCAGTTTGAGATGTCTAATTTAGAACTTTAATATGTCAGTATCTGGAGTTTGTGAAAGTAGCCGGATCTTCATACAGTAGTACTTGCTCTCTCGAATCTTAGCCAATAATTATTCTCAAGGTAAATAAAATCTTCAGATTTCGCTATGATAGGAAAAACCATCTGGGATATAGAGTATCCTCATGATGTGGATATTTCCATAGGTATTTGTTATGAAGTTAAATAGCAACTGCTAAGAAGTTCAAGGGTGTATATATAATGGAGTTCAATGGCACATGTTGCAAAGTTTAAAGGTATGTGTAATGAAGTTCAACAGTCAACAGCATTTGCTATGAAGACCAACAGCATCTGTTACGAAATTCAATGGCATTTGTTACAAAGATCAATGGGATCTGTTACGAATTCCAGCGGCACCTCTTACGAAGTCCAACGGCATGTGTTACAGCGTCATGACCCGATCACCCGAAGACGAGAGTGTCGGGCGAGCGAGAAACAGAGGAAGGATGTGGCGACCTATTTAAGTTGCGCAAGAGAGCCCCTAAGTGACAGGAACTCGGCGTTGGAATGATCAAAGTTGCGGCCGGAGAAACGGATGTCTTCAAAATCTAAATGTCATCAAAGACTTTAGTTTGAATTATTCGGCGGGGTCCTTTCATCTA
>NC_051417.1:23813033-23816104 GCF_015228065.2 Penaeus monodon | reverse complement strand
AGCAATCAATGTAAGTAACAGTGGACTTGTGCTTTATATTTGTCGTTTTCTCAAAACTGCCCCGAAGTCATTAGAATGCGAGGCACTTTCATTAGCGGAGATGAACGGTCATGTGACCTTTTCTTCTTATTCGTAAGTGGATATACACGCTCGTACACTATCAGCGACGTATAATCTCGCATGTAAAATCCGGATTTGAGTCTCCCGTGTCGAGGATCGCCGACCCTTCGGGAATGAGACATAACTCTGAATTTGTTGCTTGTACCTAGCTAAATCTGCATTGTGAAATCACAAAACATATAAGGAAACAAATGGTTTATTCGTGTACATCAATGAAAACAGTCTTAGGATGAGGAAGTTAAAAGTTGCTTACTTCATTTAATTGACACTGGATACGACATAAGAACTGTATGCAACAACCCCCTTCACTATGCTTCAACCCTCCGTAAATAACCCTAATTAGGCCCTTACCACTGGTTACTTCTTGCAGTTAAATAAACTAGTATCTGTGATGCAGAACGTCTAAGGTTGCATGTAAGTGGGAGAGTGTTTTAAAACGCATTATTCCGGCTTTGCATTTTATTATGTAGAGTTATGTTTATCCTCGCTCCATCCCCGTCTTCGATGGTGTGCCCGACATTGAAATTCAATCCCACCGTAAAATAGTTTAGTAGGGGCAGAACAAAGCGTCATAAGTGTCAAACTTTCCTCTTTTCATAATAGAATTTTGTCTTTATCGGCTAGCATTCTCAGCGGTAGCGTTGCACAGTGTACGTGCAGAGCATGAGGCTGTAACGGCTGGCAACGCTTTCGCCCACTTCCGTGCAGGACCTAAGTGCTGTCTGTGTCAGAGTCGTCCCGGAAGAGAATTTACCGTCTGATCGTACCTTGAGGTTATTCGTGCAGGCCATCGCAAGTATTAAGATGTAATTCTTGTTGCTTCGCACAGGAAGCCTCTGGCGGTGGCAGAAGCAATGTTGGTGGGGCTGTGGCGTCCTTGTGGGAGTATTGAGGGAACCTATAACCGATTCTGTGCTTTACTCTGGAAGGGAGTTTCTCAACGGCAAAGTTTCTCTCGCCAGCATATGTTTGGCTGGGACTTTCTCCTGCAGAAGTTCAAGCAAGCTGTGTTATGTGGGCACGAGGTTGGTTTGTTAGGATAATGATGTAGTTTACAACTCAAGTATTGTTAGTCAGGAGTTTTATTCCCAAGGTGCTAGTTTGGAGTTTCAGCTTACCTTAAGCGGAGAAATTATGGTAATTGTTTAATGGCTTTTCCCGGTACCGGAATACCTTGATCTCGCCCGCGTAACACGATCTGGCCTTTATATAACAAAAGCGACACGTAATGCGCAAAAGTTACTACCAACGTGGGATTCCTTAGCACCTCCAGCCGATAATTTTGTAGAGTGATGTTAGTAAGACCTATGGCGTTTCTTCCTCGCCACTTAAACTGTTAAACTGTTAAGCATTATATGTTGAAAGTTTGCAAATAAAGTACAACGGAATGCAAGTAATGGTAGTTGCTTAAGTCTAACACTCGGGAGTAAATGTGTTTAAACTCTCCTCTGATCTTATACTTGTAAGCAATTATTATACCAAAGCTATTTAAGCATATTTTCTTCAGAATATATAAAACGTCAGAGCTCCCGGTATTGATTTACAATTTTTTAAAAGTTTTCCTCTGCGGTCTAGGTATCTTTAATATTTCTTCAAGTATGGCTACACCAAAAAGAAAATTAAATTGGCTTCTAGTGTGCCCTTCGCCTTTGTTCGCCGGGGACTCGTGAGTGACGTTTTTCTTTCAGTATGTAAATTATTGCTACTTCCATCCCCCGGTCTCCTGTCAGGTTATCCTTATCCCTTCCTTCCACGTCTCTTTGAATAATTGCTCTCTGTTGATGTTTTTATTAGGAAAATATTGTTTCAGAATAATTGTGTAGCTTTTTATTTTGGAATCTAGAGTTATGATGTAGTTCGCTCAAGACATTGCACGAAAGAAAAGAAAGTTCCGTGCTAACAATCTTGAATAGCTATGCATAATAATTATAGGGATAAAATGTAGATTGACTAATTAGATCCATAATCATGTGGAGTAAAACCGAGACGGAAATAGAAATGAGAAGCGAATTACACCACTTGTTCTCCAGCGCATTCCATGGATCTTCATTCATTCAAGACGCCAATCCTCTTGAAGGATCTAATGCAAAGCACTACGCCATGCAGTCCGAAGCCGAAGATCCGCTCGACCAATTCCCACAAACCAAACCTCCAGTTCCGCACAAATGTAAGAGATAATTAAGGTCTTTCTGCTCTCCCCCTCGCCCTCCTGTAGATGCCGTCGCGGGTGTGTATGTGCAGGGGGTCGTGACGCCGAGGACTATCCGGTGGAGTGCAGCGCCCCAATCAAGGGCCATAAGTGTAGATTGGATCGCCTCTTTCATCGGCTGTTGTAGGCTGAGTGAGGAGCGAGCTCGGGAGGCGAGGCTGAGCGCGATCATCCCGCTGGGGGAAGAGGGATATAGCGCGTAGGCCTACTTGCCACAAGCAAATTTGGGGAATCATTTTCCGGTCTGAGATCGCAGAGAGGAACTGGTTTGTATGTTTCACAGGTTTGGGGAAGGCAGGCGGTAAGGTTCAAGTTGGGAGAGGCGATGTTGGGAGTTTTGCGGAAATAGACACGAGTGTATACTCCTATTAAATAAGGAACAGAATGCGGATGAAGCCAGATCAGGAATGAACTTAAGTTTTCTTACAAAGGTCTGATCATCTTGTTTAAAGTTGAATCCGCCTTTGCTTAGGATTTTGGTTAAACGATGCATGTAAATTTACAATTTCAGGTCAGAGAGAGCAGTTGCAATTGTTTTTCCTTATTCAGTGTTCTGTGTTAACGCTTCACTTCACTCGCAGACCGACAGTGAATAACTTCTTGAGGAGCTCTACATTACGCCTTGTATAAATGTATATTCACTAAACTCCGGCATTCCAAGAGGGAAAATGTACAGGGAAGTGTTTAATTAAGACTTGGGACTGCGACGCCCAAATTCCAGAGACAGCTGGAGGCAATGGAG
>NC_051417.1:23811724-23812270 GCF_015228065.2 Penaeus monodon | reverse complement strand
GCAGTTGCGTGTGGCGTCTTTGTTCGCAATGCTGTCATATTTTTCATGCATACACTTTTAGATGAGCCAATTTGTGCTTTATTTGCCTGTCAGGTGAATGTAGTTAAAATCACTGTATGTGTTAACTGTACTCAATATATCTGAAAAATATAATAGCAAACATTTTGATTCTGAGTATTCTATTGACGGGCCGCGCGGTTTGCTTTGGAACAGCTGTATCTACGTTGTATTTCTAAGTAAACGAAGCGGCATTGTATTCCGTTCTAATTAGAGTTTGTACACGTATAAGCTCATGTAGTTCGATGTGTTATGTTACTTACGCGAATTCCTAGCACATAGTCAATACGAATAGCATTATGAGCAGTTGTGCATACTGTGTGTTTATACTTTATGTGTTTAGCATATGTTTATACGATTTATGTTAAGTATGTAATGGTCTGAGCATCTTTCCCGTAATCTATGAATCCACTAATACGTTACAGTAAAATTTATGCAGAATATCACATTCTGTTTTTATATGTTAAATAGATAAATAGACATACACGA
>NC_051417.1:23811073-23811568 GCF_015228065.2 Penaeus monodon | reverse complement strand
AGAAAAGGAAAAAAACAGTAGCCACACCAAGTGAGGAAAATCTGCACATGCAGACTGATCTGAAAGTCAAAGCAGACTAAATTATACTCTCTAATTATTCATGTAGCCACACAACTTTTGCCACTCGATTAAAAAGATTTCAGATCATGCATATGCATTGATTTAGAATAAAAGAACGCATGCTGATCTATTTTCGTAAACTTTTTTTTCGTGTGAGTGTAAAATATCAATTTACATTAAGTTTAATACCTGATTATATCAGATATATTAGTAACAGTATTTGCCTAGCTCATTAAAGGGTCAAAGCACCTTTTGTATTCAAATGATTGCTCTATTTCAGATTAACTCAGTGTTATAGACATTTATGTAATTTTATTGGATATTTCTAGGATTGAAGAAATGTTGTTTAATGTATTACAAAGAGCTAAGCAATAACAAAATCATTATTCTGTAATGGATATAAAAACGAACACTTATCATGATGGTAACGATGTC
>NC_051417.1:23810721-23810971 GCF_015228065.2 Penaeus monodon | reverse complement strand
GAACATCATAACTTTTTTTACGCCATGATTACTATGATTATTTATCCGAGAAGATTACCATCTGATAATCCGATTATGCATCGCTTGAATAATGATAGCGGTAATGTTGATAAAACTTTAAAGTCTTTAATCTAAGGAAAAAGGATTAACGAGAGAGAAAATTGAGTGAAAACACAAAGATTTTTATAAAAGATATCCAATTAAGGTATTTTATTGTAACATAAATACAAACAGGAAAACGGAAAGTATG
>NC_051417.1:23809433-23810411 GCF_015228065.2 Penaeus monodon | reverse complement strand
TGCAGTGAAAATGTAAAGAAATCACCCCCTTGGTAATTATGATTATACAGATTAATGTATATTAAAAAGAAAACGAAAATTGGGAAAAAGATAGAATAGGAATACAAAAAAAACTTTTGGAAAAAAAGGAAAAGGTCATGAAGATTTAAAAAGGCGAAGCGAACCGAAGAGCACAAAGTTAAAAGTTTGTTGAATGTCAGCGATCGGGGCGTGGAGAACTGGCTAGGGCCGAGGGGGGGAAGGGACAATGAGAGGGTGGAGAGGGAGGGAGTGAGGGAGGGGAAGGGACAATGAGAGGGTGGAGAGGGAGGGAGTGAGGGAGGGGAAGGGACAATGAGAAGGGGGAGAGGGAGGGAGTGAGGGAGGGGAAGGGACAATGAGAGGGTGGAGAGGGAGGGAGTAAGGGAGGGGAAGGGGCAATGAGAGGGTGGAGAGGGAGGGAGTGAGGGAGGGGAAGGGACAATGAGAGGGTGGAGAGGGAGGGAGTGAGGGAGGGGAAGGGACAATGAGAGGGTGGAGAGGGAGGGAGGGAGGGAGGGGAAGGGACAATGAGAAGGGGGAGAGGGAGGGAGTGAGGGAGGGGAAGGGACAATGAGAGGGTGGAGAGGGAGGGAGTGAGGGAGGGGAGAGGGAGAGGGAGGAGGAGGGGGAAGGGAGAAAGGGGAAGGAGGGAGGAGAAGTGGAAGCAGGATGTGGGCGAGGAAGAGGGAAGAGGGTGGGCAATGGGGCCGGAGGAAGAGGAGGGACATGGGAAAGGGAGATGGAGGGAGATGGGAAAGGAACAGTGGGGATGGAAGGAGGAGAAATAGGGGAGGGAAAGGGAGATGGGGAGGGCCTATGTGTCGTTCACTGTAATCGCTGACTGAGATTATTTATTCAGTCCGACGTTCAAGCTGCTTGATGCTGGCTATTTTTTAAATCTTTCATTTAGCTTCGTTTTGGTTTTCGTCATATTTTTTTCGAGTAGATATTTACTGT
>NC_051417.1:23809269-23809342 GCF_015228065.2 Penaeus monodon | reverse complement strand
CTTTGTTCGTGTTCAAAAGCTTTCGTGTATAAGCGCGGTAGAGGTCTACCTGTTTTGTGTTCGAAGTAGGCCG
>NC_051417.1:23808647-23809104 GCF_015228065.2 Penaeus monodon | reverse complement strand
TGAAAGAACGTCAGGCAGTAAACCATATGCGGCTATTAATGGGCAAATTTCGTCATATCCATTCGATTATCTATTTATCTATTATATGTGCGTCCGAGCGCGAAGTTCCCGCGAGTGTGATGAATGGCCTAAATCAGTGTTTTAGAAAAGTAATAATCCGGGTGATAGCATTGCCGGTTGGCGGACAAATGATGGTATTATTCACTGTGTTTCCATAATCTTTAGCCATCTGTCATGGTAATGGGAGCGATAGGGGATTTATTTTTTATGGAAGTTTTTTTTTTATTATTTTTTGGGTGTATGTGGGGGAGAGGGGGATTATGCTATTTATGTGTGTTTGGGATGAGGGGGAAGAGTGGGGGCGGGGAAGGAAGAGAGAGAGTTTTGTTGGCAGATTGTTTTGATATTTTATCTGTACGTTAGACAGACTACTTCTGGGCGTGGAAAGAAACGTGAC
>NC_051417.1:23807742-23807927 GCF_015228065.2 Penaeus monodon | reverse complement strand
AAATATATATAACTTCAAGATCCTATCGAATATATATTAGCTTCACTGTTCTTGTTGTATCTGACTAATTCAGTTAACTTCATTTTGATACAATAATGCTGATGAATAAATAATTTATTAGGAATCAATGTGAACCTGCTAGATATTACTCACGTTTGCCTATGGAGCCCCTCAGTACTCTGCTA
>NC_051417.1:23806788-23807505 GCF_015228065.2 Penaeus monodon | reverse complement strand
ATGTCAGAAGGCAAGTCACAACAAATAGCCTCAGGTTTCGAGAACCATTGTTGACATATCGCAAAATACTGTTTTATGCACTACGTCTCTTCTATTTTCTATTTCCTTTTATGTATTTTCTTTTATATCGGTGTATGTCTTTATTTTTTTTATTAAGATTAAAGATTCAACTGCATTATGTACAGCTTTCTTTAAAGTCTCATTTGATATTTATATATGCTCGTACCTCATCTTCATTCAGGTAGATTTCCAATTCATCATACATTAAGGAAGGGCAAACTCTGAAAGGTCCAAGAACGAACTATCACTATCATATCCACTTTTTTTTTTACCCACATAGACATTGATTTATGCTTTTCCTACTGCAATTTTGGAGATGCTTAGATGTTATCGACATGCATGTACACCCGCTGTAGATAGTATCCCTAACATTAGACAGGATCTGGTACTAGTTTCCACACTTGCAATACATATGATACCGGTCACAGAGTTTACAGAGTTCCCTATACTTCAGTGCTGTATACGCATGTTATCAAAGTTGAAACATTATCGCTTCTTAACGCCGCAAGCAACTATGGGTTCTTCTTTTACTTAAACAATGTGTTTTCCTTTATATGTATCAGGATTATCTCGTGTAAGAGTTTTAGGATTTTATTTGCATCTTTGTTATAGCTATTTTCATTTTGATGATTCAATATTGTTCGTATTTGTTAAAAC
>NC_051417.1:23805777-23806029 GCF_015228065.2 Penaeus monodon | reverse complement strand
GGCTACTTTTACCATTATTGGTAACACAGCTGCTATTACCATTATGTTAAACATGGGTTGTGTTCACCCTAGGTTTTATGTCGACTTTATTTCAGATTTTCATTTTCTGTGGTGCTGTAGTTTTGCTTTGTGTATGGTTTTCAGAGATTAGATAATTTACACTTAGTGATATAGATCATCATTGGTATTAATGCCATTTCGGATCGTTACAGTTAGTGATGTAATGTTACACATGGTTATCAGTAATGTTAC
>NC_051417.1:23805149-23805453 GCF_015228065.2 Penaeus monodon | reverse complement strand
AAAATCATCATAAAAAATCCTTTACATCAACTGTACCCTCACTTTAACTTCATCACTTCATATTTCCTTTTCCTGCTGGCCCTACCGCCGCCACTTTGTTTGAAGGCAAAGCTTGGTCGGGGCTAGATGCAACTGCACCCGCGTTATACCTTTAAAGCCTAATGCTTCTCGCTCCCTCACTAGCGGGGAAACGAAAAGTCTGGTTATTTTAACTATATACCTGTTCAGCGGGAATCCCCCTTCAAGCGGGCGCCGATTCACGAGGAGAAAATTAAAACACTTTGTGAAACAACTTACCGGCCCT
>NC_051417.1:23802748-23802941 GCF_015228065.2 Penaeus monodon | reverse complement strand
ATCAGCTTGTCCCTTACACGTGCTGCGGTGTCCGTATCCGATCTCGTGCGGACCGAATAACACCGGACGGCTCGTGTGGGTTTAAAGGGGTTATTTAATCATGTCATAAGTAAGATCTAAACTGTTTCATAAATATGGCTAATGGCCTCGCTAGAATTTACTTTCTTAATTTTAGCCGGCGAACCCTTCCTTT
>NC_051417.1:23802587-23802716 GCF_015228065.2 Penaeus monodon | reverse complement strand
TTCCCTCTTTTTTTGTCTTACCAGCTGGAATTTTATTTCATTTCCCCATGATTTTATTTTATTGTTTTCTTTTCCAAGTTTGCTTACTCACAGTTATACGCTCGTACACACACAAGTTTTTTCAAACCT
>NC_051417.1:23802124-23802215 GCF_015228065.2 Penaeus monodon | reverse complement strand
TAGTGTCTTCCCCTCAGACTTTTAGGTCAATAATTTCATTGCTAGAGAAAAGTAAAATAGAGATACATCTTAAACAAGGTATCGCTGTACA
>NC_051417.1:23800029-23801016 GCF_015228065.2 Penaeus monodon | reverse complement strand
CAGCAACAGTGCGGCCAGCCAGCCAGCGTAAGGACGCCGCGGAGACATTAGTGTGCCCGCCACGTCCCACTGCTAACTTGTCTAATAGTCGCTAGAATAGAGCGACAATTAGAGGGTGGGGAGGCCAATCTCGCTCGACGGCCGCTCCACCTTCTGAGCGTAGCGAGTTTCGCTGTATTCTCAACACGCCACTTAAGTTTTAATTACCTGACGCCTTGTCCTGCCGTCTGCCGATGTATTGCCTTGTTCAAGCTGTCCCACTGTAAGTAAGGTCTAACACGCCAAAGTCTGGTTTGGCTGGTTTTGCTATGATCTGTAAAGTGGCTGAGTTTGTTAGACGTTCTTTTTTACGGTCTCTTTCTTTCGCAGACTCCTGGTGTATTTGGCAGAGAAGCGCGTGTGTTTGCGATAGTATTTTGTTTCATGTGGTAGTGTTTTGCTGTTTGCCATAGGAAATGGAGCTTTTTGAGAATGAGAAGTTAAGATCGGATGCATAATGTTCATTCGGGTGATACACGGTAACATTTCTGTATTGCAAACTATTATGCCCAGTGCATGGAACGGCAGGAAATATGCAGGGGAAATCCTTTGGGAATTCCAACACCGTACAAAACCGACGTTGTGTCCATGTCTGTGTTGACTGACTAAGATATGATTGTAATGATAAATGTAAATGGGAGAAAAACTACAGTAGTAAGGCATGTGAATAAAATTTTGATATAATATTGCGCAGAGAGAACACACAAGGCAAAGTTACGAGTTTGAGGAGGCGAAAGGTTATCGCGTGAATGCTAGCCTTGTGTTCTTCACATTTCAGGTCATAAACTAGTGTATATAATGTACTCATGTGGGCTTGTGCCTATGTTTACACAAACAACGTAAGCTAATACAGTAAACAGCATCATAAATAACGTTAGAAGCCATGATAAAATTAAATCTGAAATTTTGTGCATATGCCGAGATCAGTATAATGCATTTACCAGTTCA
>NC_051417.1:23799479-23799662 GCF_015228065.2 Penaeus monodon | reverse complement strand
AAAAGAGCTCACAAAATTTAAACAGTGTTTATAATTTAAGTTAGTCCTTCCTTTTTAAAGTCCGCCAATTATGCATATTTTGGCAATTATATTTTATGCCGCGAGCAAGACCGCAAATTAATTTTTAATTCTCATTAGATAGAAACAATTTATTCAATATGCATATCATACCAAGGGGCGCCA
>NC_051417.1:23798547-23798684 GCF_015228065.2 Penaeus monodon | reverse complement strand
AATACAATAATACAAGAAGAATGACATCACATAACCAACTTTTCTGGCGCCCCTTGGTATGATATGCATATTGGATATATGCATAATTGGTGGAATTTAAATAGGAAGGACAAACTTAAATTATAAGCACTGTTTTG
>NC_051417.1:23797033-23798149 GCF_015228065.2 Penaeus monodon | reverse complement strand
AGCGAGGGACAGTATCAGACAGAATGAAACAAACAAACAGAGCGCAGACGGCCCAACATATTCGATGATTCACGAGCAATTTGGGTCGCAATAGACGCAACTAATTTCATTCTTTTTATTAATTGGCCCAACAATGGATAACTGTATTGTGATTGTTTATGAAAGCTGCAGCTTATATCAACATTTAGATTGGTAAATTTAGATTGAATAATCGGTCGGAGGGAGATACGCTGGCAGTGGGTACAGGTAGATATTCTCGTTACACGCTCTCTGTTAAACCCACTTTCGATCTACCTTTTTCATCTACTTGTATACGATGGATACATCCACCTTTCTAGCCATCTGTATATTGTAGTGACTTCTGTCTTTCGTCTACCTGTATACTGTGAATATAGGCCTATCTACTTTTATAGCTACCGGTACACTGGATGTTTGTGTTTCGGCCTTTCCGAATACAGCGGATGCTTCTATCCTTCTATCTACATGTATACTATGGATACTGTACCAGCCTCTAGCAAATCGTGTTCGTTGCAACTCTTGGACGAGGCACCCTCTCGACCCGAGCCCAAGGGGCGTGGCTCCCTCACCTAATACACCGCCGATGTGTTTTCCTCACGACAACACTCTTTAACGACGAAACAGACTCATCACATCTCGCTGCTGCGGCGCCATTATCACAAACTTATAGGGAGTCTTAGCTCGCCTTATGCGCCATGGACACGGCATCTACGAATTCCCTATAGCCCCGGTTCCATTACCACACGCCCTTCAGCCGCGGTATTTTGTCCTACGCCCAGGATGCTTAATTCCTCCCTCCCGCACCTAGTACAAGGGCGTGGCGCCTCCTTCAGCACACCTCCTTCCACACGTCACGCTGCGGAGACAGGAGGGGCCGCGTGATCACCATGCCAGGAGGATCGTCACGCCAGTAACTCGATTTAGAGTCAGCAAAAGGTGTTTCGATCGTGTTCTCTCCGGCCTGTGTGGAGCTATTCTGTCGCCTATCAGGGAAGTTAGGCGGGCGACGTGACGAGCCTGGCGGATCCGGGCCGATTCCCCTACAGGGCTCAAGATCCTCGCCGGAGGAAAACGCGCGGCCAGGGAAGGGAATGCGCC
>NC_051417.1:23796346-23796977 GCF_015228065.2 Penaeus monodon | reverse complement strand
ACCTTATTTCTGTGTTTCTTTTTTCTGAAAGAACTGAGCGCCGTCTCCCGGGAGGCCTTGTATGGGATTTCGATATTTCATCAGTCCCCTGATTGTGTCTCTCTTTCCGAGACTATCCTTGCGTTTCTTGTTTCACTTACCTTTTAGGGCAAAGTTAATACAAACAACAAGGTTAAGACTCCAAGAGCATTCTCATGCCTGGCGTTATTCCATACCTGTCACATTATCATCCATTCTGATACCTTGAACCATATGTTGGTCACTGATGCTTATCCTTTTTCTTTCTTTTTTCTACCCCCTTCTTCGCATGACAGCGCACAGATCACAAGAATATTCCTTATCAGTCAGCGTTTGAGCAAGACCGCCGTTTCTTACAGCCGGAGAGCCGACGCCATCGCCTGCGTGACCATCAATGACAGCTGGGTCCCTCCTGCTCGTCGCCAGCTGCGCTCCATCTCTCACGTCGCAAGGAGGGAATATGATGGAATGAACTCCTCCCGCGCCACCTGATAAGAAAACTCAACCGAAAGACAGCGTCAGAAAATAGAAACCCTTTTTACTCTCGGGATAATCACACTCGAAGGGCTCAGAAGGAGGCTATGATGGTCCGTCGCATATGCTTCGGGTTATG
>NC_051417.1:23795482-23796324 GCF_015228065.2 Penaeus monodon | reverse complement strand
CCCGAACTGACGTCTCAGCTGATTGATCGCCTATCACGGGATGAGGAGACACATATGCGCTGCGACATCGGGAGGAGGAGTCATGTGGCCTCGCCCTTCGTTTAGGGTTTGAAGAGGGAGAGAAAAAAAGTAAAGAGACTAAATGGTCCCAAAAACAAAAGTGTATGGAAAAAAAACTAAAGGGTCTTGGTTTTCGTAGGTTAACGTTGACTTTGGCCAGCTTCCCAGAGCCTTCTTGTGAATCCCATTCAGCTTCTATCTTCTCCTTTCTCCCTCCCTCTTAACTTCGAACGACTCCATGCTTTTCCTGGATCAGCCTACAATCCACTCGTGTCTCTTCGCCCCGCTTTCCAATCCGCTCACATTCCCCCCCTTCCATCCGACGGTGCTGCAGTGAACGATCCGAAAATTGCATAAATCGACTTTTGATTACTCATAGAATCACGATCTCGGAGTCGAGTCATGCACTCGACGTTCGTTTTTCCTTACGTAATCGACTCATGGCAGGTCATGGGCGTGCGTGGCTGGAGTCTTCTTTTGTCACTAATTTGCATAATTAATGTCTTTGTTGAATTGGGAAATAATCAATTCGACTAAATGGGTGAATCTTTTAATTGAATCATTCAATCACATGAGTGGAATCCAAAGGGCTGTCTCATTACCTCGTTAATGTGTCTTTAGGATAGTTAATTACCTAGTTTTAAAGGCTGGCGTTTTGCATATATTACTCTAAAGGCAGGACTATCTTAAATTCTAGTTTGCTTGGATATCTAAGTAACAGTAGATATAAGGGCATAGAGAAAATTACTAAATTGGCAGTTTTTACAAAGTCGAGATAAATG
>NC_051417.1:23793398-23794328 GCF_015228065.2 Penaeus monodon | reverse complement strand
TATTTTATTTCCCTCTTTTCTATTGAGAGAGGTTTACATTCTTATAAACTATTGAGATACAGATGCAAGGAGCTGAGAAAGAATCTCAAATTTCGATGCGACGTGTCTATAGATGTTGAAGGAAGGGGAGCATCTTATACAAATGAAGTATGGTGGAGCGCGGGCCTAATCAGCTTCTTCAGAAGTTTTGATTAGAAACGCTACGATTCTATAGGAAAATGTTAATGCATCTCTGTAATGATTAGTAGCAAACGGCAAAGCTGTCTTATCGCTGTCGGAAAATAGTAAATGTTAACGTTCATAAAAAGAGAAAATGGAACATTTAAAAACATCATAGACGCTGTAATCAGAGTCTAATGAAGAAAGAAATATGCTATATACAAGGTGCGGCATTTTCTACCAAGCTCATTTTTATGATTATGAACACTTTTTACTTTCTTTCGTGTTACTGTAGTGATTAATCTCGACTTGTTACGCTATCTGCAAGGAAATCCATTTGCATATTTATCCTCTGACGGAAAACGTTTCTATATTTACTTATTTCTTACTTTGCACGTATGTATATTTGCTTGCATGTGTTAATCATCGTAATTATGCTGTTTTAATGGGCTCTTGACGATTTTAATTGGCACGTGAAGACGCCACGTCCGCCGATAAAAAGGAAAGAAAAATGCGCTATCAAAATCCACTAAATTCTGAGGACACGCAAGACAGAAATAAAAGAGAAAGTAAGATGCATATCGCAATTTGCTTAATGTCTTCGTCAAGGCGATGTCTCCTTTTTATCATCTTATCGTGAAATAGGTGTTTACGAGAGCAAGGAGCGTCAGATATTCAGATAATAAATGACTAACTTCTTGCCGCACAACACGTGAGAAAAAGTGGAGAAAGCTTAAGTGGAGTGTGGCATTTATGACGCATGAGGTTATG
>NC_051417.1:23792953-23793265 GCF_015228065.2 Penaeus monodon | reverse complement strand
TGTGGCCACGGAAATAGAGAAGAACAGAGTGTGAGTGGTTTGAGGAGGAGGGGGGGGGGTAGGGATAGAAGGTGGAAGAGGGGCGAGAAGAAGAGCAAAAAGAGTTTCCCGCTCACCGTCTCACCCCTCATTATGCCACAGACTCCCTAGCGTAATAAATCAAATACCTTGACTCAGTTTAACGTTGGGCAGGTAACGCTTGGCTTGACTGGTATCTTTTCCCCGTGTTAATGAGGCAGGGTGACACGGCGGAAGGGAGACAGGGTGCCCGCAGTAGTGGGGCCGGGATTATTTTGGATGTCTGTGGATTAG
>NC_051417.1:23792591-23792702 GCF_015228065.2 Penaeus monodon | reverse complement strand
CCAGGGATAGTTTATTTCGGAGCAAGTTAAGAAGAAGCAAAAGTACACTGAGAATCAAACAGGAAAACAGCCGAAAGAAAAAACGAAGCGCAAATTAAAAAAAATGAAAGG
>NC_051417.1:23791633-23792087 GCF_015228065.2 Penaeus monodon | reverse complement strand
GCCATCCCCTTGGCCCAGCCAGAGCCGAGGGCATATTGGCTGGAGTTGACATATTTGAGATGGCCGGCGGGAGGGAAAGAGCCAGAGCGCCGGCCGCCCTTGTGTTCCCGCTGCTTTATCCCTTTAAAGCTTAAATGACGAGTGAAGCCACGTCAGCTTGATAAGTATGCAAATTGAGTGAATGAAAATACAAAAGGCGAGTGATAATGCTGTTGAATATGAAATGCATTCGATATGTATTTTGTTTTAGGGGCTGGCTTTCCTCTTCACAAGGCGGAAGTTAAAATGGCCTGTTTGCGTGTAAAACAGAAAAAATTGTCAGGGCGAGTTATAGAGTTCGGTCATATTCTTTACTATGGGTCATGGCGGCATTCGTAACATGTTTCCTTTCCTTTTGACATTCGTAAAAGGCTCGCTATAGTTGCTCTGAAATATGGGAATAATTTTTTGATAA
>NC_051417.1:23790853-23791456 GCF_015228065.2 Penaeus monodon | reverse complement strand
GTAACGCATCCCCCTACGTCATTGCATCTGCAATGACGGCCGCGCCCAGCACCCACAATACCCCGACGGAGCCACGCAATCTCGCCGCAAGATCTCAGCGCGTAATCGCATCAGTCTTTTATCAGAATTCCTTATTATAATTTCATAGTTCTTTCTGGTCGGGAAGAACCCCCCCCCCCCTCCGAAGGGCTGTGGTTCGTGCGGTTCGTTTTCTGCGTGCATAAACGATTAATTGCATTTTCTCTCGCATTATTCCATATCGATATCGGATGTGTTTATACAATGCAAGCCATTTCTGAGGAGCTGGTTTGTATTTTTTTCGGAGTTCAGATTAAAGGATGTGTATTTTTTTTCTGAAATCTGATACATGTGGCAAAGCAAAATAAACATCTTATTTTACGAATATTTTTTTTTTCTTTAGTTGCCTCCAATATTAGTCTTTAGTTTTGGTGAACTGATTTAAGAGTGTTTTATGACTGGTTTTTATTATCTGAATGGAATGTCTGGAAGGATTCTTGGTCAGAGATGCAGAGACTTGAATGTCACTATTCTGCCATATATTTTCATGAAATACATCGAAATGCGGAGGGAGCTGTCCGCAGA
>NC_051417.1:23789082-23790570 GCF_015228065.2 Penaeus monodon | reverse complement strand
TTTGATATTTCATACCTTAATCATAAAAAAACGTAAATGTATCACCATAACTCCCAAATATATAACGAAAGAAATACAATGTGCAGACTTCATCTCGACTCAATGGCCAGCGGAAAAAATAGTCGCTAAGAATAAGACATAAATAACTTTTCTATTAAGATGGCAGGCCAGTACCCTTCCCCCTCCCCCCATCCCTGGACCGCAGCGGTCAGCTGTTGTGAATGGCCCCGCCCGGCCCCCTGCCACCCTCCCTCCGTCTGCCCCGTGGGGGATAGGGGTGGGCGGCCAGAGTCTGGGAAAGTAGTCACCTTGTTTTATTTCTCGTGACCAGCGATCAATTAGCAAGTGAGCGTCTGAGTGGGGCATCCAGTGATGTGCAGGCAGCGCGAGTGCGTGCATACATACGGACGTGTGACAGCAGCAGTAGCCGGGGTCTCGCTGAAGAGATCTGTGGCGAGAGACTGGAGGTGATAATAAGGCAGCGTATTCGGCACCAACTGGTGGTCTCTCTATTGAAAACCAATACGGCGTAAGAAATGGACCAATATCCGCGCAGGTTGTTTTTGTTTCTTGATGGGAGCCTCTCTGAAACACGGCTGGCAAAAGACTTTCCACGTGGGTGGCGGGGGCGGGGCGGGAGAGGGCAGTGCCAGACCCACGGACCACATTTCTCGGGTAAGTTTAGGAGCTAGAGTGGTAAGGGAGGCTGGGTCGCTGCGTACTTGTATGCTATAAACCGGGTTTATACACCAGTCCCTGGTCCGCGGATCCGAAACCAATGGACATAAAATAAGAATGAAATATCCAAGTCTGGTGTAAGGTTTGGCGCGACAAACATGCAGGGAGAGAGCGGGCTGCTCAAAGCGGACTCAGTCCACAGCCTTGTACTTGCAGGTGTGTGCATGTACAAGCAAGCAGACTTTCGGTTTTGCGCGTGTGTGAACGGAAAGTATGTAACCGTGTAAAAGAAAGAAAGAAAAACATACGGAACTATGTAGAAAAAAATCTGATGCACTTGAAAACGATAAGTGAAAAGAGTAAGACGGAAAAAAGGTGTTATTTAGTGTGGTAACACGTTTGTGAAATATTTTTCCCCCCAGCACGGATGCATTTTTACAGTAATTACACTGTATTGACGGGGAGCTATTGGTTTGTCGATACTTGTTTTCCACAGACGTTGTCGAGAAATATTTTACATCAGCGGCGATCTATCTTCATGCCGCCGCATATAACCGTCACTTTTGACCTTTGAGAGCTCAAACGAGTAAAAAATATATTAAGCCATTGTGTAAGCCTTCGCTCGAATTTTTCGCACACATCACGGAATGTTTTTTATTGAGCACTTTGATCTTCATTGGATTTTGTAGATTTTTGAATTACACATGTTTTAGAAATACATTTATAAAATTTATAATTCTAATGAAGATAGCAATGATGTAACAGTAATACCGTTGTATCTGTTCTACTACTGATGAAAAAAACAGTTAC
>NC_051417.1:23783737-23784281 GCF_015228065.2 Penaeus monodon | reverse complement strand
GGCAATGGTATAACAAAATCATGGATGATATGCGAAAGTTATGTGTGTAACCAACCGACGAAGTTAACGGGAATCAATTAGAATATCACATCAAAGAAAAATGCCGCTGTATAAGAAAAAAAAAGTTTCTTTGAAGGAGTTTGTAATGAAGAAAAACGTTTATATTAATAGGCATCTCCGTCTCAGATGTTGCTTGGCGAAAGTACCTCTGATTTGTTGAGGATAGTATTGATTAAGATATACTAGGATGGTAAGATAAGGTAGCTTAGAATAGGAAGAAAAGGTGAGAACGAAAGGAAGTATTGATCAGGATCGACAGGAATGGAGAGTAAAAGGAGGTAGGAAATGGGTTCATTTGGAAGAAGGAATTGGGGAAAAAGAAAGAAGTGAGAGCATGGATAGATAGAAGTACATTCTCGTAGGAAGGAAAGAAAAGTGGCAAATAAGAATGAATAAAAGTTAGAGGAATAATTAGAGAAAGGGAGAACTAGAGGAAAACACATAATTGATTGATGTTTGTTTTTACTTCCAGGTACAGCTGGCC
>NC_051417.1:23783366-23783684 GCF_015228065.2 Penaeus monodon | reverse complement strand
CAGTGCATCCAACTGTAACAATATAAAGATCTGTTATTAAACTTTACCACGTATACTTTAATATTTGACACTGAATGCATAAAGAAATGGATACTCCTTATCTTGATTTCCTAATCGAATGGTGGTGTCCTCATTTAACTATACTGGTTACGGGCTACACTCGCTGAGGCAATGCTTCCATGAAATTTGTTGAAAAGAAATAATGACAATAAAAATAAAACCATGCGTTTTTCATATAATAGTCTGTTACCTATATTTGCCTTTCCCTTTGTATATCATTTACACTCTAATTACAGTTCTGACTAGATCACTCGTCGG
>NC_051417.1:23783196-23783330 GCF_015228065.2 Penaeus monodon | reverse complement strand
TCCAAACATATTTGTTCTCTCTTGTTTAGACATAAAGCATCTGTGCAACGTATATTATCAAATTTTATGTAATTTAGACTTAATTACCCGCCGTCAACTTTTTGGAAGAAAGCAGCTGATATTCTCCCGCCATT
>NC_051417.1:23781858-23783166 GCF_015228065.2 Penaeus monodon | reverse complement strand
CGCGGGAAAACGTAATATGATACTTTTCCGCCAAAAGGTTCGCCCTCACAAAATTGTGTAAACTTAAGATATATAATGAATTACCACACATTGACATGCAGTATTATTGTCTAGTGTTATTTCCCTTCCTTTTCCATAATATCTAAGCATCGATAACTATTTAGGCTAAATTGGGCTGTAGCTAACCGACGGACGTGAATGTAGCGTGCATATCATCACCCGACATAATACTTTATGTTACACTACCGGTTTATGACAGAACAAAGGAGAACAATTTAATATATAAGGAGCATTTCTTTTCGGTCTTTGGATAAACAAACTTTTAGGATAAATAGTAATCAAATTGTAAATGTTATGGAGGCAGTTATCAAACATGTTCTTTATCTGAGAAGAAAAAGGACTGGACTGCCACAAGAATGATTCTTATCACTGTATTTTTTAGAATTACAGCAGGTTGCAAAACACGGGTATGCGTGCCGCGCTCCATATGAATTAACTCAGCTGTTTGGAACCGAGTCAATCTCAGAGGCGGACAAGCAACTCGGTGGTATCACGACTTAAGAAATAGTAATAAAAACGTCTCTCGAGTATCGCAAACAAGTCCAGGGTCTGCGGGTTGGGTTGTCTGCTGTGACAACGGGAGTTTTTCTGAGGTCTTGTGTTGAGGCGGCCGGAGGGGCTGGCTGCGGCGCCGGGAGACCGGTCCCCAATATCCTTAGAGATTACAAAGTTTGTCTGGTCGGTCGTGACGTAGTGGAAGCGTTGCGCGAGCCTCCTCCACTAGCATCAACTAGTATTATTCTCTACAAGCAATATTCACTAGCGTCATCCAGTAGTGTCTTTCAGCAACATTTCCAACAACATCCTACAGAAGGGCGGGACAGAAGAAGGAAGAGACGGAGGGAGAAAAGGGGGAAGGGACGGAAGGGGGGAGGGCCGGACGGAGTAAGGGACGAAGGGGCGGCGGGAGGGATAGCTGGAAGTAGGGAGGAAGGGGAAGATGGAGGGATGAAGGGAGAGAAGTGGCGGAAGGAGAGAGTGTCGTGCTAATTTTCTCGACTTGGAGGTGATGAAGAGCAAATGAATTCCGCCACGACGCATATTCCATTCCCATCAGTTCATGACTCGAAGAGAGAGTATGAGAGCGAACAAAAACGAATATAGTGTGGAATAAAATGAAAGAAAAACTGTTTGAAGGATATAAAATGTGTTATGATTCCGTGATTCTTTTCCCCCGTGAGAGATTGCAAGGCTCGCCCATTCAGACTTCCTGGCTTGCCTACGCGCTCCGAGTGCCCCGTGCTCTGT
>NC_051417.1:23781089-23781460 GCF_015228065.2 Penaeus monodon | reverse complement strand
TGCTGTTTCTTTGTTTGCTCGGATGCCTGTAAGTACGTTACAGACCTTACCTCGGTAGCTAACTAAAGGTATGCGGACTCACTTACGCCAAGCCCAACACTCCCGCAAGTACTGTGCTCCGTGTAAAATGAAGTCAGTGAGATCGGAAGTGAATTAGTAATATGTAATAAACCTCGAACTCTTAAAGGAAACTTTTTCCTTTTATTTTGTACGACGAGGCTTCTTAACGGGCCGTGATGGCCGGTCCGCCCATCTGCTGCCCTTACCCTTCACAGAACTAGGTCAATGCCAGTGACAAGTTTTATTCTTCTGAATGAATTATAAAAGAAAAAAAATGTTCCTTTCATGTTATATATAAACACACATACATG
>NC_051417.1:23780233-23780850 GCF_015228065.2 Penaeus monodon | reverse complement strand
CCGCTGGAAAATGTTGAGAAAATGCTATAGAAACTTCTGACAGTTTCAGTTCGTTCCATCTTTGCTTTCCGTTATATATTACGGATAACTGGTTTGCTCTTTAGTTGGGATGTAACGCCGAAAAGTTCATCTATATTTATGTCTGTTCATTGTGAACATTTAAAAATCTCCCCCAAATATTTATTTCTATTCATTATGTACATTAAAGATCCACTGAAACAAATATTAAAACAAAGAACATACGTTCTAAATTGCTAACATATCATCAGATCAGGGAGATATGAATATATTACAGAGAATTTTTCTTGCTTTCCCTATTCATTTTTCATTTCCAGTATTATGAGCGATAACTGAGGGATTAGATGTAATAATCCTCTTTTCAACAACAGAAAGGTCACAGGAATTAGCGTCGCAATACAATGGCTGTCAAGAGCGTCCAATACTGCATTCTTTAAATCTGTTCTATTAATGCCTCGACTCACCCCTCTCCTCCTCGTTCTCTTTACTCTGCTCTTTTCAGTGTATTTATGCTTCTTTATATATCTGTCATTACTGATATAGTCATTAATTATGTTATGAAAGGTATATCATTTTCATAGTTTTTTTGGATGTTTATG
>NC_051417.1:23778688-23779473 GCF_015228065.2 Penaeus monodon | reverse complement strand
ATCGCCTTGGCTTTGTCTTTCACCAATTTCTTTACTCTCCTGCCTATTTCTCTAAATTTCAAGAAATTTTCCTCGCTTTTCGAACGCTCCCCTCCCCTCGTACTCAGTCTTTTATCTTCACATTTTACCCTTCTCATCACTCCTCACGGTTCCCCTCCTTCGTTTTCCCCTCCTCCTCGTAATCTGGGCTTTCTTCCCTATCTCTTGACTCGTTCCTTCTCTCCCGCCGTATCTTTATCCTCCATCTTCACCTCTGTCTTTACCCCTCCTTCTTTCTATCTTCATTCAGATTCCGTCTCTAATCTTTTCTTTATTCCATCCATTTCCTTTCGTCCGTCCTTTCTTTGCCACTGTCTCAGAAGCTGGGGAATTCATTTTCTCTCAGTTTCATCTCTTTTCCCCTTTTCCCATCATCTCTTTGTCATCCGTCTTCACCTCTTTCACTTTCTCACGTTACCCTGTTCCGCCTTTCTCATAATCCCACCTCCCGCTGTTCCTTAATTACATCCAATTTTCTTTACTCCCTCTTTGTTTCAAAATTTGTGCGAAATTTTCCTTCAGTCTGCCTCGTAACCCTCTTCTCCTATTTTATCAAATCTTTGTCTACCGTATTCATTTTGATGTAACCTTCCTTTATTTCTTTTTCTTGCCATCCAATTTTCCTTTCACCCCATCCCTTCCTTTCCCTTCATTCTAAAATTTGAAGAAAATTTCTCCTCATTCTGTCTCGCCCCCTTTCCTCCTCTTTATCCAATTGTTTTTATTAACCATGATCTCCTTTTACG
>NC_051417.1:23778138-23778644 GCF_015228065.2 Penaeus monodon | reverse complement strand
CTCAGCCTCAATTTTTTGGGGAAAATTGGTGAAATCTCTCATTAGTTTCTCTGTCCCCTTTTCCCCTTGTCGTCGGCAGGTGTCTCGCGTCAGGTGCTTTTCGGCCTTCCCTTTTTTCGAGCGAAATCGTGACCCGAAGATTACCTCTAATTGGCTCCCGTCTTAATCCAATCAGCGTTAGATTGCCGGCAATATAAGCGCATCTGCCGGCATGGTCGTTTGCCTTTGCGACGGCGGTACATTTTCCAATTAAATTCTCTGGGAGAGAGATTCTGATTTCATGTATCGGTCACCGTCGCTCTGTTGGGTAACCCGATGCACGAACGTGTGAGTTCCATTATGCGCAGGGAGAGGGAGGGAATTCGTTTTCATGACTCGGTCGCCTAGATTTGGGTAATTTATGAGGATGCCATTGCCCTAAGAGACGCTCTATTAGTTTCGTTGGTTGTTATGGTAACAGCTTTGTTATTTTCAAGGAAGGTTTGGGGTTATTTTTAGCTTTGTTT
>NC_051417.1:23777613-23777882 GCF_015228065.2 Penaeus monodon | reverse complement strand
CAGCATCGTGGAAGATCTTAAGGGCTCCCGAGCGCATTCCCCGTGAACAGCATCCTGAGCATCCTTCCGCTGCCCGACGCGCCGCTGACGTCCCGAGCAGTTAATGAACCCGAGTCTACCCTTTAAGTCTCTCGCAAGAACCGTCCTGTGCGTTGGAGTGTCTTCTTTGGCTTTCTTTCTGTCCCTCTTTACTCCTTTCGCTGTCACTTTTCTTCTCGTTGTCTGACTGTCGCTCTTTTCTTCTATTAGTGCCACTTTTTCTCTGCCCG
>NC_051417.1:23777216-23777361 GCF_015228065.2 Penaeus monodon | reverse complement strand
GCTGTGTGTGTGTGTGTACTTCTTTTTCTTGTGAATGGGTTATTTGGTGGACTTGTGTGTTTTTGTCCACGGCGAATCTACTTTAATCAATTGGAGTTCATTCTTTAAAGTACCATCGATTCGCTTAAAGTTGGCTGTATTCAGA
>NC_051417.1:23771450-23775714 GCF_015228065.2 Penaeus monodon | reverse complement strand
AAGCTCTAAGAACACAAAATGAGAGGGAGCCGATCCAGATGCTGACTGCTCGAGACGTCGGCGTCTTTGATCCCAAAGTAAATGTAGTATAATCTTTTTTCCAAACTTCCTCACAAAGGTTCCGGCGGCATCATTACATCCTTGTGAGAGGCTCCGGTCGCTGCATTAAGAAAGACCGGTGTACAGTATGAAATTTTCTTCCGAAAATCTTTGTAAAGCTGAGTGCGTAATTTGAGGCAACGTACCCACTCCTGATGAAAAAATTAATAATTAAAACACTTGCTATTCAAAACTTTTCCTTTTCTTTTTTTCTTTTTGGCACGTGGATTTTTTCCCAGTAAAAAAAAAGAATATATTTTCTTTTCTTTAAAATGTTACTAGCGGCAAGTGTGAGATTTAGCTTTTCAGAATCTGTGAATGCGAAAGCAATGAAATGCTTTTGTGCAGTAACTCTCAAACGAAACTATTTTCGAGAAACTTGCAGCATAAAACAAAGAAAACTCTTGACTCGTACAGATCAAAGCGCTTGTCTGTTATAATCGAAATAATCAAATTTCATATGTTACCGAGCAAAAACAAGCAATGAGCGTTTCTGGCAATGCCTCCTTTCCAATGATGATTTTGCCTTTCTCGTTATAGACAGAAACTTATTACTTGTTACCAGTCTCGAAACTATTAGGAAAGAGGTCTTGGAATCTGAAATATAAATTTATTTGTTATTTTTTCCCTAAGGCGAAGGTAGAATCATATCATAGGTTGGCTGATGTAATATTTCCTTGAAGCAATAATTTATGACTAATGTAATTACGTCTGGTGATGGTTTGTTTTCCCGTGTGGATCTATTATTGGAGCAAGTTTTATGACCTGGCTGCATTTTAACCTCTCCTAGATCTGAGTGTTTTGTGAAGTGCATATTATAGCGTTGATTTTCTAGATATTAATCGCGGGAAGGAGATTACATTCGCTTTTCGCTTCCTTTATAAAAGATTACTTACACGTGATCATTAGTTCATGATTACGTGGTAGCGTCATGCAAATTCACTTTTGTGTCATGCGGATGTGCATGTTATGTTAAACGGACGACTGGTAGTCGGTTAGCTGTGTGTCGCAGGGCGGTAATGCTGTGTTTGATTAGTACTAATGTTATTGATTAAACACACGCATGCACACACCTGCATACACGCGGACTCACACAAACGTTCGAAAGTGTGTGTCTGCTACTGTGTATGTGTAATGGTATTGCGTACTCTTTGCACCTGGAAATGTAAGATTTTCATGTACTTCATATCGGGTACAAAGCAAATTCTCTTTTCTTGAGAATTTGTAATATCATAAACATTACCGCGTTAACATGATTGTTAACGAGGTAATGCTTATGTCACTTTCAAAATTGAATGGTTAGAAAACCGGACACGAAGATCCATGATTTTTTAGCTACAAGTTTACTCTTTAAAATTTATCTAAATCTATAAGTATGCATTTTAATCATGACATTAATACTTTATTTATGTATAGTTACGTATTCTTACATTTGTGTCAGAAATTCTTGCTGTCATTTCTCTTCTGAAATGTATATATAGTGTCTGGATGTGTCGTAGCAGAGTGGTTGCAATATTCTCTCAGTTTCTGTATTCCAAAGGGGTACAATAACTCCTTAACTTGTAATAAAAGAGTTTGCTTCGCATTCCGTACACAAATGAGAAGCAATCCAAAAGAGACGCCAAGCACGAACAGAAGCGGGGAGAGGGGGAAGGGGAGGGCTCCCGTGGTGTTGTCGAACTTGGAGGGGGGGGGGGCGTCACAGGGTGCAGTCAAGCATTGAGAGGAGGGGGCGTCGTATTGTAGGCGAGCATGGGGAGAGAGGAGGCCATATAGATGAGCATGGGGATGAAGAGGGCCATATAGACGAGCATAGGAAGGGAGGAGGCCATGTAGACGAGCATAGGGAGGGAGAGGGCCATATCATAGTTGAATATGGGGAGGAAAGAGGTCATATTGTAGCCGAGCATGGGGGGAGAGGGGGCAATATTATAATCAAATGTTAAGAGAGAGTGGGCCATATTATAGCTAAGCATAGGGAGAGAAGAGGCCACATTATAGTCAAACATGAGGAGGAAGGGAGCCTTGGCGTAGCCGAGCATGGCTCCGGGTCAGTCTGCCGAGCTCACTAGCACCTTTTTGGAAGTTTTGGAGATGAAGTTAAAGGTTAAGTCCGGGCACAAGGAAATTGGATATTCTAACTTTTAGCTCGCTTAACGCGGAGTTTATTATTGAAGACAGTTCTTTTTTCTCATTTTAAAATATTTTGCAGTAAAAAAAAAAAACTACCTTCGTGAGTGCGCACTTTTAATGGAGTCGCATGCGGTCGTGCTTACGGCTACGCAATTTGGGGTAATCGCACTCGAATGCTAAATAATACACACGTGGCCAGACAATTGCAGGCGCTCTCTCTGCTCACGAAGTTGCTTCTCGTTGTTAGTTTTTATTACCACACTCATACACTATTATGGTGAAAAAATGGAGGAAAAATATATTATCAATTTTTAAATCCACACAAATGATTTAGTTACGACCAGTATGCCCAGTCTCATTTTTTATTAATGTGTATAATAGTCTCAGTACTTTGAGCTCACTGAATTCAAATTCAGTGTATGAATTGGAGTTTTTGAATGAAAAATGTTACAGAGTTTGTAAACGATAGTGAACTCTACGCATTTAGTCTCCCATGTTTGACTAATTAATTGATTGTTCAAAGGGATTTTCTTGCTAACAGCTCTACTTTTAGATAAAGCTAAGTCTGAATTCTAAATCATGAAACTAGTAAGTCTTTGGAATGAAATTATCTATGGTTGAGTTAAAAGGATCTTCCATATCAGTACAGCAAAATAATTCAGTAGCATAATAAAATATTTTACTTCGATATACTTATAATGCTTGCATTAAGGATTTAATTCATATATTCACTCCTTGGAAACACATTGGATAAAAGTAATATACACAGCAGTCTTCTTAGGCAGACCGAATATAACAAAAAGGTTACAATATTTCAGGGATGTGGTATCTGTATCTCATACAGAGTGATGCACTAACCGCCAAACTCTGAGAAATGATGACGATTGCGTATATGTAAGTTTCTATTTCTTTTTTATCATGCTTCGTCTGTTACTTAATCCGTTCACATCCAGAATAATATGTTCATGTGTGTTTTTCCACACAAAGGACGAGCTCGAAAAGGGTTTCAACAATTACATTTTATGTCTCAGAAAGTCTGTATCAACATAAACTTTTACGACTGTGTTTAAAATCACTCGATTTTTCAAACAGATACCAAAGCTAGATTTGGTTGCTTTATTGTACTGTAATGTTGTGTGACTACATTCATCCCAACGTAATTGTATTTTTAAGCTCATAATCCTTTCGTGACATGTCGTAACGCGGTGGCAAGGTGTAGTTGTGTATAATTAAGCTCGAGACGTTAGGAAAAGTGCCATCTAATTTTCAGGAAAGTGTAAAGACATATAATAAGGCATAGTGACATATGGGAACAATATGAAGTGACATTTAACGGTGCTGCAAAGGCGAGGAGTAATGAACCGCTTTTATTACTGAATGATAGAGAAGGACAGTGCTTAATTATAGGGTGGTACCAGATAGCTTGAGATCCAGATATTGTAAACAGTTTCTGACAAGTTGCAATCATTAAAAATACATTTATGTAAAGAAAATTCATATATTTTTGAAAACCGGTAATACTAAGAGAATTGTCTTCTCACATTCCTTTTGGCAAGATTTTAACGAATAAGGGAAATAAACGATGAAACCAAAACCAGTTTCTTTCTAGAGTGGATTTTTTTATGGCCATCATTTATTTGCAGTGTCGCGTTGTTACTATCTTTCGATGCGGTGTAGATGAAACACGACAAAATATATGTTGGAAAGAACATTTGCCTAATAGTGATAATGTATTTCCGAGAAATGTAGTTGGAGGTGTAGCTGCACCAGGTCAATGAGCAATTTGTTCAGTTGCAAGGATGTTTTTGAGCTAAAACCAGCGATATCAGGATAAGAATAGAGCTTATTGATATTCACAAACTTCCATAGTGTTCTATCCCCCCCCCCCGCGCCGAAACAGAAGTAAAAACTTATAAACAAAAAAGTCATGGATAATTAAATCATCGGATCTAATAAAACTGTTATTTTCATATTTGTTTGTCGTGCTTATGCATAAATATTAAATCTTATAAATCAGTTTGCATTGACCACG
>NC_051417.1:23770271-23770976 GCF_015228065.2 Penaeus monodon | reverse complement strand
TACCAATGTCATTCCACAACAGTTAGAGCGGTTCCAATTGCAAAACAGCTAAAAAAGATCATGCATTGCATAAACAAAAGAGAAAGCCGGAAATATAGATTGGTCCGCGTCCAGCAGGCAGACATCGGCAGATAAAGGTGGACTTCCGAAATACAGCTGGCTCTCCCAACCAGCTGTGGACCTCCGCTTGTGTTCCAACTGGAATCCATCTCCTCGGAGTTTCTCTTTCATATCATTTACTTTATTATTCTATTGATGGTGGGATGGTTGTTTCGATTAGGATTTTATGGATTGCGTAATGTTTCGTTTAGGTGAGACGGTTTTCATTGTATATATATTTTCCTAATATACCACATAGTAGCTTGGGTTATCACATCTGTAACATAATACTGTATCCTCCTGCAATGCATCCTTCGTGTGTATGTTACTGACCCTTTGCAGATCTGTATGTTTCCTAGCTCAACACACTATTTACTGCACGTCCTCTATGGCTTTCTACATGCTCTTATATTCATTTTGTTTCATTTTTTCGATATTCATTTTCAGTAATACCCGATGCTATTACTCTATCCTCATTCCAACACACATTAGCATCCCAGTGTTCAGACATGTGTATTCATAAGCGTGTTGCACATTTATCATAGTATGCACCTCATAATGCACAAGAAAAACATTAACCCACACGCATTCAGAGACAAGTAAAAG
>NC_051417.1:23768701-23770127 GCF_015228065.2 Penaeus monodon | reverse complement strand
ATACCAGTACTATGATATCTATCCTTTTTTCCTACACATTTCAGCGAATCATTGGCAGTACATCAGACACTGTCAAGCTGATTCATTATATTCTCATTTCTCGTACACATGTTTACTTCATTGATATACTAACTCATCAAGCCTCTCCAGGAAGTATATACACACTGTATACTGTATGGCATCATACTAATATCTGTTCGTCGCTGTAACATAAGGCTGTTATCCTTACATATGTCATATTCTTGGGACGCGTATCCATCGCCTAATACTTATCAATATCTAACATATATCTAATCCCTAATTCTATCTCCGTGTTTACCCATGTGTAGACCTCCGTCATGTGCTTCATAGATGTATACTTTTCCTTCCCTACACGAAATCACGAAATCCTTAAGCCGTAACCAGTTCTTATGGTTCCGTGCCTATCTAATTTTCATGTTTATCTACAGTGTCTGCCTAACCATCCGTCTACAGTCTGACGTGTCTGCCGCCCATGTCTTCATATCACTCCTAACCCAGGTGTCATCTACAGTCTGCCGTGTCTGTGGCACATCTGTCTGCCTGTCACACCTAACCCAAGTGTCCATCTTGCCAAAACGCGCACCCCTCCACCCCTTATATACCCGGAGGGATCGAAGGCTGGATGTGACAGTTACGGAATAAACCAAACTTTCTGTGGCCGTCAAAAAGTTATCAAAGAAAAAAAGAGAGAGAAAAAAAGAGCAGGAGAGCGTAGAGTCGGTCGGTGAGGAGTTCGGTTGAGAGGAAGGAATGAAGGGACACTGAGAGGATTTGGATTAGGTGATGCAGTCAGTGTTAGAGAGTTGGATACATTGTTTGAAGGTGATAAAGTCAATGTTGGAGAGAAGTTTGGTAGGATGTTAGAAGGTAACGGGATCAGTTCTAGGGATGGAGTAGTACAGACTGTTAGAAAGCGACGAAGACGGTGTTAGATAGAACTTGGCGCAGAGTGTTAGAAGGTGATGGAGATTGTTGGGCAGGTCTTGGTATAGAGTATTAAAATGTATTGTTTATATGAAACGGGAAGCCATTAAGGTTTCCACAACGAAAGCATTTCCGTACGGCATTGATGAAATTACTTTCATCTTTTGTTCTCTTGGAAATCTGCCATTTCAGATCTCACGGTAGAGGATTTTCCTTTGCTGTGTATGAAAGTAATTACCAGGAAATCAATCTGACACCTGTTCATAAGTTCTTTATTATGACTTAAACTGAAATAGACTGATAAACCTATACAAAATCTATGTACAAAAATGTTAGTCGCAGTAATGCCGTTGGTTATAAACAAGCATGATACACAAATGTTATTCCGGAAATGAGCAAATGAACTAGCAGACAAAGCATCGTAAGGAAAACAATGTACCATCATATTGCACGACTGAACCAGACATATCAGGGCTCGGCT
>NC_051417.1:23767773-23768382 GCF_015228065.2 Penaeus monodon | reverse complement strand
CGTTGAATCCATAGACAACAAAGTCCAGCCTTTGTAGAGTACGTCTAATTATACATTTAATAAAATCAGATTTTTTTTTGGATATTAACAGTCAGTCAAAGGTGGATGCCGTAAATGTTTGTTTTAGTTTTGTAACAAGATGTACAAAACGTGATTTGTAAACGTTATAATGAGGACAGATGTAGGAATTAATGATAAGAAGAAACTATGTTGTAAGACATAATACATAAAATGAGTAGGTTTGCTGGTGCACTTGCAATAACGGAAACATTGTTCAGGATATATGAAATATAGATAGGGAAGAAAAATACAGAAAATGTTGAAGCGGTGTGTATCAAAGCTTTCATGCTAGTGACGCTGATGACAGAATTTTGATGAGGTGGGAGGGAAAGTAAATCACTATTATTGCCTGTGCTGTTGTTAATGCAATATGAATATTACAAATATCATCGAAAAAACATTGTTGGCTTTGGTGAAATTTTGTATGCGAACGGTTTTAATATGAAGCAGTATACAAGGGCAGATAATCGAGAATCAAAGAAAGGAAGAATTATTGTAAAAAAAAAAATATACCAATAAAAAGGGGAAAAAGCGGGTTGAATTACAGAT
>NC_051417.1:23767409-23767673 GCF_015228065.2 Penaeus monodon | reverse complement strand
TGTGAGTGATATAAGAGCAAATGCATTTTTTCTTAAAAAAAATCGTCAAATCTTGTCATACATTTGGACGATTCAGCGAGATTACCAGTTTGTGAAAGCAAGACAACCATGAATGTCAGGGAATATGTCATGTATAATGTGTCTGGCTTACATTTCGGCTTTCATCTCAAGGCAGAAAGAAAAGGGGAAGAAGAAACCCGCATTCTTCCCACTTAATTCTTATCGCTCTGACGGCCGTGTCTGCAGAGAGGGAGAGAGAAATTA
>NC_051417.1:23765783-23766841 GCF_015228065.2 Penaeus monodon | reverse complement strand
GAACCTAACTCAACTCGACCGAAACGAAGAAGAAAAAGGTCTGGAAAGCCACGATACATCAGCCTTGGAGAGTCCGCGCGTTCGCTGTGTTACGATGCAAGAATTTCGCGATAAAGCAGCGCGGCGGCCGGATGAGAGAATTCTTAATAATGCACATTTCCCGGAAAGCGCGCCGAGCCGTGTCCGATTTCGCAAAACGTCTGTACATTTGTCTCTTTGTCCATCGTGCATATTTTAAAACAGCAGGCCCGGTATCATAAAGCCAATCGTATATTCCTGCCATATGTGCACATGTGGATGCTAGCATATATTCCTACTATATTTGCATATGTGGATGAATGCACGTACACGGTTATGTTCATGCACACACGCATAGTTGTACCTGTCAATCAGCATAGATCCATATCCGTACTACTGACACTTGACGTTTGATTGTGAATTTGACGCGGCGTTCCTCGTCGCAACTCAAATAAATAAGTTTTCAATGACAGTATTTAATATTTACATTGTTGCTAATTAATTATTAGTTTTTTTTTTTCACTTATATTTACTTCTGTTTTCTTAGTTCTGTCATTTATACATTAATATCACTCATATCATATATATTTATTTTTGCCATATATGTATTCCTGTTTTCTTCATGTGTACTTCTCGTTTTTGTAATTTATTCAGTCCTATATTTTTTGTCATTTATGTTTCCGATTTCTGTCGCTGTATATATGTTTTGTAATTTATCCATTCTCATGTATGTCATTCATACATTCGTATTTGTCATTTATATTTTTCTTCATTTGACTGCAGAATTTTCTCATGCACATTGCCAGATAACATTTTGAGCGCAGAGGTGCTTTCAAAGAGCACGCAGAAGCCACCTCCGCCAATACCAGGTGATGCGGGTTGTTATATTTGCGGATTCTGCTTTTCCTCTTGCTTGCTATTTTAAGCATAGGCGGCCTGGATTTCTCGCTGTCCCTCTTCTTCCTCTTATCTTATCTCCTTCCTCCGTTTTTCGCTTTCCACCTCTTTTTCTGTCTATGTCTCTCTGTTTATTCCTCATA
>NC_051417.1:23765374-23765567 GCF_015228065.2 Penaeus monodon | reverse complement strand
TTCTATCCTCTTCACTTTCTTCACTTTTGCTAATTGTTCTTGTTAGCGGATACTGCCTGCCTTCCCTTGTGTTATATAAAAAAATACAGGCACGAATTGTTATTCCTCGCATCACCCCTGAATGTAGCATTGGACGTGTGCTACATTTCGTTCTGCGTTAGTCTGTCGTCATTGACGCACGGGAGTCTGACTT
>NC_051417.1:23765252-23765352 GCF_015228065.2 Penaeus monodon | reverse complement strand
GCGTGGTGTTTTAAAATCACAATATTTGAAACTACATATTTTTTTGTTCTTAATCATTGCTTTTTTTTCAAAGCACGCATGCTGCGTAACATAATCGATC
>NC_051417.1:23764664-23765225 GCF_015228065.2 Penaeus monodon | reverse complement strand
CCTCTTTCCGATTGTATGTAATTTTATAATTTCATTGATCAAATCCGATAATATTTTCCCTGTTTCTTTTCACTTGTCAGCTGATGAGGTTTATAAGATTTAATATATCTGCTTGTCTCTAACATGTTTGACACTGACATCACTGACGATGTGAGGTAAAATGAAGATTTTGTTTTCTTCTCACTTGACCTCAGCGTGATTCCGTCTCTCGCTTCACCTCGACCATGCTGGCTCTCGGCGCTCTCCCTCGGACGCCCAGACGCAAAGTTAACACGGCGAAACTTTTAAATGGAAGCAGTATAAATTTGGCAATCTCTTTTTCCCTCCAGAGTCTGACATCTTCCAGGTTAATGTATTTGCTTCAGAGAAGCATGTGAGGCTGATTACTTCTATCGACGGAACGTGTGGAAAGGCGCTGCGGAAAAGAATGTTATTTTGCATTTGTGAACCGCAATTGTATTTACTGTGTGCGATGTATAATTCAAGAAAAGATTTAACATTTCTGTTTAAAGAATGATAATGATGAGAGGAGTTTTAACTACGAGATATTGATCGCGGTAA
>NC_051417.1:23762755-23762942 GCF_015228065.2 Penaeus monodon | reverse complement strand
TGATTGATGTAACACGTCGCAAAGTGTAGAAGGATTTATATGCATAATAGAGCGGCGACTAAACTCATTAAAACGAATAACCATTTTACCGAATTTATGCTTTGATTAAATATCCATCTAAAATTTATACATCAAGCAGATTTAATGTTAATTCGCAGGCTGGACCTAATACCTAGAAATCAAGTGT
>NC_051417.1:23762344-23762683 GCF_015228065.2 Penaeus monodon | reverse complement strand
CTGGGCTTCGTAATGGACACACCATTGTTCGTCACCTAATTATTGATCTGGCAAGAGGCGTCCGAGCCTTGTGCCTCGTGAATTTTACATGCAGTTCCCCATGTTTTATTATACGTGATCGTTCCTGCTAACAAGGTTCCACTCTATCGAGTTGAATTGTGAAGGAGTTCTGTTCTTGAAGTGCGTGTCTTTGTCATGTGGTTTCTTTTTTTTCCTCTCTCTCCTTTCTGTCTCTTTCTTTGTATTTTTCTGTTATTGCCTAATTTTCTCTTATTTACGTTTGGTTTTGCAAAAAAGTCAGGTGTATTTTTTCGACTTGGTGTGTGTTTCTTGGGTAAC
>NC_051417.1:23761025-23762102 GCF_015228065.2 Penaeus monodon | reverse complement strand
CTCCTGTAATTCCTCGACACCACCGGGAAAAATCTCCATATTCATTATGTTAATCAGAATTGGATAAAGAGTAAAAGGGTGAAATACGACACATAAATAGCTCAAATCTACTTTGGATACTTAATATGTATGGATGGTGTATACATTATCAACTAACTTTATTACGCAGACATACATATACATGGTTCTTTTCCTTTTTATGATATTTCAATTTTTTTTGTTCTGTTTTGTTTTACCAATTCAAATGGGCTTTCAAAACTGCTGGTTATCTTAAGAATGACTGATTTACTTATTGATTTAATCTAGTTATGTCTAAACTACTGGTTCTCTTAATAATGATTGATTTGCTTGTTGATTTAATCTTGGTCTGTTATCTTAATAATGATTGCTAAGAATTGCCAGACATAGCTTGACATCGGTGACAGCCCGATAATTCCACGCGGTGGTCATTAAAGCACAATGCTTGAGCTCTGACGGTCATGCATTATGGACGTTGCCACTCATGGACGTTACTGAAAGTTACGGCAGTGTCAACAAGTGCAGAAACAGCGACACTGCCAACGGCGGAGACAATAGTGCCAACTCTGCAGAAATAGCAAAAGTGCCAACACAGCAGAAATAGCAACAATTTCGAAAACTTCGTTGCAGTAACAATGTCAACACTGCCAATACCAGACTTAAAAACAATGATGCATATTGGAGTTGGAGCTTCATAAAAGTCCTTAACTTTAAGCAAGGAAATATACATACTTAAGATGAAATAACTGAAAAGTCATGTGGATCAAAGCACAACAGATGATATCTCAGTTAAAGAAAAACGCATGGACCTAGAGAACAGGTATTGCAATCAGAAATGTGTTTTCATTGGGAGCCTGTATGTTCACTTTCAGAGTAACCAGCACCTACTTCATCGAATGCGGTCTTAAGTTCTGTATTGCAAGGGGATGATTTCAGTATCGGCTGGAAAATAGCAAAATTACGTTAAGCATCGGCACAAGCAATGGATCAGGTCGAGCAACAATGGCAGCAGTGTCAGAAGCTGGAACAGCAACGGAAGGTCACCATGTGAACAGGTTA
>NC_051417.1:23760099-23760988 GCF_015228065.2 Penaeus monodon | reverse complement strand
ACGGTACGCCTGTCCGTGGCACACCCAGAGCGGGCAGTCGACGACGCATGGCACGGGTTGGCACCTCCCTGTGTCCCGGGCCCGCCTCGCTCAGCCGTCATTCGGTTCTGTGGCGCAGTCGAGCACGGACCGCGCCTGTCGCTCTGCCTCGCTCGCTCACTCGCCGCCGCCCGTGCGTGCCAGCCGCGAGTAGTGTCTTAGGGTGTGTGTAGGCCAACGTAGGGCCCCTGTGGTGCTGCTTTAGCCCTTGTACGCACACGCTAGGGCATCCCAACATCATAGCAGATACAGGAATTATTGCTGATAGCGCTAACTGCATTTTCGTGTTTGTGGGAGATTTGTGAATGTCGTGAATTTGATGATGTATCCTCGGAAAAAAGAGATCCAAGTGTGAGAATTTAACATCGGTTAACAACCTATTGGTGCATACTTTGTAAAAGGAAATTGAGGAGTTTAATGTGTGCTGAAATACCTAATACTGTGTAAAAAAAAGTTCTTCAATAGATATTGTTCGATAGTAAACACTCATTTTTGTTGGAAGTTTTAATTACTGGATCTAAATTTAGAAAAAAAATCTCATAATAGCTAACCTTCCATGGATTACTGGTTTGTATCCACTATATCCTCGAGTGTGCACTGTATGTGTGGGTGATGGTGGAAGAGGTAGTGTTGTGAGTGTTCGTGATAGTGTCGAAGTGACTAAGCAAGGAGTACCAACGCCGTGGATTTTCTCTTTCCTTGGAGTAGGTGCGCTCTCGTCGAACGGCTCTCGGAGACCATAAAGTTAAGGTAAGTTGATCGCACCTGCGGAGCGGCCGCCGACGCTCTCTCGATTTAGGACTTAGGACAAGCATGGCGCAGGGAGTGTGCGGCTGTGGGCGCGGTTGGA
>NC_051417.1:23757539-23757805 GCF_015228065.2 Penaeus monodon | reverse complement strand
GCGCACCCGTATGATGTTTATATATTGAGAATGTCTGTCAGTTTGGGCATGTGTATTCCTATAAGGTTTATGTGTTACAGCAAGCGCACGCATAAAAATATATTGTCACAGATGTGTATAGAGACACATATGTATGCATAAAAGATTACTTCCGTACTCTAATTTACATACATAATTCACTAATATGTATTTGAATATACATACCTGCACGACGAATACGTACATCAATTCGTTATTATATTCATACTTTTTATTAAATAAAATGA
>NC_051417.1:23756578-23757413 GCF_015228065.2 Penaeus monodon | reverse complement strand
ATTTTCCTCCTGCTATCTCACATTTTTCGCGACGGCTCGCCAGATTGAGATGCGAGGTGTGATAGAAATAGGTATATTAGCCAGAAAAGATGCGAAGAGTCGTGACCGAGGCGAGAGGGATAAGCCGCCGAGAGACAAAAATGCAGCTGGATCAGGCAAGCAAAGGGAATGACAAGGAGAGGGGGATGTGAAGGGAATGATGGGGGCTGCTGACAACAGCGATACGACAGGGCTGAATTGGAGCAGGGGACGCGGTAGGGCAGGATGGTACAAGGGTTGCACGGGAGGCACGGTGAAGCAAGGGACACGGCACGGTGGATTGGAGCAGAAGATACAGCAGGATAGAGTGGAATAAGGCACACGACAGGGTAGAATAGGCCAAGGGATGCGACCGAGCATAATGGAGCGGGTGACAGGACACGGCAAAGTAGAACACGGGAAACAATAGGTAGCGTAAAGACAGGGGCACGACAATGCAAGGCTGCTCAGGGGACAAGACAGGGCTGAGTAGAGGGGACACGACAGAGCAGAACGGAGGAAATAAAATAACAGGGTAGAGTTGAGCAGTCAACACGGCATGGCAGAGTGAGGCAAGGGTTACATCAATGTAGAGTGGAACAGGGGGCACGGACGGGGCAGAGTGAAGTTGTGAATACGGCAGGGCGGAATGAAGCAAGGGACACGACGGGGCAGAATGGAGCAGGGGACAGGGGGAGCGTCAGCAGGGAAGGGAGACGCACATGCTCACCTGGTGGCCTGCCTTACACATTCCCATTGATTGTATCGCCGGGTACACATGGGGCTGCCACTTCCCTCTGCCTCGTATATCGGCCCT
>NC_051417.1:23756237-23756473 GCF_015228065.2 Penaeus monodon | reverse complement strand
CGAGTTCTTCGAGCTTCTGTTGTGGGTCGTCTTTTTGGCTCCTTCGTTTCACGCTCTGGTATACATGTACATATCTCTCTTTGTCCTTCGTCTGGTAAACTCAGATTATCATATCTTAATTCCATCTCTCTTGCTCCTTTGCTTTGTTTCCGGGTAACGTCTTTGTATCTCAATCCCGATATCTGTCCACGTTGTTGTCTGTGTCGTCTGAGCTGTTTTCGTTGTCTCGTGCGGCT
>NC_051417.1:23755381-23756176 GCF_015228065.2 Penaeus monodon | reverse complement strand
TGTCTCGCTAGCCGTTTGTCTTCGCCTCATTGCTTATGAGGTCTCTATCCTCCTGTCAATTAGCTCCCTTGTCTGTCACTCCTTCACTCGTCTCCTTGTCTGCACAAAGATGCTACCTGTCAGCACCTTCTCCCTCTCCTCGCTCCAAGTATCTTCGGTGGGTTTTTGGAGATATTGTCTGTAAAAGCGGAAGTTATTTGTCTCCAAAAATCATTTTATTTCATTTACTGATATTTGGGAGCATTATAGGAAGTCATCGGCGTGCAATTGTCTCCAGGAAACAAAATTTTTGTGGCGTTCGTGTGGAAGCCATCTTTATATTTTTATATTATTTCTTAAGTACAATATGTCATGTCTCACTCTTTGAAGTACGGCAAATTTATGGCTTTTCGTTTCTCAGAGCCTCAAATCATACATGGATATTCCGCGCACCTTTAGAGAATTCGGTGAACAGTGCAATTAACTTTTTGTTCATCTGACCCTTTGGCAATATGTCTACCTGTCTATATGCATGTGGTGGATACGTGGACGAGGCAGCCGGGCGTTTTGCATCGGCCGTCAGAAAAGGCTTAAACGCGACACAGAGCTTTTGTTATATATTCGCCGGGACGAATGAAAAATGATCTTTTAAAAATTGATTGGATCCCACTTTTCCCCTTTCTATTGTTCCTAAAGTTGGATGGCTTGACGTGTATTTCCAAATTAAAGGGACGGAAGAAATATAATGGAAAGAGCGAGATAGAAACGCAGCTAGGGAGATAGACAGAAAGATTAACACACGCATATAAATGTGTG
>NC_051417.1:23754901-23755028 GCF_015228065.2 Penaeus monodon | reverse complement strand
AACCTAGAATATATATGTCTTTATAGATTATACGACTTACAAATAATAACATATAAGAGTACCTGCATCGGAAGATGAAATATATACCGTACGGTTCGTTGCACAAAGACGGCGAATTTGTGGCTCG
>NC_051417.1:23754553-23754787 GCF_015228065.2 Penaeus monodon | reverse complement strand
TTCATAGCCAGCATTGTTAGTATAATCTTGGTTGAAATCTCGTTTTTTTTTTCTTCTTCCTTCACGGTACACCTGCCTCGTATTCCTTTCTTTAGCGCCCTCTTCTCTTTCTCTTTCCCTTTCCCAATATGCCTTCCTTTACAAATTTCGGGTTCTATTTATTTTTCCTTTTTTCCTTAATTCTTTTTTACTCCGAGAGCGAGTCCTTTTTTTTCACTTTATCTGATTTCGAAA
>NC_051417.1:23754382-23754483 GCF_015228065.2 Penaeus monodon | reverse complement strand
ACTGTATTTCCGATTCGTTCTTCGATTACTTCCTCCACATCTATACTGCTTTTCTCAGGCCACTTCATCGGACATTGCTGTGCGCGGAAAATTCTAGAATA
>NC_051417.1:23754176-23754248 GCF_015228065.2 Penaeus monodon | reverse complement strand
AATATATGTGGGAGACCAGACACTTACCGGCAGCTGACTGTCAGCGCGCATGTAGGTGTGAATACCGATGCG
>NC_051417.1:23754080-23754155 GCF_015228065.2 Penaeus monodon | reverse complement strand
TCTTCCCTTCCCAAACTCCGAGAAAGAAAAAAATCCCAACACAACGACCTCCACTACTTTATTCCCCGATGAGTT
>NC_051417.1:23753905-23754053 GCF_015228065.2 Penaeus monodon | reverse complement strand
GCAGGACTAGAGTGAAAATTTTCTCAGCACGCTGTAACAAAAGGGAGAAAAAAAGTGGGCCGATCAGCTCCACCCACGGAACCCTTCCGATTCCCTCCTCGCCTCCACCTTCCTCCACCTGGAACGGAGGAAATGCGCGTCCACTCAA
>NC_051417.1:23753351-23753509 GCF_015228065.2 Penaeus monodon | reverse complement strand
ACCCGTTTACCCTGTGTGAGGCGAAAATGAAATGGACGCGAGCGACACCTTAGTTTCAGATGGTCATGCACGACGGTTAAAATTGAGTGTCATGTTGAGAGGGCAGCTATTTTGTTTCTCTTATGATGTGCTACATATGCTGTAGAATCGTTAAGGGT
>NC_051417.1:23752012-23752280 GCF_015228065.2 Penaeus monodon | reverse complement strand
TCGACCAGTTTTATGACTATCACACATTTTCCAATCCGTTATTTTTGTGAATACAGACGTGGGCAGTGGTGGGCGCATCAGAGCAAACACAAACTTTTTCCATTACATTCCAACTTGCGCACATTTTTATTTGTAAGCCAATTGGTGAAAGTTTTATTGTATTTGTGCAAGATCAGACGTATCGATTAATGCACACTAGATAAAAAGCAATTGCGTTTTTGTCAATGGAAAATGGTGTATTTTATGCACGTCATGCAGTGAACACTTG
>NC_051417.1:23749610-23749753 GCF_015228065.2 Penaeus monodon | reverse complement strand
TTTTTTAGACCCCCCTACACACACATACACAGAATTCACGTGTTAAAGCTAGTACTCATAAATTTTAGGCATCAACATTGGCGGTCGTGTTTGTGACGTAGAAAGAAATGTTATTTATATTGCATGTGTGTTTGTTCGGGTGG
>NC_051417.1:23749275-23749530 GCF_015228065.2 Penaeus monodon | reverse complement strand
GTTGCAGGTGATTGTGATATGGTTATGAAGGACTGCTGTTTTGATGGTTGTCTACATTCATTTACATATCGATTTATTTTCTTTATTTGTTAGTATTATTCTTATTTTGTGTAATCATCAGTAGTCTATATTATTTGTATCATTATTGTTGTTATTATTTTACCGTATTTATAGCTTCTAGTACCATTCGGTATCTTTTACTATTACAGTATTCATTACTATGATTACTGTCATTAAAGTTAGGATAACACACGT
>NC_051417.1:23748427-23748863 GCF_015228065.2 Penaeus monodon | reverse complement strand
GGTTCTATTTCTGTCGCCAGTATTACCACCATTTACGTTTTGATCATCAGAACCGTCAACATTCGCGGCTTGATAGTCATTACCAGCATTTCCGGTTTGATATTTACCAACGCCCCGCGCCAGTTTCATAAGCGCCACCTTTCACGAGCCTCCCCTTTTACGACATAACACACACCCAGCGTCCCCTCTCTCACACACACGTGGGAAGAGCAAGTCATGGTGTGGAATATTCAGTGTGAATTTGAAGGGTTAACTTGTCAATAACGAAAGGGCCGTTTCTCCACGTCTCCCATCTCGGCTTTCCTTGAGGACGTACTCGGGAACTCCTGTGCCGTCTTCCTTGGGGCTGTTTCCTCGGCTGGAGTGGAATGTGATGTCGATTTTTATAGCACTGTTGTCATTCATTATGTATTGTGATTTATTTTTTATAACTTAT
>NC_051417.1:23747607-23747815 GCF_015228065.2 Penaeus monodon | reverse complement strand
CATCTTCTTTTCTGTCATTTTGGGGATTCACGCATGTTATCAGATACCATTTCTGAGGCAGTGGAAATCACACTATGACTGACTCAGTAATTATTAGATACATTTCATAAAGTTTTGCCCAGAATCACACGCGCAATGCAGTATACCGCGAGTGAACTGTCATCAAGATATCATCAATAATTCCGTTTGCGTGCATGTCTAATAAAAG
>NC_051417.1:23746653-23747470 GCF_015228065.2 Penaeus monodon | reverse complement strand
AGGTCTTTGGCACATCCTATTTCATATTTCTACGTCCCTGTCTCTCTTCCTTGGCCTCTTTATTGATCAATATACCAAGAATAAATAAATAGAAGTACATGATTAAAGGAACTGCTATACGAGGACTCTCAGACGAAGGGGAGTATGAGCTCTTCTGCACGACCTTGTACTCCCCCTGTTCCATTCTCCCCATTCTCTTCCTCTCTCTTCTTCTATTCTCTTTACTTCTTTTCCTCCTTTCCCTTCTCTCATCCTCTCTCCTCTTTTCCCCTCTCTCTTCCCTATCCTCCTTTCCCCTTCTCTCTTCATATCCACCTTCTCTCTTCCTATCCACCTTCTCTCTTCCTATCCACCTTCTCTCTTCCTCACTCCTCTTTTCCTCCCTCACTCTTCCTGTCTCCCCTCTTCCCCTTTTCCCTCTCTCTCCCCTTCCCCTCACCCAGTGCCGTCTCGCCGCGCACACTCGACCTCCCATGACCTTCTCCCTCACCCAGCTTCACTCCGTGCTTGTCTAGCGGCTTAACCTCTCTTCGGAAGCGATCCTCTATTAGCGCGGCATCGGGATCACTGCTAATATAGAGGTCACAAGGGCACGCCGGGAGCACGAGCTTGATTAGAGATTGAAAGGGGGTGGGTTGGGGTCTGGGGTGGTGGTGGGGGGAGATTGGAGTGAAGGGGTTGGTGGGGGAGGAGGCAATGGACAATGGTCCTGTTCATGGCGTCGCTGATTGGCTGGGTGTTGGATGGGTCCCTGTTTCTGTCTTTGTTTGTGTGTCTGTCAGTAACGAGTTGATTAGTAAATTTGTCTCTCTTCATA
>NC_051417.1:23745490-23746477 GCF_015228065.2 Penaeus monodon | reverse complement strand
TCCATACCCCATACTCTCCATTTTTGCATGCATTCTATCTCCATCTCCTTCCCCTCTTCTTTCCTCTTCCCCCTTTCCTCTCTCCCTTCCCTCAAGTATGATGATCGTGCCTAGATCCACAAGCCCGCTATTGATTGTAACCTACTGCTCTACTGCTCCTGCTTGCTTGCTCTTCCTGCTTTACGAAACCGAAAAATGCTACCTGGTGTCCCTCCGCTTCCGTAATGGCCAATATTCTTTTAAATTTTCATCAGCCTAATCACGGGTCTTTTGATCCACATTAATTTTTTTTTTCTCCAAGCGCGGACAATCATGGGGTCAGAGAAAGCCGCGTCATTTTTTTTTCAAGTTCACAAGATTAGATTAGCATGAATTACCCTAAAAAATGAACCAATTCACCAGCATGGACGCCCCCCTCACGCCGCCCACACGGGAGAGACGGTCGCCAGCGCCGCGGCACATAGGTTGAGCAGCAGACGGGAACGTATGCGTTTCCGCCTGCAGAGTTTGGCTTATCAATTGCCAGTGCAACACGCCCCGCCTCTATAAACTGCAGTGTTCTTGGTCTCACGCACTATTTAAACCTGCTGTGATGACTAATTGAAAATGGGAGGCCAGATGAAAACTGCAACAGTTGCTATTGTCGAGCAATTTCTGTTTTCACAGTTTTTTTATTCGCTTTTACGGTGTAATGGTGTTCTGGTGAATGGGACGCTACACTGAGTCACTGCTGAATGGCAGGTGTTCTCCCCCCCACACGCACACACTCCCTTTCCCTCACCCCTCCACCTGTCCATCGAGATCGAGAGCTTTCGCTTGGAATAATGCGTGTCTCGTTCTGTGTTTTTATTCTTCCTTTTTTTAAGGTTTCACCTCTTGTTCGTGTTTGTTGTTCTATTGGTCTTTTCTCTTGTAAAATGTTGCTACAGTGAGGACTATTAGGATTATACTACAACAAACCAGTAATTGACACGAAGTAAAACTACG
>NC_051417.1:23745380-23745453 GCF_015228065.2 Penaeus monodon | reverse complement strand
CCATTCCCATCTTCTTCCTCTCCATCTCTGTCTCTGCTTCATCCCCGTGCCCTACTTTCCCGTTCTGTCCCCA
>NC_051417.1:23744740-23745303 GCF_015228065.2 Penaeus monodon | reverse complement strand
TTCCCTTTTCCTCTTCCCTCTCCCCGTATCAGCTGGCCCTGTTCACAAGAAACGGCCACAGAAGCCCTTGACATTTCCTTGACGTGATGATGTCACAGCATTATGACGTTATAATGATCTCTTTGACTTTTGTTTTCACGTCATCCTGGTGTGCGGTATTGATTCGTACAATTTTTCTCTTCTCCTTTTTTCTTCGTCTTTCTTCAATGCAGTTTTTGGACTCAAGAACCAAAGTTTGGTCGTGCGAGATTGTTAACGAGGTTGCCGATAATTATATGCTTAATGAGAGTTAGGATAATGATAGTGACATCAGCTGTCATGGCGATGGTATTTTTTATGATATTGGGTGATTAAAACTTTTAGTTGTTTTTTTTTCGTTAATGATATATATTTATTTGATATGATCATTAGCAAAACACGAACCAATTTTTATCACCCAGGGAAACGATGTCTAGATAAATTTATTTAACATTCCGAAATTCTCATTTGTAAGTGAATGGAAAAAACGATTTAATAGTTGAATACATAAATAGAGAATCGATAAATCGATAAGTTAACAAAAA
>NC_051417.1:23742995-23744373 GCF_015228065.2 Penaeus monodon | reverse complement strand
CATAGAGTAGCTTTCTTTAGGCCGGGCGAAGGGGAAATTCATGCTCCGTGAAGGCCGGGGGAGTGGAGCAGCTGATCGTAGACGTCGGGGATATTTTTATTATGATAAATCTAAAGGAGCACTTACGGCCTTGCAACTCGGACGGAAACTATTCCCGGGCCTCATATACGATGAAGGAGAGCCAGGGCGGAGAATGCACTCTCACTCTATTCGCCGAGCCGCGAGAGGATAAAAAGAATAGAATATGTGCGAAGACCTCGTGAAAGTGATGTAGCGCAGTCGTTCTCTTGACCACGAGGAAGAGGGGGCTTCCACTCCGTCACGCCAAGCACCTCTTTGAAGGGGGGGGGGGCTCTTCAATCAGAATGGGACAGTTTAGCTTTTGGCAAAGGAATTTCGCGGAGTAAGACGAGAGCGAGCGAGCCTGCTGTCGGCTTATTCTCTCCCGTCTGCAGGGGGAACGTCCCGGAAAAGTTTACACATTTCAAAGTCTATAAAAAAAGAGGAAGGATATCGCGTCGAGGCCTTCGTCGATGCCCTCCCTCCCCCACGTTGACCCCCACCCCCTTAAAGTGATTATACCTGAAGGTTGCTCTAGTCGAAACTCCCAGAGTATGAAGCGGCATTCCCGACCATAAGAACAATGTATGTTAAGTCTTGGAGTGGCTTCGACTGCACCCCCCTCCCCCTCCTTTCCCTTCTACCCGCCCGGAGGAGGAACTCCGCCAAGTTCTTGAAGGACCCTCGACCCCGTGCTCTCCAGGATAAAATTACCCGTTATCTATGAGGCCGGCGACCCCCGCCCCCTAATGCGTTCCCCTTTGCCCTCCCCCTCTCCCGCGAGCCAGGTCCGTCCTCATGAAGCACACAGCCGTGACTTGAAGCAGGGATGACCTGCCACTCCACAGGATGTGTCCCCGGCTACCCCTCCTCCCCTTCCCCGAGAGAAAGGGAGAGACACATCTACTCATTAATTATAGCGAGCTACACTTGCTACACCCTTAGGCGGCCTGGCCTCGCTACAGCCCAGGATTTCAGGGAGACTCAAGCGGACGGATATGGGAGGAGGTACACTGCATGAAAATATAAAGGAATAAATAAATGAAAAAATAAATAGATAAAAATATGATCAAGGAGATATGATATTCAAGAAAAGGTATACGATGCCGAAACTTTGAACTCCGAACTTGTAAAGTTACCTTGAAACTATGTCGTCATCTTGGCCCTTAGATGTTGCCTCAGTCTTTGCGTAGTTAGTGTTATGTCCGAAGTTAAGCTGGCCTTCTCTTCATGCTTCTCTGACAGACGCCTGTTTTAGGTATCTGCACATGACTTTCCATGCATATTATGTGTGTATATATAGGCACGCATGCACAGG
>NC_051417.1:23741981-23742819 GCF_015228065.2 Penaeus monodon | reverse complement strand
AACGCAAAATCATGATTTATCCACTTTGCATGGATTTCTTCTTTGATCCTTCATTATTTTTATGCACGTTCAAAAACTCAACGACCAATTCTTAAATATTTTAATGCGACCGCGAACAAAGCCAATAGAACTGAAATGTGGCAAGATTGCCATAAAGATACAGTATTGCTCGTGCCATATCACGATCAATGGCACGAGGCGGCTGTGCGGTGGCCTGAACATGAATAAGATAATCGATGAATGTAGATGCGTTGATTTATTCATGATCGATAAAGCTTTTGCACGGCAGAGCGTGTTTACTCGCGCATTCTGTGATCAAGGGATCGCCCGGGATTCTTCTGTCGTGATACATCTTTAGTTGGTCTTCTAATCATCAAGGATATTTCACGTCCTCATGGCGCGGCACTCATCGGCCGCCAGTGGCCTGCGGGCGGGTCCTGATTGATGCTTACAACCCGATCCATATCCGCGTCTATTGTTTTTATTTAAAGGGATATGAAGTCGTTAGTAATGTCTGCTTATTTGCTATACTAATATCCTTTCCTTTGAAGTGCGAAAATTTTGCTGAATAAGAGAAGTGATCCTTCTGTTGGCTTCACAAGCTTTTAACTGGTAAGTATAATAGATTTAATACGAGCAGAACATTTAAGAAAGCGAATGCGGTAAATTATAATGATTACCCGACTGTTAATAATGATCAGGAAAAGTGAACGTAGAAGGCAAACGAAACACAGAACAAGAAACTTCTCATTAAGGCTCTGCATCTTAGCTACACCATCTTAAACAATTATTACAAGACTCAAGTGTGACGCCCCCTCCGGCAGTTACAGGGGTCTTT
>NC_051417.1:23741388-23741957 GCF_015228065.2 Penaeus monodon | reverse complement strand
ACCCTTCAGGCTCTCAAGAGGCTTCCAGACATGTGTTAGCCCCGCCCTCTTTTCTCCTCTCGCCGTGCTACACCTGGTGGATTCAGACTCCACCCGTTCTGACAGTCGCATGGCAGACAAACAAGTAAATCCAGGGCGCTGTGGCTCGTAGAGCAATAATAGAGCAAATCAAAGCAAATTTGTTTTAGGTGGATATAAGAATCAGGATTCCTAGCCTTTGTACGCTATACTATCCCGTATGCTCTCTACACTTGGGGGCAGACCAATTTCACTCTGGAAAGAACAGAAAGACAGGCACAGGAAGATTACAGAGAAGGTGAAAGACGCCCCAAGAAAAATGAGAAGCGAAGGAGAGGGAGCAAGAGCAAAGGAAAGCAAGAGAGCCTCAGTAAGAGTACAAGAGCGAGCTAACATCTTTCCCACAGGCCCGGCTCGTGTCTTGGCTGAATTTGGGCAATTTGAGACGCGACTTTGTAGGGTGTTACTGTACCTCTACGACCTCGCCTTACTGCATGCGGGAACTGCGGCTGTAGTACAAAATTGTCCCAAGGTGTCACGCAAGGTCGTTA
>NC_051417.1:23740358-23741348 GCF_015228065.2 Penaeus monodon | reverse complement strand
AACGAAGCTAAAAATTAAGAAATGTATTTTTGAGAAATAGAAGCGTGCCGAATAAATAGACTTTGAAAAATATTAACGAACGGTTTGGAGAGTCGTTGAAGACTCATTAGAGATTAATGATTCAAAATTAAATAAAGCAAGAACTGCTGAAAATAATTATTTATGCTAAAGGTATTTGTAGCAATAAAACAATATTTTTATTAACATTGCAATATAATATATTTTGTTATGTCCTGATTTTGTAATATATTGAACCTGTTTTTTTGGTGCATGCACTTAAAATCGACGTATTCTCTGACTACATTTAGTCTCTCTCGCTTTGTCTCGCATCCCCTTCTTTCATTGTGTTAAGTACTGCCCTCTTCCTCTTTTCATCCAGTCTTATCACTCCTTCGTCAATCTACCTGAGGGTCTTGCCTCTCATGGTTAAGACACTTTCATCTCCCCTTCTTCTTCTATGTAGCGTGTAGTCTTCCCTTGTTTCCCCTCGCTGCTCCGCTCCTCTCTCGGCTCATCATTAACCTCTGGCATACCACTTCTGTCTTTTTCTTTTTCTTTTTCTGCCCTTTTAAGCTTCCAACTTGCGTGGACCTTGTTTTCATCCTTTCAGTCGTGGTCCTACATTTTTTTTTACATATTTTCCACACTGTCTTTTTCCCCTCGCTCCTGTTCCTCTTGAGGGGAAGAAAAGGGCATACAAAGCACTGTTCGGGTCCCCTCCTCTTCCTCCCTATTACCCGGAGGTCTCTTATTCTGGGAGACGCGGAAGGGGCGCCATCACCATCGATCAGCTGATGAAGGTCGCGAGATATTGGCCACGAGTGGAGTCCCTCAGGTAAATTACTTAATTCGCTGAGGAAGGTGATGTGGCCTGGAGGAATCGCCTGCGCCCCTTCGTCACCCCTTTAGCTTCTTCCTCTGCTCTTCGCCCCCTTCTTGTCCCTTTCACCCCATTCGCCTCCACTTAATAGCTTTCTTCTCCCTTTCACA
>NC_051417.1:23740050-23740269 GCF_015228065.2 Penaeus monodon | reverse complement strand
CGTTTATCGCCTTTACCCCTTCAGTAGAGTTTGGGAATAGGGAGGAAAGTGCAAGGTGGTTCCGTCTTGACGTTACTTCCCCTGGCGCCGTTGCGTGTGTCACTCGGATGGCATTTCGGGGCTCCGAGTTCACACAAATTTCCATGACTTTCTTTTCCGTCCTTATTTTTCATACATTTCTTTAGTAATTTCTCTTTACTATCTGTTACCAAACATGTT
>NC_051417.1:23738469-23738801 GCF_015228065.2 Penaeus monodon | reverse complement strand
GTCCTTTTAAAGAGATAATTTTGATGTATGAAATACACATATATAATTTCCCCCGCCTTGGCACAGGTACAAGGTATTGGCATGTGCTATTACAAACCTTCTGTACTAGCTCCATCAGCCCTTTTACAGGTCTTCCTCTTTCCAATTCGGTGGTTCTAAAAGAGAGGATCGTTCAAAGGGATGGCGGAAAAGGTGTATGGTGTAAGAGAGGATAATGAGAAGGGAATGAGAGGTCATTTGAGGAAAATTGTGAAGGGGTTGGAAGGACTGTGAAGGCGAGGGATGAAGCCAAGAGGCGAAGGGAGAGGGGGAGAGAGAGGACGCGAACAGCA
>NC_051417.1:23737044-23737305 GCF_015228065.2 Penaeus monodon | reverse complement strand
TTTAACTATCGTTCTAGGTCTTTTCCTCTCCCTTTTTCTTCCTCGTCTTCCTGCTCTCCTCCCCCTTTCTCTCGTTCTTCCACTTCCTTATTTTCCATACCTCCATTTCCTTCACTATCTCACGTGTTTCCTTTCCCCGCAGCTTTATCTCGCTTTCCTTCTCCTTTTCCCCATTTCGTCGTGCCTCTCCATTTCTCTCGTCTCGCTACCCTTACTACCCTCCCTTTCAACTTTCGCTTCGCTAACTCCCTTCACTATTAT
>NC_051417.1:23736628-23736802 GCF_015228065.2 Penaeus monodon | reverse complement strand
ACGGCCGGGAACACGAGGGGAGAGACGTGAAGGAGCCTCTCACTTAAGATGGAAGAGCGTCTCCTGCTTTTTCCCCTCGGAGGTAGCGGGGAAGCCTAGCTGTTACCTGCTCCTGGGGCTCCATTACACGCACACAGAAACCTCAGTATTTTCCCAGAGGATTTCACAGATTAG
>NC_051417.1:23736443-23736589 GCF_015228065.2 Penaeus monodon | reverse complement strand
GTATAGAAGAGATTTAGCGTATTGAGGTTTTATAGCGAATTGGATAATGGCTTATACTCATCCCCCTCCCCTGAATGGATTTCCGAGAACCGCATCGCAAATATAAATATGCTTGTGGCGAGTGGATAGGTAAAAAGGAAGAGAAG
>NC_051417.1:23735854-23736366 GCF_015228065.2 Penaeus monodon | reverse complement strand
GGGGGGGGGGGGAGGGGAAAAAAGAATTTCAATCCCTTACCCAAAGAAACTCCCCGGGAAACTGGCGGAAGAAGCTGCCAGAAAAGGATTATTATAATCCGAGTGCGCCGTAAAAGCGTTAATTGAGTTGACTGGAAAATGTTTAGGAGTTGGAGAGCGGCCCTCGAGCTGTGAAAGCAGTTCGACATTTTTGCGTCGCCGCGGAAAGTCGACGGAAGATCTCGATAATTTCCGTCGGAGAGCGGATGCTGTACCGGTCTGGAGATGCTGGCTGGTTCGGGAGATGATGCAGATTGTCGTCGCTCTCAGCCGTTAAGATGCCGGGGACTCGCGCGGAGGGAGATTAAGTGAATCTTAAGATGGAGGTTCTCACGCGACAGGGAGTAGGGGAGCGGAGGGTCGATAAAAGGAGGGGAAAGTCATTGGGAAAAAAAGGGCTAATTAAAATAACTACATCTTCACGCCGACACTAGAGAACAGGAACCTCAGTATACTACAGTAATGTGATTACA
>NC_051417.1:23734980-23735212 GCF_015228065.2 Penaeus monodon | reverse complement strand
AGCAGTCGAGTGGGGAAATTTAGAAAGACATCTGTTTACGCGGGGGGGGGACAGCGTCAAGGGGAGGAAAAAAGTGGATAAACGGGAAGAAAAACAGATACGAAAACAAACAGACACTTTGCGGGCAAGTGGGGGAAAAAAACATAGGGGGACAAGGTCGGGAAATGCGGGAGCCGTCGGGAAGATTTGGGGGTGGGAGTTTCCTTTTCATCTATCCCTTTCTCTCACTTAT
>NC_051417.1:23734704-23734768 GCF_015228065.2 Penaeus monodon | reverse complement strand
ATACAGCATGATGGATGACCCACATTAGTTATGCAAGCAGCCTCGTCACGACGTAATCAATCGC
>NC_051417.1:23733294-23734533 GCF_015228065.2 Penaeus monodon | reverse complement strand
CGCCCACAGCGCGCACGAGGTGAACTGACGCCTAAAACCATCAAACATTCGCGAGTTTGTCCCGGCGATTTGTCGGGTGTTCGCACGTCGGGGCGCAGGGCGGTGCCAAGGTAAACAGTGCGCGCGTGTACATACCGAGCCGCCTCTCTCGCGATTCCCACGCCTCTCTCCGCTCACCTTGTGGTCGTGTGTGGCTGTGAGGGTTTGTTTATATATGCGTGTCTATTTGTATCCGTGTGTATTTGCAGTGCACGTGAATCAGGAGCGCTGATATGTATATTCTTTTAATATTAATAAACGTTTGCATATATGCACCATAAATTTTTTGCTAACACAATTATATAATTTTACAATTTGTAACCCGTACTTCAAACCAAACAAAAAAGCCCAGACAAAAAATCAAAAAAATGAGGAGATTTAAAAAATATAAAACCCCCAGTCTTACCTGGCAAGAAAAACGCCAACAGCAGCAACCCGAAGCCGAAGCGATGTCTCGCGTCACACATTAACAGAAACATAATCGGCGGCCGACTGGCGTAAACACGGCGCGAGCAGGAGGGCGGGAGGAGCTGCAGCGTCTTGGCAGCGTCTTGGTTGCGAGAGAGACGAAGCGCAAGAAGCCCAGGTGGCTCTCCGGTTACCTGGCGAGGTGCAGGGGCATGGGGGGGGGCGTGTAAGTGCCTCGACTCTAATTTACTTGATGAGTGGCACCCACCTTCTGTGTCACCTGGGCTCGAGCACGCATACCTTTCTCAGCTTTATTTTTCTCGTCTTCTTTTTTTCCCTTGACTCCGCGACCTTTGCTTGACCTGATGTGACCTCTTGCAGGCCCTAAAGACGCGATCTCTTGCTGGAGGTTTCAAGTAGAAGAGTTAAATTTGTCTTGAGTCGAAGTAAAAGTGTTTGTGTTTGCTGAAACCAAGACGAGGGACGTGTGGTCGTGAGATACTCAGCCAGTGTTTTTGTTTTGTTGACTTTGAGGGGAAGTTTTTGTGTTTGTTGTATCTGTGTAGTGCCAATAATATAGTTCAGAAGAACAAACTCCATGATGAAGATTGAGTTGCCGAGTGCGAACTTACGTGTAAATTATGATATTTATAAAACGTGTAAAGAAAATGGAAACCGTGGCAGGTGTTACTCTGTAATGATCTACTTCACTGATGCTCTTGCGTCTTATGTATTAGCATATGCATATGCATTTAAATAATGATGAGAAAAAACATCCAAACAGATTTCACG
>NC_051417.1:23732885-23733175 GCF_015228065.2 Penaeus monodon | reverse complement strand
GTCTGTACACATGTGTATACACGGGCACATGCCTATACATCATATGTGTGCGTATGCACTACGTGTTTTTGCTATTTTTCTTTCTCTTCGGGGATATATCTCTCCTTTCTTCTCCATCCCCTGTTCATGATATCAATCTTTTTCGTTACTGCTATTATTACTTGTTCCTCGCCCTCATAATCCTTCTCCCACCCTTTACAACTTACCTCAAATTGCCTCTCATTTCTCTCTCATTATCCCCTCCTCCATACCATACCCTTTCCCTGTCTCTGCTTTGAACTTTTCTATTT
>NC_051417.1:23732702-23732832 GCF_015228065.2 Penaeus monodon | reverse complement strand
GCGAAAGATCCCGACCAAGTAAGAGCAGAAACGGATGAATACCTCGACCAAGTACTAAAGGAAGCCAGTACATCAGGCACGCGGCGGTCCGCTCGTGGGCTTTGTGTTAATACTGCTTTATTACGTTCCC
>NC_051417.1:23730747-23732247 GCF_015228065.2 Penaeus monodon | reverse complement strand
CCCATATGTACGAGGAAGTTAATTGTAAGGAAGGATTCCAGGTCAGACGTCGTGGTACGCAGGCTAGCATTAAGCTGACGGACGGGCGGTGACCCAACATGGCCGAGTAATGTTGGTGATTCCGTGGGTCCTTTCTGCATCCCCTTCCCCTCGCACTTCCCCGTCTCCCCTTCCCCAACTTCCTATACCCCCTTTTTACCTTTCCCCTAGCCCCCATACTCCCCTCTCCCTTTTCCGTACCCCCGTACTCCCCTTCTCTCTGTTCTATCCTCCCCACTTCCCCTTTCGCCTACCTCTCCTTCCTCCCTCCCCTTCCTACCTTCCCTTCCCCCACCTCTACCACTCTGCCGCACGCACCAGGGGCGAAAGAGAGAGAGAAAAAATGTCATTTATTTTGTATAAGACGTGAATTATAACGTCTTCGAGTACGTATTTACTTACCCAAATGCTTACAAATTAGTGTGCATGCTATCTGTATGGCTCTGTCATTTATCGAGGTTTTAAATTGTATACGTTTTTTCTTAGCTCACGCAGGTCTCTCCTTTCGTAAATAATAGCAACTGTGCCGTTATTCCCGACCGTAAACATTATTAAACATCGTCCTTATGGGTCACCGTTAAATTATATCTTCGTAATGTAGGAGTCAGACCGCGTGGATGTGTACCTTTTATGACTGCTACAGAAACGTTATTATTCTCGTGTTTATGTCTATATAATCTTCTGAATGATCTATCTCTCCCTTATTAACAGAACAGAAGCAACATACTGTATATATATTATTTTCTTCCCATATCTATTTTTGAAATTCTGCGAGCGGCATATTCATTTAATTAAGAAGACCCAGGTGGAAAGGAGCTGTGACGACGCCGACATCATTTCCTTCGGGCTTTGTGGGTGCGAGGAGAGAACGTCCTAGGCTGCACGTCCCTTGCAGCTCCGGAGCTCTTTGGCAATGTGAAAAAAAAACATGGATCCTCTTTGCATCTAAAGTGCTGAAGAATTGCACCAAAGAATTGGTTCAGACAAACAAGACAGAAGATAAATTCAGCGTTTTTGATGGAATAAAATAAATACACAAAAAAGGATGTAGGGTTTTCATATCATCAAAGGGTTGAAAAGTGTGGAGAAGGGAGGGGGTAGTAGATAGGTTCTTAGGGCAGCGAGTTTTTATGCATACTCTGATGTTTTATTGCTACCTCCCGTACCCACGCCCGCACCACCCGCGCGATATCTGTCTCGGGCGCCCCTGGGGAAGGGCGGGGGCGCCACCGCGTGGCGGCGGGCCATTGTCAAGCGTTCTGAATGTCAGACAACCTGCTTTGTCACTGTGTATCTGTGTGTATACATTCATACTTCGTCCCTTTGTGATTTAAATTATATATGGCAGATATGTCTGTCTCTGTATTTTTGCTTTTTTGTCTGTTGCGGGCAGGTATATAAACCAATGTTGTAGTAATTATGTAGTATGGCTAATTTAGTAATAAACTGAAATAGTCGGTA
>NC_051417.1:23729786-23730543 GCF_015228065.2 Penaeus monodon | reverse complement strand
AACTTACGTGTAATAAAAAAAACACGAATTTGTGCACTTGCACTCGCTTATTTGAATCCGCAAGAAATCGTCCATAAACTTATTAATTCGGCAGCCCCTTACTCACAAAGCCAGCTTTAAATCAGAGAGCAGCCCGGCTTTCCTCGCCCACAAACATACACATAGCGGCTCCCTCGCCCCGCTATCTCAACAAGACGCTTGTATATCAAACACAGCTACTGCTATTAGCCGGGTGAGGCAGGGGGCTCGCTGCATTAATAATCTTTTTGTTGACTTTATGATTGATTAGTTGAGACGGCTTTAGTTTTTATAAGTTGAGTAGGCGAGTTAATAAGAATATTAGGAAATAAAATTCCTAATGTTGGGGGCTCTTGTGTTAGGTTAGGCTACACAGTGGGATCGTAACTGACGGTTTCCGCTGCGCAAAAAAGTGTGTTTAGCCCAACCCGATGACGTATGGGCATCATGTTACTTTATAATGACGGCTTCCCTTGGCACAAGACGTTGAGACGTTAGAGAATAAACTAATGTTTTAATGGACAGCCAGGCGTGTCGAGGAGACGTTTTTCGTCGAGCGAGAAGAAAAAGTTTGGTCGTAAGAGGCATGGAGTCGTTATGCTAAATCTTGTTTTATTCTTGGGAGAACTTCTGTTGACGCGCAATTTAGGTATGATTGGACCGAGGTTTCTTGTCTTTACATCTTGCTCCTTTTTTGGGTTTCATTTAAATAATCAGTCCGTGGCAGTAACAGGTTGTA
>NC_051417.1:23729212-23729761 GCF_015228065.2 Penaeus monodon | reverse complement strand
CCGTATCGCTTTCCAAATCTAAAACTAAAGAAAGAATCAAAGTGAAAAGTTCCCGAGTTGTGATTTGGAAGAAATTCTTTTCAACTATCTCGTGGTGGTAAACGGTTAAGAGTTCCCATAAAGATAATGAAAAAGAATGATAAAAAACTGAAGAAAAATTGCTCGCGACGACGGGCGAGCGGCGATCGTGTCCCCTCCATTCACTCTCCTCGTGTTTTACATCTTTCCCAAATTTCGCGGCAGATTTTCCACCTCAAAGCGTGAAACAATTTGAAATTTAATGACTTTTAAACCTTCTGTTGGATTTATCTGCTTTGGCTTATTAGAAGAGATGAACACATGGCTTTCTTTTACGTAGTTTTAACGAGGAGGAAGTCGAGATATTTTGCCAAACTACGTGATATCTTAATTTAAACAAGGCTACTGTAAATTCAGGCCTGGTAGATGGCACACGGCCAAGGTTGCACGGTTGATGGGGTTGGGAAGAGGGGGGGCGTTCACGTTTGGGTTTGTTCAGATTTGCTTCTTCTGAACTGAGAGGTTGATTCT
>NC_051417.1:23728668-23729114 GCF_015228065.2 Penaeus monodon | reverse complement strand
AATTCCGGCTCCTGTTTGTGAAAAATATAATTCAATTTCCAGAACATATAGTTATGATGCATGTATTCAATTTAATGCTGAATTCGTTTGTCGCATTCACAATTAGGTGAAGCAGCGAGTAACACTACTAAATTATATAACGGGAACGCAAATGAAACTAAAAAATCATGTCCATAGCAGTTTATGGCTTCTGTACTGCATTGTATGTCCCTTGAGGTCTTCGCATTTTTGAACAGTAAAGTCATGAATATTAGAGGCACTGCTGGTCATTGTTTGTGACCAGCTGGACGCATTATCAGGTGTCGTATTTGCACATGATGCTCTTGTTTAAGGCCGTGCAGTTGGTAGTTTTTATTCCCATTAACCTTTCTTGGAAACTATATTGTTTGGAAAGGAAAACCCGAAATTCTTTGTTCTAAATGACTGGCGTAAAAAATCAACTCGAC
>NC_051417.1:23728472-23728642 GCF_015228065.2 Penaeus monodon | reverse complement strand
TGCTTGAGATCTCGTAGTAATATTTCAGCATCAGAAAAGGTGATGGTTAATCAGGTGATTTAACCAAAAGGTTTAGAATGATTTCGGTTGCTGCTCGCTATTATTTTTTCGTTTCTTTAAAATACACCTCCCTTCTTTAAAGTTTTACCCTCATCTCTCCCATTTTCTCG
>NC_051417.1:23726126-23728366 GCF_015228065.2 Penaeus monodon | reverse complement strand
TTCGCTCCCTCGTTAGCATCGTATCTGTGAATGTCATCGGACTATTTTCCTATTCGCATGTCAGAGCCTGTCCAGCTTTTATTGGATTTCTGTCCGAACAAAGGCCATCCTGTCTCGGTTCACACGCCTCAAACTCTCAAAATCTCTCGTCGGCTCAAAATCTTTTCATACTCTACCTATCGCTGTCATCTCGACCCGACCCGTTTCAGCTGACGTTGTGGATTTTTTTTCACCCCAGTTTTCTTGTTTACTTTGCATATTTATTTATATTTACAATTGCTCACACGAGGGAAACTTTTTTGGGGGGATTTAAAAACGTAATGGGTTTTACTTGATTCTGTGTCTTTTTCAGGTGCACAGATACAATGAAACATGGCGATTGGTGTATTTGTTTGGCCGTTTTGTATTTACGCGTTGCTATATTCCCAGATTTCATTTGTTTAATACCATGTCGCCACTGGATGACTGTATACGGTAAACAGTCTCATACCCTCCTCCATCACATTCACAAAACAGACCAAAACGACAACAGGGATGAAATGTTGCTGCAACCATGTATTATGTTACACCGCGACACGGAACTTGCGCACACAGTACACCATGGACTTGCCAGACGGACGCACGGTTACCTTGTATAAAGTAAATAATGATACCCGAGGCTACATGGTGATTATTAATAGATTGTGGGTCTTAGGAGTTGTTTATTTTAGTTTTAAGACTTATAAAGGGTTTGGTAATGTGTTTTTAGATCTTAGATAATAAAGAAAAATGTTGATAAATATTCATTTTCCCGCAACACAGACACAAGGGCGTTCACATCTTTTTTTATCGTGTATTAATGATTTCATAAGTAGAATTTACTCCCCGAACAGCATGCAAATCCAGTTCAGATTTTCAGCCCGAAAATAACTTGATGAATATGTAAAATGATTCACTGTAAATGATTCGCTCTCAGGCTTTATAGCTCCCAAATGTAAGCTTTATTTTGCATACTCCAAGATACAGAACGAACCAGCCGGCATTCGACACAATGAACCGCCGCAGCGAAGTAATTGCGGTTCCTTGAAATACAATCTTGAGCGTTATGAGAACAGCTCCATCGAGGAGAGGATTTCCGGGCTGAATTTATGCGTGTAATTTGTGGCCGGACAAGTTTGGATCGAGTCGGCCATGTGCTCGCAGCTGGAGTGGTCCGAGGCTATTCGTATTGTTCAATGAGGTTAGCGAAGTGGCGGTCCTAACTCTCGGTCTTCGCGGCGGATTTCAGCGCCCGAGGACGAGGACCGAGGGCGTAGGTCGGGGTGTTTGGGGGTTCGTTGTAGGTCTCGGGTAGAAGTGGAAGAGACCTTGTGGCACGATGTTCGGAAATCTTGGAAGGAGAGACATTGTAATAATCATTATCACGTTGACTGTATATATATTTTTTATGAGGGAGGAGTAACATAGTCCGCTTTGATATTCAAGATCTGAGTGGGAATAAACATGTCTCACCTCTTGGTAATGATCGCTGCCATAGTTCCTGAAACAGAGAATTAAGTGTACTTCCTTCACCTAACTCACATGACTTTATTACCAGCCACATTTCATACCACGCTTACGATGGAAACTATAATTAGCCCTTTCCTCTTTTAGCCACATTTTGGCGCGTCTCTTCTAATATATGTCTGCAATTGCAATATCTTCAGAGGTCTACGTATGTCTGTGCGTGTATCGGTGTGCACCTGAGCGCTGTAGCACTGAGAATCCCTCCGCCTCTGCTCCACCCTGCCCCCCCCCCCACGCCTTTCAATGTAGCATGTTGCACCATTGACAAGAAGTACGAGACTACTATACCTGTCATTACACACCACTTGCATTAGTCACGATGTCCGCAAAAAAGCAAGAAAGGCAAGTGATTACAGTCATGAATTGGATATTGGTATAACCGTGCATTAGAGGTAATGCTCGGCTGGGAATTCGAGGGCCGATGCTATAAACATGCTTGGGAATGTATGGCCGCCTCTCAATTAAGGCTGCGGAACCATTTTTTGTAGTTTTCACGGCGAAAAAAAGAGATGGATAGGGCAGCATTTTTACGGTGGGAAGGTAGAGAGATAATGATTCAGGAATGGTGGAATAATTGATGATAAAAGGCAGTGCAAAGAGTATGATGATAAGGGGTTTAAAGTGTGCTCCTGTCACGGAGGGGGGGGGGGGGTGATGTGGTCGTGTCATGGAAGGCTGCGCTCTGACAACTCTGA
>NC_051417.1:23725564-23726077 GCF_015228065.2 Penaeus monodon | reverse complement strand
GACCCTCGCCATACCACCACGGCCTTGCCACGCTGAGACGACCATAACATCTAAGCAGCTCTTTCATTGCCCTGTTTCACCATTTCATGACCATTCGACACGAAGCTGCGTATCAACATACCACATTTATCGGATGTTGTGTTAGTACCACGGCCTCAACCCCATCGGTATCACAACCCCGGAGTTCCGATCCTGTGATACTGTGCGCTGACAGAAATTTCACCTCTCGCCGGCAAGACTATCCCGCGGAAGTCATTACGGATTTGATATGCTATCCGCGTGCTGTCTCTCCACGGCCCGCCATTGCTCCCGCGGCCCGGCGAGTCTGGCCGATACGTCGATGGCAAGTTCGAGAATTTTCCCAATACGTCGTGCTTTAGGAGTCGATCCTCCGCTGGCCGCCGTGCACTCGGTAATCTCGGCGCAGGAAAGGAACTTGTAAATTGGTTGAACTCGATGGGACATCAATAGAAATGAGGTGTTGGCTTTAATATTTGAGTAGATGGGTATGTA
>NC_051417.1:23724963-23725214 GCF_015228065.2 Penaeus monodon | reverse complement strand
ATTAGGGAGAAATGAGGACTTAGGCTTAAAGGGAAAAGAGGTAATTTTTCTCTCTTCTTTTCCCTTCCACCGACTTTGCGTGCGCTAATTAATGCTCTTGGATTATTAGTTCTTATCCAAACAATGTCTCCCTCGTCTCTCTCCGAGCAAACCATGAGCTCCACGTTCAACATTTCTTTTCCCTCCTGATGTCAACACAGGGGAAAGAAATAAGGTTTTCGGAGTCTGGAGGTCAAATAGGGCTTCTTTTC
>NC_051417.1:23724054-23724917 GCF_015228065.2 Penaeus monodon | reverse complement strand
ATGAATGCTAATTACATAGGGGGAAGGGAGGAAGGAGCCCGGGCCCCCCGTAGCGCCCTCCGGCAGGTCGCAATGCGGTAGTCTAGGGGGCCTCGGAGCCACACCTGGGGCGCCACAAGGTGCTCCTGGGGTGCCGGACGCCCGGCGGGGAGGGCGGCCGCGAGGCGATCACGGCGGCGCACTTGGCCCGGGGCGCTCTGTCGGGGATGAGGAGCTGGCGCCAGGGAGCTGAGGCGGGTTTACAGCTGAGCCTCGCCGTGGGAGCTGATTTGATTTGATCACATTGTTTATTGAAATTAGATTATACGTGACAGGGAGTCGGCCGCGTGCTACCCGACCTCTCAGCCAGTCCCATTACAGGCCCACATTAACCGGATTAAAGACCCATATCATCCAAACACATCAAACGAACTCTACAGCAAATAACAACAAACCTTTTTAAAGGGAGGAGGGGAAGGGACGGGCGTCAAGCGCGGGGGGGTGCGGGTCAGATGGGCCAGGGGGAGCACGGAGGAGTCGAGCTGTTACTACGAAAGAAAGCCAGTTAGGATCAAGGTGCCACGAAGACCTTAGAGAATCGAGGTGCCACTCGTGGGTAGGTCGGACGGAGAAACAAGGTGCCTAGCAACACAGGAGTAAAAATCACTCTGAAGGACAGCGAACAGAATATGGCATAAGACAGCATAAGGACAGATGTGTTATATTAAACCTGGTCGAGGTTATACACAGGGTGGAGTCCAGTTGTCATGCAGAGAGTGGACTCGTTTGTCATGTTAATATGATTAAAATGCCTCATTAATTTGCCTAAATGACATTTAACATAAACACTACACGTGATTGAAATTGGCAAAATATAATGGGGC
>NC_051417.1:23723750-23723843 GCF_015228065.2 Penaeus monodon | reverse complement strand
GCAGGCAAAAGAATAAGAGAGCGAAAGAGGGAAAAACAAATCACAGAGGCAAAATAAGAAGAAGAGATAAAAATAGAAGGGATTGAGAAAGAG
>NC_051417.1:23723624-23723723 GCF_015228065.2 Penaeus monodon | reverse complement strand
GAAACGATGGAAGGAAGAGCTTTAGTAAAGACGATAACTGGCTGTTGGAACGCAGCGGGCCGTAATTAGGCAAGCTGGCAGATGAGGCAGATCGTTCGT
>NC_051417.1:23723178-23723579 GCF_015228065.2 Penaeus monodon | reverse complement strand
GCTTTTGGCGAGATTTGCAAGACTGCAGGCGAAGGGCAGGCAGGAAGCGTTCCGTGGTGAGGGAAGGCAAGGACTCGTGGGTGGTATGGCCAAGAAACGAACGAGGTGGGGTGGTGTAACCAAGAATCGAAAGAGGTGGGATGTATGACCAAGAAACGAACGAAGTGGGGTGGTATGGCCAAGAAACGAAAATGATTGGATGGTATGGCCAAAGAACGAAGGGTATGACCAATTAATGAAGGGGTTGGGTGGTATGACCAATAACTAAAGGGGATAGTGCCATGACCAATGAATGTACAGGTGGAAGGACTCTGGAGAGGAGTTTAGGGTCGATAAGGAAGCCAAGTAGGAAAGGAAACAGAGAGAGGTGGAGCGCCAGATAAAGAAAGACATGGAGAAGG
>NC_051417.1:23722081-23723140 GCF_015228065.2 Penaeus monodon | reverse complement strand
AGAGAGAATATGCAATTAAGGGCAGGAGAAAAAGACCGCAATTAAAGAAAATGAATTAAGGAAACCCAAGGCAAGGATGAGAGCACTTGAAAATGGAAATAATTAGAAAGAGCAGTAATGCACACTTAATTTTAAAGTAATGAAGAGTGTAAAGAAAGCAGAACTGGGTAAAATGAGAATGAAATCTGTATATCAGGGAGATGAGTGTGTCAGGCCTAGTTTTATAACCAATTAGTGTTGGATAGTCATTAACAACGAACCAGTTAGTTGTAATTACATTTTTACGGTACTTAATCAAAACAGATGGAGGTATTATATATAGGATTTATAACATCTCACTCGAAAATAATGGCTTTTTTATCATAATAAAACCGTAATGAATAATTAGAAGAAGATAGTGGTCATCCATTTAAACTGTTGTACGCGGGATTCAAGAAGTTTGAGATGTTAAGCTAAAAATTTTCCAAGCACCACTGCTATAGTATACCTTATCCACGTTGGAACAACAAAGAATCGAGAAATCTTTGCTCTAAAAATACTTCCCATTTAATAATACTTAAAGAGTGTTCTTACTTCCTAACCTCAGTAATATCCTCTACATTCTACCTTGTCTCCCCCCCCCCCTTTTCCTTTCTTTCCGTTCGCATCTTTACGCGCACATCAAAGGAAAGGTGAAATACCATTTTCCTGGCAAAGGTCTTGTCATTTTTTCCGCCTGATTACCTCATGTGTGACGCGGAATGTAGCGGCATGCCCGGCCGTGGCGAGACGCGAGGAACGGACGCCCCTGAGCAACAGAGACGGAGAGGCAGGGGGAGAACAAGGTAATGGGAAAAGGAGAGGAGGAGAATAGGAAATTGGGAGGAGGCGAACAAGAAATGGAGGGAGGAGAGGAGGAGAACAAGTAAAGGAGGGAAGGAAAGAGGAGACCAGGAAAAGGAGGAAAGGGGAAGAGGGGACCACGAAAATGAAGGGAGGGAAGAGTAGAATAAGAAGGTAGGAAAGGAGAGGAGGGAATAGGGAGGAGGGAAGTAGGAATAGAGACTGCTATTGATCAAA
>NC_051417.1:23721930-23722006 GCF_015228065.2 Penaeus monodon | reverse complement strand
GAAATGGGTATGAGGAACAGAATCCGTTTCCGCCAAGCAACAGATCAACAAATGGCTAGAAAAAGTGCGATGACAG
>NC_051417.1:23721251-23721885 GCF_015228065.2 Penaeus monodon | reverse complement strand
TGAAGGAGAAGGAAACAGATAAATGAAGAGGAACAGATGATAAACAGAGAATAAGAGCCGGGAAGGATGGAGCTGCTTCGGCTAATTATCTCTTTTAGAAGAAACTGTGAGAGTAATGCGATTAGGGTGTCCGGATATTTGCCCTGTGGTCGATCCCTCTCTTCGCCCCGGCCTCACCCCTTTCCCCTTCCTCTCTTCTCTCGCCTGCTTCTCCCCCTCTCCCTTGCCCCCCACCCTTCTCTCTTCTGCCCCCCCTCCTCTCCCCCTCCTCTCTCCCTTCCCTCTTCTCTTACCCTCTCCCCCTCCTCTCTCCTTTCCCTCTCCCCCTCCTCTCTCCCTTCCCTCTTCTCCTTTACTTTCTGTTTTTTTGTTTGTTTTTTTTGCTCTTTCCCCTTTGCCTTCTTTCCGCTTTTAAACCCTAGCCTCTTGGAAGGGTGCAGGTGTAGGTTTTCTCTCGAGCGGATATTTCTGCCGTGACATTTACACTTCGAAAGCCTCCTCCCTTGGATATGCAAACGGTTTAGCGATGAAGATGTGAACAAGTTGAGTCCTGTTTGATATTTAAAATAGTTAACTTCTGTAAGCCATTTAAACTTCTCTTGTTATTCTCTTTTCCAGCTCCAGCGTGTTGATG
>NC_051417.1:23720730-23721030 GCF_015228065.2 Penaeus monodon | reverse complement strand
ATTAACCCTTGCTGGATATCTTTCCTATGGTCGTTTCTTTCACGCTGCTTGCTTTCCAACTGCCATATTCTTTTCCTTTCCTGTCAGTTCTATCTTTGTTCTATATTTTCCTCCCATTCTCTGTCTCCACCTTTTTCCAGCTTGAACCGCAATCAACTTCCTGCCCTTTCCCGCGTGTGTGGGGTTTGCTCCTTCTCCATGTCCCATTTTCCTCTACCTTATCCTTTTCCCTTTTCTTGATATTACAATGTCCGTCCCTCTTTTTTCTCCATATTTTCTGTTTTAACTTCTACATGGCTG
>NC_051417.1:23720345-23720629 GCF_015228065.2 Penaeus monodon | reverse complement strand
GAAACACTCGCCCCCCCCCCCTTTCTGCACCCCACCCCTCTCCTCGACTCTCACACTTCATCGGACAGAAGCGCAACAAAGGCTAGCTTGGACTGAAAGGGTCGCGTACCTACAACGGTGCCTCCCCCATCCCATCTACCCCACGACCCTACCTCGACACCCGCAAACCCCTCCCCCTTTGCCTTCCCGCACCCTCACCCCCTCTGCCTTCCCGCACCCTCAGCCCTTTCCACTCTTGCCCCCACACCCCGATAGCCACTTCCTCCCTACAGCCCTTGTCTACT
>NC_051417.1:23720102-23720271 GCF_015228065.2 Penaeus monodon | reverse complement strand
CTACGACCCACAACACAAATCCTCGAGGGATGAATTACACCACAAAACATTACCTTCTGGAAATGATCGCTGAAAGCACTTGGAACCATCAAATATTCACGAGTGTAGCCACCATACTTGCGCTCTGCCAGGAATTTTATCGTGGCGTTCCGGAGAGGCGGACTAGGGT
>NC_051417.1:23719678-23719833 GCF_015228065.2 Penaeus monodon | reverse complement strand
CCAAGACGTATGTTGGCGAATGTGAGGCAAAGAACAGAGGTAATGGAGTGAAAGTGAATCTGAATGGGACTTTGGATTAGGGATGAAGTGTTTTGGATAAGGCTAATCATGGATTACCATTTGGAGGGGAAGGAAGGGAGCAGAAGTGAGTTTCG
>NC_051417.1:23719409-23719633 GCF_015228065.2 Penaeus monodon | reverse complement strand
GGAAAGATTGAATACTTTGGGTACGGAAGCGGATATTTGAACAAAACCTGATCCTAAATAAATTAGCCAGAAGGTCAAACCTACGCATTATGTAAAACAATTCTAAAAGTGCTAAAAAGGATGTTCATTGGTTGGCTTATTACAAAGAATACAATGAAATGCATACCCAGAAACGTAACTTGTTCGGAATAAAAAGGAGGAAAAAAGAATTTGAAAGCGAGGTA
>NC_051417.1:23719105-23719376 GCF_015228065.2 Penaeus monodon | reverse complement strand
TGTTACAGTTTGTGGCATTGTTGCTAACGACTCGCGTCCAGCGAATGGCAGCGCTGCACGACTCCAGATTATTGATGCATTTTCTGGGCTGTCGAAGCAACGCAAATCATGTGGCGTTCTTTCTAGTTTGTATTATGCGTTGTAGGCTGGGATACTTGTTTTAGCCATCGCTTTAAGAAGAAGAATGCTGAAGGAATGCACTAACGAAGGTATATATCAAAACACACGCACATTTAGGATGCACTCGCACACACATGCAAGCAGATGCGCG
>NC_051417.1:23718751-23718933 GCF_015228065.2 Penaeus monodon | reverse complement strand
GGGAGACAAACAAGCAAACGAAAAGTAGTATGCTACATACGGCACTCCAATATACAATATTCTCCGGCGATAGAGGCACTCCAGCGCATAATGACGAGAAACACACACACATCACTGAAGCAATGTTGGAGGGAAGGCAACCTGTCACACATGTTCTGTGTTTCAGTATATTGCGGTTGGAG
>NC_051417.1:23718155-23718492 GCF_015228065.2 Penaeus monodon | reverse complement strand
ACCTACACACTCAGTACTCGTTGTTTTGAAAGAAAAAAATGCCATTTCAATGAAGGTTTATTTATGCGTCTCGCTCTGCCCAAAAATCCATAGCCAGGGAAAGATTTTTCCATCGCATAAAAAAGGCAGAGTCCTGATGGATCTGCCTATTAACGAATGTAATGTACCATGTAACGTGCGTCTGCTACCGACGATATTCCAATGGTACAACAAATATCCCCCTCGCTGTGGCAACTCCAAAAATTTGTTTTTTATGACCGCCGGATATTTACGGAATGTTCGCCCGCCCGGCCAATACTTATGCAACTTGGTTCTTCTGCTGGGACGAAAATTGTTG
>NC_051417.1:23717953-23718111 GCF_015228065.2 Penaeus monodon | reverse complement strand
GTGCGTCGAAAAGTGATTTCGGTGATGTTTATGCTCTTTTGGACAAAACGCGAGGAACAGAAAATGGAAAGAGTCGGGAGATTGAGAGATATGCAAAACAGGTGAAGTGCTAAAGTTAGAGAGAGGAAAGACCCAAGCAAGGGAGCGGCTGGGCTCAT
>NC_051417.1:23716822-23717818 GCF_015228065.2 Penaeus monodon | reverse complement strand
TTGAATGAATGGGAAATAGATTGAATATGAGTAAATATGTGTAGGTAACTGAGTGCGTGAAGAAATCATTTAAAAAGCGAACGACAAATAAAAAATGAGACCGTAGACAAGGCATGACGGAGGTTTCTCTGCATCACAGATTGAGAAAGACTGCAGTAATCTGATTTCAAAAGACGAATCAAAAAAGCATATCACACGTTTCCTTTCTGCAGACTAAACACGCAAACAAGCTCCGGACATTTTAGGCTTTTAATTACATCAATTGCGCCTAATTTTGCCTCCAGTGATCTTTATGGCTTGAGAAGCATAAAGAAAACGGAGCTAACTACATCTCGGCCCAGTATGAGGTCAGTAGACGTGTTAATATTTCATTTTGCAATATCAATTTTCCATGTTCGCTAACAAAGGGACAGAGTTTCTCGAAGGTCGTTTTTTCCAATTATCCTTTGCAATTTTAAGCGATTACATTCTTTGCGTAAAATGTCTGGCGGCGTGGGAGTGATCTAAAAGGTGTATGTAATTATAATCTGTAGCGATTAAGGGCATTAAGCCGCTGTAAATAACGCGGATCGATAACAATTAGAGCACCTGGAGTTAAAGGTGTGTTGTGGCGCGGTTATGGACACGGCTCCGGGGCGATCTAATTCTCCTTGTTTACATGTTGACTTCACCCCCCTCTCCGCACTCCCTCCCCTATTTTCTTCGTTTTCCTCGGTTTTCTCTTTCTTCTTGGTGAACCATGTCCTCCTTTGTTTTTATGCTGTTTTCTTTGTAATCTAATGTTCTCTAAAGATCTGTCTTTCTTTGTCTTCTCTTTCCCCTGCATTTCTTTCACGTGCAGTTTTACCTCTTTCATCGGGTCTCTGCCTTTCATCCTTTCATGCGGTTCTCTTTTAAGTCCATCTTCGCCCTCCCCTTGTCGGCCTTCCTTCTATCCACCACTTCCACTCAGCCAATTTCCAATCTTTCCTCTTCACCTAACACTGGCACCACACC
>NC_051417.1:23715596-23716662 GCF_015228065.2 Penaeus monodon | reverse complement strand
GTCTTACTCATTGTCAATCTCCTTCTCTGTTTATCCCCGCTCCTGTCCCCTCTCCCATCCTACGCCCATTTCTCAGAAGCTCCCCCTCGCCCCCCTTCCCCACCTCAGTATTCCTTCCGCTATGGCTCTCTTTACCTCCTTAGCCAAGTCTTGTGGATCTGTTTTATAGGATCTCGATGTCTTTCACGCCGTTGTGGCGTCGCATTGGTTAGTTCCTTATTGGTTAATGAAAATCGAGCCTGGATTAACGGAAGAAGTAATTGGCTGCGGTGCCGTTCTACGCTACTCAACGTATTGTTTGGGAGCATCATCAGGGCAACGGACAAGGATTTTTCTTATTGGTTTGTCTTGGAGGCCACACAAGACTACACTAATTAAGGCTCGTTGCTAGCTCGCTCCCCCAGGCGTGCAGATTGCAGTTTTGGAATCAATAAAGTCTCGTCGTTGTAGTCTCTGTAAATAACTTGAGTCGCAGTGTCAGATTACCTAGGCATTACCTCCTTGAGCGGTTCAAGTTTGATACCTATCGTTCCAACAGTGGATCCTGTTGTGTACCATCATCAAAAGAGTTACGCTGTATCTAGCGGGAAAGTTTATTCTTGTAATTTGTTCGCAGTTCTAGTTAATGTTTTGTAAATAATGTTTTCACTAAGGTTTTAACTTTACTCGTTACTGGATCTGTTTCCAATCACTTTCATTGTGTGATATAAACAGACACAGAATGCCGACGGACATAAAAGTTTCCATTTCCCTTATCAACTCCTACAAAAAGTCAAGAGAGCTTTAAAGGTTAGTATCCAAAAAAAGCACGAAAGACACAGCAAGAAAAAAGGATTAAATTTCGCACCCTGCTGCTATATTCTCCCTTCCCTGGACTTGCTTCAGGGTGCCCGTCCTGCACACGCTGTCCCCTCTTACCTCCCTTACACAAACACATCCTAACTGAGCATAATCTCCCAGTCTTGTTGTTCTCCGTGTTGGTGTTCCTCGAGGGAAATCCTGAAGATTCTCTTTCCGTCTTCGCACTATTGTGGACCTTTCTTCTGTTCTTTTTCGTCTCCTGCAC
>NC_051417.1:23714231-23715293 GCF_015228065.2 Penaeus monodon | reverse complement strand
TCGTTTCTCTATGCAATTTTCTAATTCTGTCGTGCATATAGTTTTAGGGATATACATTACGGGCCGACACAAAGAGCCCAATGTGCTCTCCTGCAAGTGCGCACACAGGTTGCCGGGTACACGGTCATAGTGCACACGAGTTTACAGTTACACACCACCAAGAACATGCTGGCCCAGCAAGGGTGTAAATTGAGAGTAGGTACACGCAAACAAGAGGGTATACATCGCCCTCATGCACCTACACATTTACCCGGATTATATTGCGCTGGAAGTACACACATACACACGGACAAACAAGTGCCCCGACAGGTACACATAGGCCCCGGCGTACGTCAACAGCAGGTAAGCGCAGTCTCGAGTCCTCGCATGTTTGGGCGACAGAAGCAGAACGAAACAGTGGATCGCGACTCGCGGTATTCGGAAGTGTGGAAATCAGCTTTAGCGACGGGCAAATTGGCGCTACATTTCACGTCAGCGCAGCGACCGTATCCGTATAGCTCGGCTTATGTGCGTTATGTCGAGCATGTGTAACAGGCTAGGTGTGACGCGAAGGCTCATCCGTGAGTTATTTTAGAAGCTGCGAGAGGGCACCAGGAGTATTGACGGGAGAGAACGCGGAGGAAAGGGAGAAAGGGGGCCGGGAGAAAGGGAAATGGGGGAGGGGGGCACCAGGCGTGGTCGCTGCCAATGACCAGAGGGATGTGACCAGCGGGCAAGGATTCGGACACTTCACCTGGCTGGCTCCGTGTCGCCTAACAAACACGTGAATATTTCATCAATTTGCGGCGCTGCCACGTTCCCCCGGCGCATGGCACCGACTTTTCTACCTGGAGCGAAATTGTACTTGGTAAATTCTTCATGCACTTGCTGCTGGAAGTATTTATATTCGATAGCGTAGCCAGTGTTGCTGAAGCATTCCCGAATATTGCCCCGCCTGGTGTGATTCCGCTGTTTTGCAATCCGAGCAGAGAGTGATGGGCGAGGGAGGGCGAATGGGACGCCGGGAAATGCAGGGAAATACAATGTAAACTTATTATAATGCTGACCTCGCCCTACGTTTAA
>NC_051417.1:23712681-23712994 GCF_015228065.2 Penaeus monodon | reverse complement strand
TTTGGTTTATGGTGTGTGGTATGAGTAATGCATGCAGATCCTGTTTTGTGTAATGCGGCCTTGGCTGGGTTTCATTTGGGTTTCAGCTAATGTATCTGTGCAAGAAAAGTGCGGATAAATGTGAACCATAAAGAAAAGTTTAAATGGCAGAATGAAAAGGATGTTACCCTGTAGATTTAACGTGAGGGTTACCTGACTTTCGAGAATTGCATGCAGAATATCGTATAGCATGAACGAGACAATTTTGTGTCAGTGTCTCTGTCTCTGGATTTGTTTGTTCCTTTGCTTCCATGTTTTCAGATTTTCTCTCTCG
>NC_051417.1:23712406-23712490 GCF_015228065.2 Penaeus monodon | reverse complement strand
TTTCTCCTCTTTCCCCTACTTTTCTTCTTTTCTCACTTCGTTGTATTCTCCCATGCCTCTCTCCGTCTCCCACATGCGTTTATT
>NC_051417.1:23712115-23712381 GCF_015228065.2 Penaeus monodon | reverse complement strand
GTGACGTTTCCCCCCGTACATCATCGACGTCACCTTCCTTCTATAGAGCCCCAACCGGAGCGCCACGGGCTTAATGCACTGGGGCGTGACAGCACCGCGAACTGTGGGGCCTTAGTTCCCCTCAGCCCGGCCCTGTCGTCGCCATTAGGTATGAATGCCTCTGTTTACAAAGTACTGACAGCCGACCTTGGATCCCCAAAGTCCTCCCCCTTATATGCCCCGTAATGGCTTTTAGGCGTCGATATGCGTTGTAGCTCGCATCATGG
>NC_051417.1:23709281-23711495 GCF_015228065.2 Penaeus monodon | reverse complement strand
TAGCTGATCTATCACACTGAAATATAAATTATTTTCATTATATTTTTCAATTTATTTTGTTATTTCTAAGCTGAAAATTTGCAATCAGGCTCCATGACGGGGGTGGTGTTTCGAAGCACTGTGCCTATGATTAGCGAGCATTGTCCGGTCCGGATCCGCACGCGACCACGCGCGTCCGCCCGCCGTCGCCGCGAGAGAAATCCATTCCGGCGCCGCTGCCACCCGCCAGCGCCCGGGCTTCGGTTGATGACCACTTGCCGAGCAGGAGGTGACGGCTGACCACACCAACTCGTCATAGGAGGGCGGGGTGGGTCGTAGGTGTAGGGAGGAAGGGGTCGCTGGATTAATATATGTCAGGTTATATTTATTGGATTAGTTTCTGTCTACGTTCTTGGACTTCGAAAGTTTTTGGTGGGATTGGAGTGGAGTGCGGGTGACAGGGATGGAGGGAGAGGGGGGTACGTAGGTCGAAGACCGGCGTCGAGTCTAATGAGCTTTGTTTAAGGTCGACAACAGGAGGCACACCATGTTTGCTTGTAACATGGCAATCCCTGGCTTTTACCCCCTCCCCCCGCCAAGTCAATGTCGTGGGGACGGGAGTAACCAACGCTCAACCAGGATCAAGCCTCGTGACCCAGCTGGTGGTGGTAGCCTCTTGGAAACTCTGGAACTAATTTAGGTCTCCCTCTGAGCTGCTGATCTTAATTGGTGCCGTGCGAGTAAAAAAAAACACAGCGCCTTTCTTGCCCCGGAGACCACACGAGCGTGCGCACCGGGCTAACCACGCACCGCAGGCTCAAAGAATGCACGTGACCCGTTCAACAACAACGCGGGAAACGCAAGGCGCGCGTGGACACGAGTAGCAGTGTTGCCAGGTAATTAGCGCTGACGTGGCAGAATGGAGCGAGAAACGCTTTCTCGTTTCGCTAGGGCTGTTGCGTTTGTAACGAAAGTAGCAATAAAGTGAGTGGAACGCGCTCGTAAATTATTATATGCGCGACTCCTCACCTGCAATTAAGATATGAGGGATTTGTCTTTCGTTTCTGCTTGCGCCACGCGACTATCGTGGTGCGACCCACGCGAACGTTAGATTTGTTACCAACGTGTGTTTTCTGATGGACGCGAAACACCCGGACACTTGGAACATTTATTGAACGCATTTATTTAACAATTTCTCCACCTTCTGGTGAAAATGTTGACATCATTTCAAGAGCTGTTTTTTTGCGATTTTAAACACTGCCGGCTCACGTCGAGATAGCTCAGTACATACAGTACAAATCAACAACAGTATTTTGACCTTCACGTATTGCAGGACATAGCCCCAAGTAGCTCTGCGAGAGGGAGCCACTCTCGCTCTTGGTATTACCGTCATGCACCGAGGAGTAAATACTAGGGGTTCGCGTCCCCCTCCCCCGTCCCTGTACCTAGATAATGCGAAACAAGTACAAAAAAAAGTTATAATTGATAAAAAAGGAACAAAAAATGGTAAAAGAATAGTAAGATGATCTGAAAATTCCATGTCGAGCGTTATTACGAGAGATTCTTAGTTACTGACCACGAATATGGATTCTTGCTTTGAACCATTGTTTTTTCCCGGATGAGTCTAGCCGCACGCCACGACATGGGCTTAGGAGAGGCTCACAAGGGTGGCGGGGGGGGGGCAAGAAAGGGACAGTAATGTATTCTTTTTAAATCCTGGATGGTAGGAGGCTAAGGAAACATTGATAAAGCTTGCTGTTGATTTTTTTCTATATTGTTTACACATACTGTTCAAGCATGGATACTATTTATGGGAAAGAGAGGATGGGTAAAAGTTAAGGGTGTGGTGAAGGGAAGGAAAAATAATCAGTGAAGGGACGGTAAGATGGCGTTAATGAAGGGAAAGTCCTATTAAGAACACAGAAGGGCATAACGGAAGGGGCATTTGTAGGTCGGGCATGTTGATGGTGTTAGGGTAGGCGGGGGCAAGTGGGCGTGGCTTCAGGTGTAGTTTTCGGAGGGGCGTGGTCTCGTATCGACGTGACCGGGAGGGTGCCAGGATGTCTCGAGGCTTCCGTCAACCATTACTCACACACCGTCATTGTCCACGTGCTTCCTCCCTATCCTTCTAGCTCACCTGAGCTCTTTTATTATTATTCTTATCCATTACTCACGTTTGTGTTTTCTACGTATTTCCTTGTTTATCTGTCCACGTGTTTCATTATTGCCTCCTGC
>NC_051417.1:23709090-23709227 GCF_015228065.2 Penaeus monodon | reverse complement strand
ATTCTGCGTATATACTTGGATTATCGATTTTTAAGATTTAATGAATTGATGTTTTTTTTTCAATATTCTCTTATCATTGTATCCCCTACTGTTCTCCGCGAATCCGATATCGAATATCTGATATGAGCACATATAGA
>NC_051417.1:23708668-23709056 GCF_015228065.2 Penaeus monodon | reverse complement strand
TTCAGCATAATAATTCCAGTTATTCCAATCTGCCATTACCATTATGCAGTTATTATGCTTATCAGATTTACTGCCTCTTCAATATTACCTTATTATTCAAATGAGAAAATCTATCAGTAACTTTTCATTTGGACTGTGCTTCCTTAAACTTTTTTCTTATTCATGTTCATTACATTTCGCATATGTTCAATAATGTCCCTTCTCCTACCGTAGAGTCTACTTTGCCTTCGGTTTAGATGTTGAACTTGTGGTCGGGCTGCTCTCGAATGGACGCTGGATTGCGCCCCATGTCATTACGGTCTTAAGCTTGGTTTAGGCCACGGTAGTTCAAGCGTTTGATTTGCTGAGGGTCAGGTGGGCGTGTACATGACAGGATGGCTGATGGTTT
>NC_051417.1:23708149-23708627 GCF_015228065.2 Penaeus monodon | reverse complement strand
TGTTAAAGTCGAGAGGGTCAACAAAGGGTAGAGTTGGATTGATCCAAGATTGATCGTTGTGTTTACATTAACCTATTGTCGTGTAGTGAAGCGGGGCGCGCTGATGGTTGTCAATCTATCACTTCCCCCCTACCCCGAACACCACCCCTCCCCTACTCCCACGGCTGGTCAAGGTCTGTCAGTTTACACAGAGTCGAGTAAAGGATTCATAGGCTCTCAACCCCGCGTGCCTCCACTGCTTCTCTGCCATGGGCAGACAGAGGGCATAAACACGTTCCTTCCAGCTCCGCGGACTCACTTTCAGAGTATATATTTATGTATCACCCGGAATCGAATTTAATATCCCGTGAACCTCGGAACTCTGCAATTCAGATTTATCGCGCAGCTTGTTAAATGAGCCTCATTCAGCGATTGTAGACGTGACTGGAAATGTTAGAGCGTCGAGTTCCCGTCGCCAAACCCTCCCTCCCCAACACGA
>NC_051417.1:23704890-23708085 GCF_015228065.2 Penaeus monodon | reverse complement strand
GAGGGTGGTTGTGAGGGGAAGACCAGGTAGTTGCGAGGGGAGACTATTGACCGGAGTTGAGGGAGACAGACGGGAGGATGAAGGGCTCGTGGACACATGACTGTCGGCATGCGTGGATGGCGAAGGGTTGAAGGCGCTAATGACACAGAAAATGGATTAGGAGGGAGAGGCGATAAGTGAATAGGAGAGCTAATTGTAGAAGAGAGGGAAAGGGGAAAAGGCAGACCTTGAAGGGCTACGTTCCACAAGGACCGAAATTAGAAATAAAAGTTCCGTCTAGTAATTTCCAAGGCTCCTCACGTAAACAAGAGACGGCTGAGACAAATGAACGCCGATAAGCGTCGGGCTCTTATCACGAGCAGTCTTGTGGAAATTTCACTGGCTTTACGGACTAACTCTTATTTCTATAACGCCACGATAAGAACACGCCAGAGCCAAGGGAGCCATTAGCATATATGTGTCTATATTTTAAGGGGGGAGGAAACAGCGCTGCACAAAAGAGAGCCTGGGAGATCGATGAAGGCGAGTGCGTGATAAGAATTCTCGGACAGGAAAGGAAACAAATGACGATCTGGCGATGCGCAATCAACGTAGCTAATTAGTCTGGGTTGGTGACGGTGGGGGAAGAGGGTGAGGTGAAAGGGCCAGGAGGCAGACGTAAGAGCAAGAAATTCGCTCTCCTGTATTACAAACAGAACGTGAGGAGATACACGAAGGACAAATTGTGAGTCCTTTAGAATGATGATCAGAAACAGTCAAGGAATCGGCATACTAGGTGTAATTTGAGGAGTTTGATTGACAAAAAGTTTTGGAGACACACGAGGGGGAAAGCAAAGAACTGGCAGATTGGGGGGGGGGGGCACGCAGCGGAGTGCCAAGTCGGCACACAATGGGACGTCGCACTTTGATCCTGTTTCTCGTTGAGACTAGTTTGTCTGAGGAAAGAAAGAAAGAATGATGGTCTGTGTTGTCATTTGGGAGGTTTTAGAATCTCGTCTATCTCCCAGATTGTATTAACATTGAGAGGATTCTCTTACTTTTTGCGCAACTTGATTCATTTCGCAATCATTCTTGTCTTGGGATCTGTGCTTTTTCCTGTCCTCCTTCTTTCAATCTGTGCCCAGCCCAGAAAAGAAGAGGGATTTTGGATATTTATTTTCCAGAGTGTAGATTTACGTTCGAAAGTAACTTCGGCTTACTTACTTTGGGTTTGGAATCTTTGATTCATATTTATGACTGTTGAAAAACACAACAGTCTGCCCATTTGTAAATATTTAATGCCTTTTTCAACTTCACGGAATTAAAAATTCGCCAAGGGCAGTACTTACTTGAAAAATTCGTGATTACCCTTAATCTGAACAACTCGGAGTCATGGAAAGGGAATCGAACACGAACTGAACTTGGAGAGCTCGATATGTTTACGTCCTGGCCGCACAAGCTCCATCCCTGGTCGGCCGCACAAGCTCCATCCCTGGTCGGCCGCACAAGCTCCATCCCTGGTCGGCCGCACAAGCTCCATCCCTGGTCGGCCGCACAAGCTCCATCCCTGGTCAGTCCAGACAACCTCGAAATCTGACATTTCGTCAATACGCGGAGTAACTTATAATTCCGTTAATTTAATATCCATATACCGAGCGAAGGCAATCAGCACGGCAGGCAGATAATTGCAGTATCGTATATCCATCACGGAAGAGAAAAAGAATGAGAGAAAATTCAAAACAAAGCAAAAATAAGCAAACATGGGAGGTTCTATCGATCTGCTAATTACCCGCGAGGGCGGGACGCGGTGAAGGGCCGGCGATCTATCACACAGAAACTGTGGAAAGAGAACATGCTGTGAGCCTCATCCTTCTTAAGGGGGAGGACCCCGATTTTATCACCACCTGCCGGGAGATCTTGTCTAGAGAGCCTCTGGACAAGCTGCTTCCTTTCCAAAGCGCGTGTTGTCTTGTTGCCGTCTAGACAGTGTTTTTGACTAGTCATGGCTGGTCGTTCTGCGATCCAGCGCTTTTTATTTTATGAAAAGGCTTCTTTCCGGCGTGAACAAAGACTGGGAAAGAAACAAACATAACCGCATAGACAGCATATCGGCTGGATCTCTGTAATCCAGTGCAGGACTTGCACCCCGAAACACGTGCAAGAGCGCGGCCGCGTCCTTGGGAACTGGCAGTAGTTACATGCAACCATTCCCGGTATTCGCGGCAACGGCTTCCTCTCGTTGTGGGAAATGATACTGGAAATGTGGCATTATGTAGTTTCCGCCTGAATTTTCAGAGATTTTCTATTTTTCTGCCATTTCAGAATTACAGTGTTGTGCTAACAGCATATGAAATGAACTTTAAAATGTTGCCATTTGTGTATATACTGCATATATTTTTTTGTTTTATGTAGTGTATGCAGGTTTAAATTTTAGCATTATTAACTTCATAATCCTTTTATTGCCATTAGCACACACCTAGTTCGTTGAAAGCCGAATTTTACACATTTTTTTATGATCGCTCTGGCTAATCTCGTTAAATTTCTTTTCAGGTGCGTGAGCCGGTGGTGATTGCGGAGTCTGTCCATCATGTGCATGTAAGTGGATTCGCCTGCTATTATGACTCGCTATATTAATAATTTGCGAGAATTATGGGTGCTTGAAGGGCATCGTATGCAGATGGTAGATGAGGCCATAAAGTACTCGTGAAGATCGCAATAAAAGAAGAAGAACTGCTCTATGGCAACAATTACGACACTAACGGCCGTTACAGCGACACTAACAAGGCTAACAGACCATTCCGCTGCCTCGCCCTCGACTGTCATAACTTCATCTTTTCCTTCTTCTTTGGCAACTCTTTAAGCTTTGTCGCGTGAGTCTAAGTTATCCTGGTCCCCAAGAACAGAAATCTAGTCTTTCGTTTATCAGTTTACTATGAGTAAGTTTGTTTTGTTTTCTCGTTTATTACGTTTTCAGTTTTTCCTTCATATGGTTAGTATTTTCGCCAATAATTCAATGTTTTATTTGAAATTCATATCTCTAAGATTTCTTTTTACACAATTTATTGTGCATTCGTATGCCATATCTTTTTTCTTTCTCAATCTACGTTTCTTTATTTTCTGTTGGTTTAGCATGGGTTTCGTAGATTCAAGGTTTTCCTTAAGTAAAGAGAGAATAGTGATTTTAAATGTTTATTAGTTTATTACTATTATAAGAAA
>NC_051417.1:23704356-23704846 GCF_015228065.2 Penaeus monodon | reverse complement strand
AAATTTGCAGTGCTGGAGTTGGTAGTCTTGTGGTCTATTATTTATGATGTTTACTTGGTGAAAATGTTCTTGCAGCTTTAAATGACAGTATCTGCATTTTCTAAATCTTTACTGTGGCACACGAACAAGATTTATGAAGTGATAAAGAATGAGAAATGTTGGTTGTAGATACGAAGAACACACATGGACTGGCCCGAGAATTACAGAGTTATAAAGATAAGTTAGAATGGTTTTCATTTTCACAGAGCAGCCTTGGCCACTATGTTGAATCGAAGGACAGTAGGGCTGTGGTTGTCTTGAGTAGGTTAGGTTGTGTCGACCTCCTTGAGCGATTGTGTTTCTCTTTTCCATGCTCTTCTCTTTCCTCCGCCTCTCTTCTCCTCACACCCCTTCATGCTTTTTACTCTCTTCTGCTGCCGCTCCACCTTATATTCCTGCCTTTTCTTATGCCCTTCGTGAGTCTACTCTTGGTGTTCATTCTTTTGTTTCT
>NC_051417.1:23703790-23704303 GCF_015228065.2 Penaeus monodon | reverse complement strand
ATTTCTCTGTTTTCTCTTGATCGTTCTCCTTTACTTTCTAATAATTTTCGTCATTCTCCTAATATGCTATTTATAATCATCTCTCTCTCTCCTCATGTTCCAAACCCTCCTTTTCTATTCTCTCTATTTTTCCTCCTCTTTCTCATTCGTTATTCCTTCTATTCCTCTCTCCTTCCCTTTCCTCCTAACCCTCCTTCTCAACTCTCTCTCTATTTTCTCCGCTCCCTCTTACCTTATACTCCCCATTCCTCGTCTCCCTACGCTTTTTCTCCTTTCCCTTTCTCTCTCTATCTTCTCCCTTCCCTGAAGTGTTTCATGCAGAGCAAATGTCGAAGCGCATGTTTGTTTGGGCGTGTAGACGTTGGACCGTTTATTATGTGCCATAATTCTATCTAATTTATTCGGAAAAATATACATATTCTCCAAGGCGTCTTTTATTGATTCGAAAACTTTTATTGTGGTTTTAGCTTTAGCCCACATAATTGTAGAAATTGCATGCAAGCTTGCGGTTAA
>NC_051417.1:23703552-23703722 GCF_015228065.2 Penaeus monodon | reverse complement strand
AAACTTTAGCTGCGATTAGAATAAATTATGACTAAGCTGCACATTTTTCAGGTGGATGTAAATTGTGTTTCAAAATCTCATTTCCAACTTCTCCATCTCTGCTTTCTTTTTTGGCATTTCTCTTGCATTCTCTCCTATTTTCTGCCACTTATTTCTTCTACGACAGTATA
>NC_051417.1:23703087-23703331 GCF_015228065.2 Penaeus monodon | reverse complement strand
TGGGCGCGCCCATAAAACACGCCACACTTGATTTCGGAGGCGAGTGGGCGGCGGCAGCGAATGAGGATGAATGGGAGTTCTCCTTGTCGACTCCCCGTGTTGGGTGGCGTGGGTGGTTTTATGGGCGCCAGCCATACATCGCAGGGTTCTCCGGTTCTGCGGTTCTCGTGGTGTCTTTTCTGGCGGAACCGTTATGGCCTTTTTTATTTGGCGTTTCAGCAAATGTTTGTTCACTTTTTATGCA
>NC_051417.1:23702393-23702814 GCF_015228065.2 Penaeus monodon | reverse complement strand
ACATGTATGTGTGTGTGTGTCCTTTTATCACCATTGAGTTATCACATTAATATAGATATTAATATTACTGACTATAAATTCGGTGTTTCTACCATAATCATTATTATTACTGTTATATTTTGCATTGTTATATATATACGTTGTTTGCTATTCAATAATACTAGCAGTTGATGAATAATGATGATACTGAATCAAAAGAATAGATAAACAGCGCAATGAAGGAATTAATTGTCCTTTAATATTTCACTGTGTTATTTGTCTGCTAAACTCCTGTCAGAGGTGATTCATTCATAGGCCCTAATTTGGTATAAATTGCAAAACTGCCAGGATATTGCTCTGTTACACACCACAAAGTGTTATATAATTTTGAATATTTTTAGAGCTCTGTTACATCTTTCTCTCTCTATATATATTTTTTTCT
>NC_051417.1:23702085-23702211 GCF_015228065.2 Penaeus monodon | reverse complement strand
CCCTCTCCTTCACGCATACACAAACACAGACTTACATCACATTTCTAATTAGGTACAATAGAGAAAAACAAAATCATGGATGGATGGGTAAATAGCCAGGCAGATCGATATAATATGATGTAAGTT
>NC_051417.1:23701762-23701997 GCF_015228065.2 Penaeus monodon | reverse complement strand
ACTTTGGGCACGGACATTTTGCCCAATGACATCAGCAGTTTCATCCGGCGGTGATGACGATGATAACACGCAGTGCATGATGGGGCTTATAATGAAGAATCGCCAATTAGGGCTGATGGTGCGCTCGTGCAGAACGGCGGCGGAAACGCCTCGTTGCAATGATCGCCGAGGCTCTTTTCGTCTCGTCAAAGGGCGCGCGCTCTGCGATTGCTGAATTTCCCTAATGGCCATTAGC
>NC_051417.1:23701334-23701466 GCF_015228065.2 Penaeus monodon | reverse complement strand
TGGAGCACGTGCCGGACTCGACATCCATCAGGAGGAATTACATCGGTGGTATCCAGCGCGCCGACCTTTCACCGCGTCACACCTGATTGACGTTCCCTCGACCGTCACACGCGCGGCACGCCATACTCGCCG
>NC_051417.1:23700759-23701263 GCF_015228065.2 Penaeus monodon | reverse complement strand
TAGAGAGAAACACCACAGAGCCCAGTTTATAGAGGCCAAAGGATTTCGGTAGGACGTGCATATTTCACTTGGAGGATTGCCTGTTTATTGATTACTGGCTGAGGATCGATGGACATGTAGCAATAAACAGCTTCAGACATGGTTTACGAATGTTTTCTTTTCTAGAAGGTGAATTGTGAAGCTATTTGAAGTTAAGGAAGATACTTTTCTTATTTATGGGAAAAGGGAATGGCGCAAAGAGGAAACATGGCGAGAATGAGGAAAATGAGAAGGGAGATATTAGCGAGGGAGACCAATCTAGATCGGAGACTAGATTGGAACCATCAAAGGGAGATATAACCATTGAAAGGAAGCGAAGGATGCATTTGAGGAGGGGAAATAGGGCCGGGGGCGGGGGAGAAGGGTGACCTGACTTACCTGACGCGCAGTTACGGAAGGATAGCCATAACGGACGTGTATAATGAGTAACCGCGAAGAAAGGCATGTATTCACACAAATGGTTGC
>NC_051417.1:23699167-23699611 GCF_015228065.2 Penaeus monodon | reverse complement strand
CACGTCTGTAGATATTAATGAGACACTCACAGTGGTTCGCAACGTGGCCTGCGTTCATTCTGGGCCTATTTATGAGACACGAACTCGCATGTCGCATTTTTTCCTCTGTACTATATTCTAAAGCTTTGTAATTTAGGTCCATTTCACCCTAATACAGCACACGTAGTATGTTGCGTTAGTGTGAAGCGAACTGCGGAATAAAGTGAATATGTGTGTTTATTCGTGTGCGTACCCTACATGCCCACTCGCCGTCCGCAGCCGCGTGTTCGTCGCAAATTTCGCCAACTTTGTCATAATAATAAAGTTTGTACAGTTTTTGTATCTTCGGCTGTTTTCAGAACACATCCATAATTTTAGTGATATTGTACCCCTCTTTTCTAGTAGATATACTATCGTATTTTTTAGTGCATGTATATTGTTATTTTCTGGATTTACACAGGTTTA
>NC_051417.1:23699044-23699111 GCF_015228065.2 Penaeus monodon | reverse complement strand
ATCTGTATTTCCCGTAAATGCGTTGATTATTATTTTCTATTACTCTGACCCGGGTAAGGGGAGGGGT
>NC_051417.1:23698294-23698822 GCF_015228065.2 Penaeus monodon | reverse complement strand
GGGGAGGGAGCGTGGGAGAAGAGGGCCGCCTTTTATACCTTCGAATGGAACGAAAGCTGTTTTATGAATCCGAACGCTTAATTCAGGGAGAAAAAAAAACAAAAAAAAGGGAAAGGGATTGGACTCGCCGGTTGCCGCTCATTTTTAGTAGTGGAATATATCGTGGTTTAGGATCTCCGGAGTACTTATTACTCCGCTTATTACAACGTGCTCCGCAGAGTGGTCCGGAATGGTTGTACATTTAGCAGTTCGTGGCTGCCGTACGTGGCGGACTCCGGGCGAGGGCCGCGCTGTGTCCGAAATAATCAATTTTTATGCGCCTGTTCACGGGGAAATAGACACTCTAACTGCTCATTTCGAAACACACGCATTCACGCTTATGAGCATGTACGAGCGTGTATACATATTGGAATAGAATGTAAGCACGCACAAAATACCGCCATGCTCGGGGAAGGAAATGCCCGCGCCGGTCCGCACATGCACACGCACAGGGACATTCGTGGTCAGACGCTCTCTTATACTCGTAAC
>NC_051417.1:23694091-23694301 GCF_015228065.2 Penaeus monodon | reverse complement strand
GAAACGGTATTTCTAAAACGAATGGAGACAAAAATAGTAATAGAAATACATCCCTAAAAGACTTCTCAGAAAGAAAAAGAGTTGGTAAGTTTGCATCCGTTCAGCGCACGAATTTTAATAATTATCGTCGAAAATATCGACTTGGCCATCGCTTGCCATTAGGAATTTAAGCATGACCTTAAAACAAAGTGAGTGTCCAGTCGAGGGTCA
>NC_051417.1:23693617-23693984 GCF_015228065.2 Penaeus monodon | reverse complement strand
TATGCGCCTGAGTTTGCGTGTATGTGTGTGCGTTCTGTGTACGTTCACCGGGAAGATATATTTATTTAGAAGGTTGATAAGAAGTAAGCTGCAACATGTACTCTTGCGATGCAATAAAGGCATTTAATTCCGCTATTTGTGAGTGGTTTGATCAAATTACCTCTCGTCCATAAGGTCGGCAGCGGTGCTTTTTAAGGCGCTCCGAGGCCAGGCCCGACAATACTCCGAAATGGTCGGGACTTTCATTACATTTATGTTATTTGTTACTTGTCAGTTGTGGCCCTAATTGTTGGTCTTTATCCAGTCTTGTTATGGTGTTTTTAATTGCGCCGTTTTTCGTTTTCTGTGCTCTTGGTATTACCGTTGC
>NC_051417.1:23693039-23693266 GCF_015228065.2 Penaeus monodon | reverse complement strand
TTTCTCTTTCTCTCCCGACCCAAGCGACAGATATAACGACTCGCCGCTTGCTTAGTCCCAACTTTGCTGCATAATAAGTAGCCTCGTCCGTTAGTGTGGAGGATAAAGCAGGGCGTTCGACTGGGCGCAGAAGGAATAAGCGGCGGCGGCGGACATGCTCGCGTGACGACCAACTGAGCCTCGCGTGCCCTGCCTTTTGAAACATTTACTACTCTATTCTTTGCCCC
>NC_051417.1:23692140-23692250 GCF_015228065.2 Penaeus monodon | reverse complement strand
ACACAAGGCATGTTATGAAATGGGTTTCCCGTCACGCTATTTTATTCCACGCTGTCACGCTAATTATGCTCCTTCCGTTTGTCCTTGCTGGGGAGTCGGAGAGGCGATAC
>NC_051417.1:23691475-23691985 GCF_015228065.2 Penaeus monodon | reverse complement strand
AAATAATTAAAGTTTAAAGGGAGGTCGGCGGTCTATGGAGTAGGCAAGGGACACAAGAGAATATAATAGAAGAGGAGAGTAGAAGGGGAGGCGATAAAGGAGAGGAGTAGGAGGGGAAAGGGCAGATAGGAAGAGAGGTGACAGGAGGGGACAGATTAGAAGGGAAGGGACAGGAGGAGAGAGATAAGAAGGGAAGGACAGTAGGGAACAAATGGGAAGGAGGGAACAGGAGGAGAGAAATATAGTGGAAAGAGAAAGGAAGAAAAAGGAAGAATTTAGGATAGGAAGAAGCGGGAAGGAGTAAGGAAGACAGAAGGAGGGAGGAGGGAGCGCTGAGTTCGCCGGCTCTCCCAGACTTAACACGACACGGGAAGTTTGTTGGTGGGGACTGAGCTGCAATCATTGTGATTGAGTTACGCCGCGCGATAAGAAGCTTAATTGTCAACTCAGAATGCAGGTACACAGTCCAGGTCCACTTCCGCGCACACGAGCTGGAAGACTAAATTTTCG
>NC_051417.1:23690857-23691131 GCF_015228065.2 Penaeus monodon | reverse complement strand
AACCTTTCTTTCCCCCTTTCAGACCTGCCATTTCATAAGCGGAGCTAAGTGCACAAGAGTACAACCCTGCAAGTGCTCCCCTGGTCGATAACCATTTTTTTCGCCTCTCTCTTCCCTTTGGATGAGTTTCCTTCTCTTTTCCGTCTTTTTTCCATCTTTCTTCAAAAAAATTGGGTTCCTTTCATATTGACTTCTCTGCGACTATTTATTTCTTCTGTTGCTTTTTTCTTAGCAGGGAATTGGATTAAAAGAAATACTTTATACTGCTAGTCCC
>NC_051417.1:23690643-23690716 GCF_015228065.2 Penaeus monodon | reverse complement strand
ACCAATCTATCTACCTCTATATTTCTCCACATCAATCTTTTAACCCTTTTCCCCCCTAGCCATTCTTCCTCGC
>NC_051417.1:23690274-23690568 GCF_015228065.2 Penaeus monodon | reverse complement strand
GTGTTTGATTGTCCAGCGTAACGTCAAGTAAATCAGCCTGTATGCATACAGTTTTTGTTCTTTAAATCCTTTTTCGGTTCTTTTATTTTTTTTTTCCCCCTTTTTTCTGTTTTTGCTATAAAATTTTATTATTTTCCATTCGAAAAAATACCCATATTTTTTTTTCGGGAAATTACGGGAACAATATTATTTAAACTTAGAAGCCTTACTTTTTTGAGCCCATTTAGAAGTTTAGATTTTTTCTTTTTTCTTTTTCAATATTTCACCTAAGAATTTCGTTTCCCTTTTTATACT
>NC_051417.1:23689916-23690251 GCF_015228065.2 Penaeus monodon | reverse complement strand
TGAATGGATACATATATTGATTTTTAGCTTCTGGTTCTGCCCCCCTTCTCCCCCCCCCCTGTCCCTCCCTCTCTTTTCCAGTTGCAATTTATTTCATGTTTTATTTCATAGCACATCGTTTCGAGTGTTGGCATTGGGTTTACTATTAATTTCTGTGCAATATTCTGTGAAACCATTGCAATATGTTATGCTGTTATCCGTCCTTTTTCTGTGTTCTTTTGTGCAACTTTTGCAAGGGAAGTGCCATTTTAGGGTCTTTTTCATATTTAGGGATTAGGTCCCCTTTTCGCCCCCTTGCTTATTTTAAACACTTTCTCGAATTTCAATTTGGGTGG
>NC_051417.1:23688735-23688826 GCF_015228065.2 Penaeus monodon | reverse complement strand
CTTTATATAAGAATATGCAGGGGGATGTGCAACTTGTACAGTTTGGATGGTATTGGTAGCTGATAAAAAAGGGGGAGGGGAGAATGAAAGG
>NC_051417.1:23688267-23688483 GCF_015228065.2 Penaeus monodon | reverse complement strand
AAGGAATAAGTCCGAATCTCAAATGCATATCCCGTAAGAATATCCGCAGATGAATATCCAGCTTGTATAAGTTGGATTATATCGGTTGAATAAAAAAGCGAAAGGGAAAAAACGACTGAGGGCAGAGCACTAGAAGTCTGGTCACGCGGGGAGGGGAATAGAGGGGTAGAGTGACTGACATGAAAATTGAATATCTGAATTTTGGAGCAGAAAATG
>NC_051417.1:23687593-23688042 GCF_015228065.2 Penaeus monodon | reverse complement strand
GGGGGGGGGGTTAAGAGAGACAGCCCAACAATTTAAAGGAAGTAATTAAAACAATTACTTGAAAACCTGACCAGATTAGAAATGAAGCCCAGGGAGAATTTGTAAAATCTGCATAACCATAGCCATATATCAAGAGGCAGTGACTAGCCCAGCGCGTTCCGTCTACATCCTGGGACTGTGGTGGAAGGCCGTGGCAGGGGCTGTGGTAGAGGAGGGGTTGGGGGAGGTCTGTGGTGGGCTGCGGCTGTAGCGAAGCAGTCATTAGAATCCGCCATTGCTTGTCCGCCACGAACCGTTTCTGTGGCTAACAGCATGAGATAATTAACCGGAGCTGCATGGCTGTGAACATGTATTTCTGTTTGTGAATGCTCAGTGATCAAAGCTACGCGGGCTAATAGAGACTGCTGAATGCGAAAGTACTTTCATGTCCTGGCATTCGCCTGTGCGTG
>NC_051417.1:23686947-23687531 GCF_015228065.2 Penaeus monodon | reverse complement strand
ACCACGGCTGTTTCTGTCAGTCATTTAGTTTGGTTATCTGTAAACTATATATCGCCCTATCTTTTAATTCTCTCCCTTTTTCAGTTTTCACGCAGCAATCTCCATTTTTTTTAATGCCCCTCTCTCTCAGTTTCATACGTCCACACTCTTAATCCTCAGGCTCACGTCTCCTTTTCTCTAAGGGTGTCACAAACACATTGCTAGAGGTCACGGAAATCTGTCAAGATGGCCGGAAAGTGTACCACCACGGCCATACTTGAGCCTCATACTAGTGCAGGTAATTCACATTAGTGTGTGCACCTGTCAATGCCTGCGGTCTCTCACACCTCTTAACACTAGACTTACTCTTATCTGCTTCAATCTTGTCACCCTGCCTTATCATCCACCCTCCATATCTTTCATCAACTCATCATTTACGATATTCGCATATAAATTTAAGGTTTCTGCTTCTGACTACCTCTAATTTTATGCATTATACCGTGTTTTATGAAGTGTCTATATCAACGGTAGATTTAGCTCACAGACAAATGCCACGGAATAACTGTTAAAGGGGTTAAAGCTCAGAAGTTAAATGGGGATAGATT
>NC_051417.1:23686350-23686907 GCF_015228065.2 Penaeus monodon | reverse complement strand
AATTTCTTAGAAGTTTATGTAAGTTATTTTAACTAAAGTGCGTGACGCTAGACTTGTGCCAGCGCTGCGATGCCGTAGCTCTCCCACTATCTTTCACTCATTGCTTTCTGTACCTTGCTTTCTGTTTTTCTGATTCTTGAAAGATGGCTACTGTACATGAAAGGGATTATAAAGTTCATTTTAACTACACTTATATTTACTCATATAACTGCATCTGAGAGTACACGCCAGTTGGTGTTTGTCCAGCAATGTGCCATCATCATCAAGTATTAACCTGGCCATCGGAGTGTGTAGGCTGCTGCACAAATGCATAGTGTGTGGGAGGCAGCAGTAGGTAACGGGGGGGGGGGCTCTATTCGTACGTTGCCTTTGTTATCTTACTGTGTTAAATTATTCCACGCGGGATTAATGGCTTCGTCCATTTACAGAATTATCGAAAATGAACAAAGCCGTAAGTGTTGATTGTATAGCAGCTACAATCTCATATGCAAAGAGAACAGAAGCGTTTGTTAAAATATCCGATAAATGCACGTGGATTTGAGCCTGCCTGTCTACTC
>NC_051417.1:23685257-23685689 GCF_015228065.2 Penaeus monodon | reverse complement strand
ACTTTTTTGCACTACTAAGTGGTCGACTGCTCACTCAAAACTCAAAAGTGGCGCCACATTGGCTAACTGTATTTTTTGTCGTTCCTGAATATTTAAGTCGTGTAGGAGCGCTGAGGCGGTAGCATGTACAGCCTTTGATCAAGTGCTCTGCTGGATTTAGCAGATGGCACACTAATGGCCATCGAAATTTCCAAATGATACGACTCCATTAAGGTATGAAAGTTTTCTCAATATAGCTCATATGGTGAGTGTGGTTTTTGTTAGCTATTATATGTAAGTGAATGTGCGAATAAGATATATACAAATACTGTTGGATTGAAAATCATGGTTTGAAGAGATGTCTGTGACAATGGATCCAAACGTTTTGATGGATTAATCTATGCAAAAGCACAGGGGAAAAAATGAAAATATTGCATTCATATGCATGTGTGG
>NC_051417.1:23684966-23685158 GCF_015228065.2 Penaeus monodon | reverse complement strand
GTCATGATGATTCGTTCCTACCATTAGTTTGTAGTGCAACTGGTGTGGAAAGTATGAAGCGTTCTGTGAAGCGACGAGGTATGTAACTGTGACAGTGAAAAACTGTATGCCATGATACGACAGATATTGTATGAATGCGGACGAACAAAAATGAAGGATGATCGGACGGTAAAAATAAAATAAAAGAATGTT
>NC_051417.1:23683952-23684830 GCF_015228065.2 Penaeus monodon | reverse complement strand
AGAAAAAAGTCAGAATCTGTATTATATCTTCAACATAAGGATTACGGTCTAGTCCAACCGAAAACCTCTTATAACCTTTTTCGTAAGTAATTCTTCGATCGTCTTCTGTTTCTTAGTTCCAGACTCTGCCGATAGAGGACGTTCCGCATCTGTAAACACTAGTCATCTTAATCGCATATTTTCTATCGTCTGATATTTCCTTCATCCTACCTCATAGCGACGAAAACGTAGGATTATATCCCGCATGATATCATACAGAAATTAAGAGGACGAGAAAAAGATGGAGATGAAAAATAACTTAAAAGAGGATTTTGACATAAGTCCATGGACGATCTGCAGCGTCAAAGAACAAAAATGTCAGTTGATACGATTTGCTGGTTTATCGGATACCAAGAAGACCTATCGGAAACCTTTCTATTTCTCTCTCTCACTTTGTCTCTACCGAAACAATATAGTGGAGATGTAGTACAAATAGGCGAACACGTAATGGTAAGTGGGCACTTGTATTTAGGTAATGGCTACAATGCCGTTACAAAGTTGCTAGGAATATTTTTTGTTTTAAACATTTAAACATTCATAATTTGATTCTTTTTATCATTACCTGCCAATTCACCAAACTTAATTCGAATCCTGACTTGCATTGACTTACAAATGTTGCTTAATCCAAGTTAACCTAAAAGATTTCGGAATGAAGTAAAGTGACAGAAAAGTAGATATTTTGCAGTTGTTATTCTCGAATAATTATTATAGTAGGCCTATATTTTCACAGCTTGAATTATTGATAAACTGTTTGTTCAAATGTCAGTTGCTGAAAATGATTCCGCTCTTAAGATTTTTTCTGTGCCCTCTTAGTGTTAATGTACAATTGTAATTAGCTG
>NC_051417.1:23683352-23683615 GCF_015228065.2 Penaeus monodon | reverse complement strand
AAAATACCTGGCTCATGCGAGTAAAAAGAAGAATATTTTCAGGATTAAAGTTCCCCGAAAACTTGAAGTTGAGACTCAAGTCATCTCTGAGATATGTCCTCGCTCGGTCGATGTCTTTGTCTCTCTGGCGAGGATGGGTCCGGGGGCAGTGTCTTGCTTTAATATTTTTGTAATGATTTCATTTCTATAATGGTTTTCCTCTAAAGATAGTAAAGATACTTATTGTTATGCTGGCGGCGACCAGTTCGTTAGGCATGGATGGC
>NC_051417.1:23682931-23683116 GCF_015228065.2 Penaeus monodon | reverse complement strand
GGTATGTACATGTTTGTGTACTTTTCGTTTACATATGTGAGTGTGCAATTTAGCAAGTGAACTCTTGAACCAGTGCGAGAAAAGGGAGGTCGGGAGACGTGATATTGACTCCGTATTAGGAGCCTATGCATTAAACATGCTGGAAAGAAGAGGATGAATGGCCACATGAGAAGAAGGTGTAATTG
>NC_051417.1:23682064-23682393 GCF_015228065.2 Penaeus monodon | reverse complement strand
GAATCAGCTGAATAAATCATGTAGAAAGTTTGATAAATAAGTATCGAGTAAACTATTTCGTTGATTATTCCATTGATTTGTGTTAACCAACACATTGGAAAACGCTGCTTTGTTTAACCTGGATGACGCGGCCCCTCTGACCCGGCGAATTCCTTCGTGGGAAATCGATCTAAAAAGGAAGAAAGAAGTCTTCTTCACACTTGCACCGATTTTAGTGACCAAAATGTCAAGCAGGAGCGGGGGGAGGGAGGAGGGAGAGAAGAGGGAAGGGAGGGTGGAAGAGTAGGAGGGAGAGTGTTAGAAATAAGGGAAGAGAAGTTAGAGAAAGG
>NC_051417.1:23681758-23681916 GCF_015228065.2 Penaeus monodon | reverse complement strand
AAGGTGAGACGGTGGGAGGCGAGTTGAAAGAAGGGAGGAAGAGACTAGCAAGGGAAGGAGGGATGAGGAAATTGAAGGAGCAAGGGAAGGCTGGAGAAGGGAGGGTAGGACGGGCTGGTACATTGGTGGAGGGTTGGGTGGTAGTCATGAGCGAGGTC
>NC_051417.1:23681302-23681538 GCF_015228065.2 Penaeus monodon | reverse complement strand
AGGCGAGCGGGAAAACGGCGGGAAGGTACGTATGACAGATATCGGGAAGGCAACTGGAAGTTTGTGTATGCAGGACGAGGCGCGAGAGGAGCCGGGAGTTTGTTTCCAGCAGTTCACCGGAGTGTATATATCTTTTAGGCCTCTTAAAATTCTATTGGGTGCAAGTAGCGTGGCCCCTTCGTCGTGGCAGTCGGTGTTGATGCAAAGAACATGTTTTTGTGATGAAGGGCGGGGAT
>NC_051417.1:23680538-23681258 GCF_015228065.2 Penaeus monodon | reverse complement strand
GGGGCAGCAACTGAGTTGGAATTGGAAATGGAGCAGAGGGAGGACGGGAGGCACGTATGGAGATGAAGATGAATCGGAATAAATGGAGAATTGATGGAAAAGAAGAAAACTGGAAAAAAATGAATAATAAATAACAAGGTAAGGATAAGACAAAAACAAGAATAATGATATAAAGAATACCAAGACCGCAAATAAGACTAAGAAGAACAAAACAAAAAATAATATACATGAAGAGAAAGTAAAGTGTTGAGTAGAATTTCATTTTGTAGGAAACAGGCAGGGGTGATGTATCGTCTCTGTCCTTGCATAATTCTATAAAGACTAATGGAATTAGTTTTTTTTATAGGATCAGTTGTACTGCTTCGTTTTGTTATTGATCAAAGATTCTAGTAATAGGGGAGGGAATTAGGTTATAGTTAGCAAGTGTGATAGGGATAATTAATAAGACAGTTGTACTTAGGATAATAGAGATGAAAACAAAATTACAGATCGGGGTTATGAACCGAAAATTTTATTCTGTTTCTGATTATTCCATAGAATCTCCTTCGTTTTTCTGTAAATCTGATTTAACCTTGGAGAGTTCTCCACTGTCTCCTCTTGGTTCTCCACTCTCTTCCTCTTCCGTTATCTCCCCCTATTCCTCCTCTTCTTCTGCGGTCACCTTCGCTGTCTTTTATTTGTGTTTCTTCACCATATGTTATTATCCCCATTCCTGTTATT
>NC_051417.1:23680210-23680279 GCF_015228065.2 Penaeus monodon | reverse complement strand
ATAAGGCGTTTGAATAATTATATGGTAATTGGAGGAAGTCTGAAAGTGTTGATATGCTTGTTCATCTCG
>NC_051417.1:23679563-23679944 GCF_015228065.2 Penaeus monodon | reverse complement strand
CTTGCTGCTCCAGCCGTGGACCGGTGTGAGAGAGTTTCCATCAATAAATACATCTTCCGGGATCCCCCAGACTGGGTAACTTTGAGGGATCGAAGCTATATGAGTTTAATGCTGTGTGAGGTCTGACCCATTTTTATTCGTCTTTACCAGAGCGTGTGAGAAGGGAGGAAGGGGGAGGAAGAGAGAGTGAGTGAGTGGGTGGGGAAAGGGAGGAGAAAGGTGGAGGGAAGGAAGGAAAAGGGAAGGTTGGGATGGGCAGGAAAAAGAGGAAGTAGTGGGAGGGAGAAAGAGATTGGGTAGGGAAGAGAGAAGGAAGGAGACGAAGGAAGGTAATGGGGAAGGCAGGAAAGACAGAAGAGAGAGAAAGGAAAGAAAGGCGGA
>NC_051417.1:23678907-23679461 GCF_015228065.2 Penaeus monodon | reverse complement strand
CATGGGGGAGGAAGGGGATGGGAAAGAGGAGGAATGGAGGAATAAGGAGTCGTAGAGAAGGAAAGTGTCGGGACTGTAAGATTGGAAAATGAATGACAGGGCTGGAGATCGAAAGGACGTCAAGTAGGGAAATTGACTGTAATTTGTTAGAAGGGGAATGGTGAGATATTGCCAGGTCTTGTGATGAGGGGGAAAATGTGATGGGTTTATCATCACTTTTTGAATGGAAAAGGAGTAGGAGCTAAAAAGAGGGGGGGAGGAAGAAAATGACTGGAGGTTGAAGCGAAGAAAATCTGCATGGGGAATATGAATTCTAGAGCCAAGTCTGAGGAATCTAGTGCGGACGGGAACTTTGGAGTTATATAAAGGTTTTGAAGAGTAAAGTTCTTTACAAAGTTTCCTTGGATATTTTTGAGCTGTATTATCGATATTATACTGACTTGTCTGTCACTTCTCGACACTTAGGCACGGAGATAAAGAAGAAATGAGGGTTATATAATCATCGTTAAATATCAGTTTTGTGAGGATGATATGACTCATTGGTAATGTTCTGA
>NC_051417.1:23678619-23678797 GCF_015228065.2 Penaeus monodon | reverse complement strand
AACAGGCAGACCCCCATTTGTATGTATACATCTATGTTTACAAAGAAGTTTGCTACCTTCCCTGTGAGCCTTCCTAATAAACTTGAAGAAGATTTTCCTGATGAACTGGCCTTTAATGCTCGTCCCTCGGAGGAGTTTCGACAATTTCGGGAAGATTGGAGATGGGGCTGCTCAAACA
>NC_051417.1:23677963-23678032 GCF_015228065.2 Penaeus monodon | reverse complement strand
CGGAGGGTACTGGTAATTCGAATTGCAAACAACCTGGCAAGTATTCCTCACTGATCGCATTCGTGATTT
>NC_051417.1:23677666-23677942 GCF_015228065.2 Penaeus monodon | reverse complement strand
ATGAACCCCAGTATTGCAGGTGAGGCGAAGGCAGGGGGTTCGCATGACTAGCTGAGCTATCAGGCAAATTGTCCAGACAGACAGGCTGAGATCCAGGCTGATTGACTAGCTGACAGACTGACCGGCCGGTTAGCCAAATGACTTGAAACGCCAGCTGACTAATAACTGACAGACGGAGACAAGGAGAGGAGTAATCAGGGAAACCGACAGGCAGGTTGGTAGGCAGGTACTTTGATGTATTGCGGAGGAGGAAAGTAAAACAGTGTTGGAAGCTGT
>NC_051417.1:23677402-23677593 GCF_015228065.2 Penaeus monodon | reverse complement strand
AAGACATATTGGTGATGGTTGAGAGCAAAAGTGAAGGCCGAGACTGGTCTGAGTGACGGAGCTGGAGCGCTAGAGGGACAGAAGTGACAGACCGGGCGAAGGGAAAAAGGACTCGGGGAACCTTGTGGGCGGGCTCAGGGTGGAAACTGCAACCTCAGGCTATCGCGGGTTGTGGGACTAGGGGCTAAGGG
>NC_051417.1:23676813-23677223 GCF_015228065.2 Penaeus monodon | reverse complement strand
AGTGTAGAGGGGGAGGGGGTATCGGGGATGGCAACAGGGGTGGGGGGGTAAGGGGGTGAACAGATCACGTCCATGGCTATATATCAGTCATGCCCAACGTAATGAGTTCACACCCCCACGATTTATGCTGACAATGGCCATATTTCTCCCCGGCGACGTCACCAATGCAGTTTTATCCATTCGTCTACTGGGATGTATGTATGCCCCAAAGCGCCGCGCGCTTCGAGGAGACCGGGGAGACGTAGCCGTAAAAAATGATACAGTTTAATCTTCATCGATCTCGCGTCACTTGGTATTCATGTATTTTTTCCTCGTTTTTACGGTATCTCGCGCTCTTCCTGCTCTTGTTCCGGATGCCGGGTCGAGGCACTAATGGGGGCACGGGGAACCGCTTTCGGGATATGCTTCAT
>NC_051417.1:23675657-23676274 GCF_015228065.2 Penaeus monodon | reverse complement strand
TTATCTCTTTTCATGTTCAGAATTTTACATTTTTGCCTTCATCTTCTGTTCTTTTTAGTCGCTTTTCCTCGATCTCTTCTTACTCCGGTCTCTCCACCTTTTTACTCCTTCTCATTCGCTTCATGTCTTCATATTCTTTTTCAGTGAATTACAGGATTTCCAAAGAACTGCCCAGTAACCCCCCCTTGTTCCCGTTATCAAAAATCAAAACCAGGATCCCAATGAACCAACTCATGCCCATTAGCTTGGCATTCGGGGTTGAGAGTACAGCAAGCCGGGGTTGGATAAGGAGCAGGTAGTGAGAACAAAGACATGTCACACACACACGCAAGAAGGCGGAGCGAGTTGTTACTTTTCCTTGAATTGTGTCCGTTGGCGTGTCAAAGTCAGCCAGGTGGAAGAAGGCTTTGGAACACTGCGTCGCCTTTGAATATTTTTTGCCTAATTACACGAATATATATGATTCGTCACAGTGTTTTCTGCACTGTGGATCCGTCGGGCGTTCGTGAGCTCGCACGACAGGAGGGGGATTTTTCACTTTTACGCTCCGCAGGGGCGGGTTTCGTGTCACTTATTGATTGCTTGATGTGTTGTCTTTTCACTCTATGGCAAAACTG
>NC_051417.1:23675080-23675519 GCF_015228065.2 Penaeus monodon | reverse complement strand
TTCAGTTACATACATTCTACACAAACACTGACAGCCCAGATATCATACATTTGCCTGTCTAATGACAGCGTCCTCACCTGTTTACCTCTGTATCATTACCTTCTGTGTCTTGGCGGCTCGTAGGTGATCTCGGACCCAAAGGCGGCTCGCGCTGGGGACTGATGGCCGGATCCTTGCGCGGGACATAATTTACTTAGTTGGAGCATCCTGTAATTGGAGGATCAGGAGAGACTGTATGTGTGATTGCTTCATTAAGGGAGAGTGTGTCATTATAAGTTGAGGAAATGAGGGCCCCTTGCAACGGAAAAAAGTTCGCGGGGGAGTGTATATGTTGTGTTGTCTGAAAAATTTTGGGTTTTTTGGGGTTTTTTTATATGGATAGGGGGGAGTTATCAGAAAAAGTGAGGAAAACACGCACGCACGCACGCAACCAACCCCC
>NC_051417.1:23674389-23674858 GCF_015228065.2 Penaeus monodon | reverse complement strand
CTCTCCCTGTGGGTCCCGTGGGTGCCAATATTACAGTGTTGCCGACGACACCCTTAAAGCCGCCCCTCCCGCGGGACTTTTCCCTTTAAATAACCGTTTAAACTTTTTGCGAGTCACTCGGGGAAAATGCTGGGGAGGAAATCAAGGGAGCGCCCCCGGGTAGTGTATGTTTTCCCTTTGGGGTTTTTTTAAAAATTTTATTTCCAAACCCTAAGGGGGTTTTCAGGGGATGTATGCAAGCTCGTTTTTAAAGATATGTCGGGCCCAACCACGTTTCACCGCCACACAAATAAATGTACACAAAAGTGGGTGAGTGAAAATGGGGATGGGGTTTTAGTGGGGTGAGTTAGTGGAGTTTAGTAAGGGGGAGTGAGTGGGTGAGGAGGCGTGAGGAGTTTTGGGGGTGATGGGTTTAGGAGTGCGGGGAGTTGGGAGTGTGAAAGGGGAGTGGCAGGGAGGGGCGTGGGGG
>NC_051417.1:23670560-23671141 GCF_015228065.2 Penaeus monodon | reverse complement strand
GGTTTTTAAAAAAGGGGAGGGGAAAAAATTAACGAGCAATAAAAGGGGAGGATTTTTTTAAACCGGGAGGGGAGAGGGAGGGAAGTTTGAAGGGGGGGGGTTTTGGCTCTAAAGGATTAAAGACCTTTTTAATTTTTGGTTTTTGGAAAGACCGAAGTAGGAGGGGGCTGGAAGGGTTAAACGAAAATAAAGAAGGGAAAAAAAGGAGGTTTTTTAAGGGGGTTTTAAAAAAGAGGCCCGGAAAAAAAAGGTTAGGGAGGGGGGTTGGAAAAGGGGGGAAGGAGGAAGGGGGGAAAAAGGAGAAATTTTAGGATCCTTTGGGGGAAAAGGGTTGGGCCCGGGGTTTTTGGGGAAGGGGGAAAAGGGGGGGAAAAAGGGACGAGAAGAAAAAGAAGAGCTGAGAAATAAAGTAAAAAAATGGGGGTTTTGGGAATTAAAAATTGGGAGAGAAAAAAAGGGGGAGGGAAAGGAGGGGGAGGGAAAGGGAAAAACCCGGGGGAAAAAGGGGGAGGGTTTGGGAAAGGGGGGGGAAACGGGGAAAGGGGGGGGAGTTTTAAGGGGAAGAAAAGAGGCCCCCAGGG
>NC_051417.1:23669409-23670368 GCF_015228065.2 Penaeus monodon | reverse complement strand
GGGGGGGGGGGAAAAAAACCGGGGGAAAGTGGTTGGGGTGGGAAAGAAGGAAGGAAAGGAAAAAGCGGCCAAAAAGCAAAAATAAAATAAATAGAGAACAAGCAACCTTTCAAGGGCCTTAAAGGGTTTTTTTACAAGCCCAAAAATTTTTTTGAAAAAAATTGCAAAGGCTTTCGCTTAAAATAATCAAGAAGGGGAAGAAATTCAAAAAACCTAAAACAAAAATTAAAAAATAAAGGGGAGGGGAACGCCCCCCAGATTCCCAGACGACCTCGTCTCCCGCCAGGCGCCGTGATCCTCTGTCTCGAGTTTATGTGAAATACAGGCAGACAATGATGGATCCTTGGGACACCTGTTGGCCGGGGTCTGGCACGGCGCTAAGATTTCTCGCTGAAAAAGGTGACGTTATGTATTTCTTCTTTACGTAAGCAGACAGCTCCCAGTCTCGACGAAATAAGTAAAAACTGCCGCCGTTTTGGACTCCCTAAACTTGTTTGAGTTATAATAATCCTGTCGTTCTTTGTTGAGGTCTTGCCTTTGTACAGCAGCCTGGTCTCCTCCTTGAGTGCGAAAGGTTTAAAGTTTTCATTTGATGTTTAGCTTTCGACTACTTGATTTGCTTTAGACTTATTCGTGCTTGATGTCTGACGTCTTTATATGAATGCTATACCTTCATAAGAGGCTTGCCAGGGTGCGAAGTCTGCTTCTTGCTGTAGTACTGCAGGGGTATGTGAACAGGAAACAGCCGTTGTAACAACTGCTGTGTCCCGGCAAAGTAATAAGGTGAGACTCCACGGTGCTCAGTTACCCAAGTTAATTTAGAGAAATGTATTACTCGGGCGGTGCTCCATATTTTGTCTGCTGGAAAGTTTATCGTTGGGAAATATATTTTTTTCTTTAAGCGAAGGATATTTATGTAAAATTCACATGTATCCTCCCAAGGACATTAGAAAAAGGCA
>NC_051417.1:23669026-23669371 GCF_015228065.2 Penaeus monodon | reverse complement strand
ACCGAAAGTCTGATGGATGCATAAGAAGCTTTTGAAGGCCATCTTTAGTTTATAAAGCTGTCAGACGCAAGCTAATCACCTACCGAAGACCACAAGCTTATCCATTGCAAGTCCTTAAGTGTTTTTTTACAGCCCATGGTCGTTTGATTATTGCTAAAGCATTATGCGCATATATTTAGAGTACAGAGAGAGAAGTACTGGGAAGAACTGGAGGGGGAATCACAAAGAATGAAATAGAGGAGAGAGAGAGCAGAGTTAAAGAAGACTAGGGTTGTATAAGTTGTCACGAAGTGTCCTCTATTCACGTACTTTACGTAGGTTTTTAATGAATGATATACATGCCCC
>NC_051417.1:23668371-23668513 GCF_015228065.2 Penaeus monodon | reverse complement strand
ACATTTTCTCTGTCGAAGCTCTTGGATGTAGTGTTTTATTATGATTATTCACGCTGTTATGTGGTTAGGATCTCGAACCTCCTCGTTGCTACTCCTTTTTTCGTTTCTTTGTGTGGTTAGCTTCCGGAATGTTTATGCATTT
>NC_051417.1:23667960-23668338 GCF_015228065.2 Penaeus monodon | reverse complement strand
TTTTCGCGTGGGTATCTATTTTGAATCTCTTAATTTCCTTGCTTAGAGACTGGCATTAAATGGATTGACGCTTGTTTAGAACACTTAACTCTTGGCGGGAGTAATTTTTGTCCATTTGATTGTATCGTTGTTTGCCACTTACCCTTAGCAAAAGGAAATACTGATAGAATCCGTGTCGTAGACGTAGATAAGTGTCCGTATACTGATGTGCACTTAGACACTGAGGCAGATATAAACCTAAGTGAAGACACACTGACATAGACAAATAAATGATAAGATATGGATATAATAGACATACGCAACGGTAGATTAACAACGTAGACAGACAGACGTGGACATAAATCAGAGAAAGTAACCGTCACAAGCATTGAACTAGAC
>NC_051417.1:23666671-23667908 GCF_015228065.2 Penaeus monodon | reverse complement strand
GCAGATAAAGAAAGGAACCCTCCACGCGCATGTAGAACATGTAGATATGTTTATAAACACAGACATACAGGCAAACACACACGCGCCCTCTCATTTATTTTGCGTTATTAATTTTGTTCATATTCTCCGTCTCGAGTATTTGAACTTGGAGTTGAAGTATAATAAAAGTCTCCTAATGAAGGTATTTACTTGGTGCTCGCCAACTTGTTGAGGTTTCCCGGAGCTTTGGTACCACGAGCACCACGAACTCCACTTCTCTCACCATCCGCCACTGGCACTACACGATCACGATTCAGTGCTTCACCATCAGTTGCACCATACGATGCGCATTAACGGCGTTGGGTCTGAGTGGAGGTTTACCTAAGAAACTCAATCTCAAGATGGTGTGATGTTGATTTTCTTGAGTAAACGAACTGGGTTGTGTTGGTGGTGCAGTTGAATTTGCTCGACGTGTATCACATAAAAAATGAAATTCAAAAAATATGTTTAAAAAATAGAACAGATCTAGAAAACAAGTGATAACTTTATTCTTTCCCTGTTTCAGGTTGGTTCCTGTCTCTGTGCCGCAGACTATCTGGAAATAGATGATGGCGAGAAATGTAAAGGTAGTGTTTTTAGTGTGATTTAATGTGATTTTAATCTCCTGTTTTAATCTAGAGGTGATTTGTTTGAGAGGTGGCATGTTTGTGAAGCTTAGTTTTTTCTTCTTTGAGGTGGGCAAGAATTTAGGAAGTTCTGGAGATCTTTTGTGAGGTGGGCGAAGGGTGAGAAGTCTTTAAAAAGGTAAAGAGGTAAAGGGGAGAGGCAGCGATAAAGATTACGGGGGGAGAAAAGATAGTGGGGTAAGGGGAATGCCAATTTGTGGAGGGTTGTTGAGGGGAACTCTGTTATATAGTGGCCATGTCCTTTTTTCAGTCTCACTTTTTTCTTCTTTTTTTTGTCTTGAGATGGAATTCAAAACGCTCTCGCGTGGGATCCGACTTAAGTACTACGAAGGATAATAAGGATAATTGGGCAATGGGTATCATTAGCGTGAGACTCGGTAGTCTTCGGTTAGGATAATTGAGACCGGTGTAGTTAACATCTTCGTCATAATAATTATTCCTCGCAGTGATGAGCGAGAACACACATTTTATGTCCTCGTCTCAGACACTTTCTTGCGTTAGGCTCTCGTGCCTCCTCAGGACCGGCTCGAGATCTTCCCCCAGGGTTTCTTACCCTCTTCTTATGACACTCT
>NC_051417.1:23665942-23666603 GCF_015228065.2 Penaeus monodon | reverse complement strand
TCTTGCTGGAGGAGAGCAACTCGTTCAAGTGGCGCTGGAATAAGAAGTGGCATCGGGGAAGAAAGCGGTGGAGGTGCGCGGAGAACGGGTTCGGGGAAGAAGTGGAAATAAGGAAGACGGATGGAACACTAGCGGGAGGAAGTGGTAGTACAGGGAAAGGGAAGGAAAAAGGCTGAGGGCAGAGGCGAGATGGAGGAGCAGGTGGAAGAAGTAGAACAGCAGGTAAAATAGGGAAAGAGGAGGGAGCAGGTGAAGGCGTTTTTTGTTGTTTGTTGTCAAGACTGACCATCGCGGGCGCTGTTATTAGGCAGCGGGCGGCGCGGGTGCGACATTAAGAGTAAGTGATGGCGGTGGTGAGGCCGTAGCTTTTATTTCAGGAACAACACGCGCGCGGACACTCGGCCTGAGGTATGGGGAATCGATAGGGGATTGTCACGTCCCATAGGGGCCTCGGGAGGGCGTGTCCCACCCTCCTTTAAGGTGTTCCTGGGGCGTGGCGAAGAGGGGTGAGGGGAAAAGAGGGGACATCGAGAGGGGACTGAAATGGGTAGCGATGTCGCTCGTACTAAAAGCCTATTATCAAAGATTTCAAGGTTCAGATGAATGAGCACTGTCACGAATAAAGAGGAAAACGAGGAGACATTAAAACGAAATATTGCCC
>NC_051417.1:23663296-23665478 GCF_015228065.2 Penaeus monodon | reverse complement strand
TTAGTCTTGAAAGCTCACGTATGGGTTGAAGCAGCACCGTAAGCCCCAGGCGTGCAGAGGATAGAGGGGCGTGGGGACCAGGGGTGGGCATGCGGGCGTGTACCGGCTCGAGTCAGATTGAAATTCAGTGTTTAGTTAGCGCCGGTTGTGGTTTACAAATAACTCCGATATTTTGTCGGTCAAATCCGAACCCAAAAGAGCTGTAGGCGGCGAAGGTGGAAAAATGGCGGCCAGAAGCATGGTGGGGCATTGTGGTTTGAACGCGGGAGGTGTTGATGTCATGGGCTATATTGCATAAGGTGTAATGTCCGCTTTGTAGGCAGTCTCGGTGGCGCGTTGTATAGGGGAGTGTAGTTGAAAAAGGCGGATAGAGACCGTGTCAGATGCTGTAGGCGTTATAAGATAGGAATACGTTGATATGATGTGGTCAGTGAATTATACACAAAGGTGGGCAAAGTGGCGAGGGCGGCGGACTGGAAGCGAGTCTGCAGGTGGTGACAGCAGTGGCTCCTGTTTGTCAGGCAGGACGCATAGCAAGGCTTCAGGGAAGGGCGTGCTTGAGCCAGGCAGCCAAACCTGATGCTTGCTCCCTCTCTTGGAGGTAGGTCCTGGGAAGGGGACTGCCCTGGGGGGGGGATAGGCAGGCCGGGAGAGGCAGGAGGGGAGGACAGCGTGGAAAGGAGGGGAAGATAGGAATTAATAGGTCTTGTCAGGTGGCGATAATCACCTGAATTAAGGCGAAACCACAGTGTAATGATAGAACGGTTATGCGTGAAAGTATGTTGTCCAAGCGAAGGTGCGTATTAGAGAATGTCGTGTAAGAAACTACCCACCATAATGATTCAAGACCAGAGGTGTTTCACTCTCACAGTGTACACTTCTTTACGAGCGTTTATATCGAGTTTCTGGAAGAGATGGAGAGACTGGCGCGAGGGCCTGAGGGACGGGGCGTGAGTTACAAGCTGCAGCGAAGGGACTTGGCTTTGAGGGAAAAGGGAGCGCTGCGAAGACGGGGTGTGGAGGAGGGCAAAGTAGAGATGGGGATGAAGGGGAGGGGGGCGCCGGTAAGAAGGGGTGGGAGGGGAAAGGGAAAATAGTGGTGGGACTATGGGGTGGGAGAGTGATGATGTGTTGCGCCTTAATGAAGATTTACTCGAATGTCTACCGTTCGCCACCCCCTCCGCCCCTCGCCCCTCCAAACCTCACTAGAAGTCCCTGCGGCCTACCTGCTTCGTCTGTAAAAGCTGAGTGTAAGTAATGAAGTGTGACAACGATAGCTAGTTCCTGAAATATGCTTACTTTGCGTCTCAGAACTCTTTCATTATATCGCGGGTTAACACTAGCACTTATGCTCTACCTCTCATTCGTTACACGATTCTACATATTTCCTTTTTTTGTTGTGAGAATGATTGTCCCTGGAACAAGTGCCTACAGGTTTCATTTCATTAATTTTCCTGTCCATTCTCCATTTAATGATTAAAGTGCACAAAGAAATCTTTTATTTCGAAATATTGACCCAGGGTGGAGGAAATAGTACCGAAGTATTTATGTATTCTGAAGTATATAAGGCTGATTATTAGCTCGACACAGGACTTTGGTTCGGAGCAGCGTCTCGGGGTCCCTCGCGGTGCACGTCCACCGAAGCTGATTTGTGGTCTCCGTGTCGTCTCCGATTCGTAATGGCCGGGGGAGTTTTTAACGCCGGTCTAAACTAGTGGCACACCATGACTTGTAGCAGGAATTACGTCCTATTTATTATTACGGCCACACAAGAAAAGTGAAGTTATTTCCTGTGTGCACTGGAAAATGTTTGGACTCGGAGCCTGTGAATTTTATGAATGCGCGTCGTAAATTCGCGGCCGGTCGGTAATTTTCAACTCTGCCGAGTCTTTGGGGGAGGGGGCGGGGAGGGAGTAGGGAGGCACCGGCCGGAGTGTGATGACAAATCGATGCTTTGATGGTGATATTATTGATCTTGTAGGTAGGGTCTCTGCTTCCCCCCTTCTTATTCTTATTTTTCTTGGGGCGGTGGGAGTTGTTCCTTCGAGAAAGGGGAGAATGTCGCCAGTTTCCATCCCCCTTTCTTCTCCCGTGACTCCTCACGCCATTTTTCGCAAATTCACTGTCGCGGTGAGCGGTAGTACTCGGGGATCAGGGAGAAAACATGCGAGACAACATCCAG
>NC_051417.1:23662960-23663210 GCF_015228065.2 Penaeus monodon | reverse complement strand
TATAAATGTGCAGGCGCATAAGCAGTTTCTTTAGCAAGTTGGCGGTGAGTCATTCCAGCTTGACTAAGGATTACGCTGAGATATGGTGCTAGATCGGGGCCGAAAGCTGATTATGTCAAGTTAGGTAAAGTTCACTAGCTTTGGTTATGGTAGCTTTGTTAGGGTTTAGACTGAGTGGCCATGAGCTCATAGATATCAAGTGTGAGCTTCAGTGGAACGAGGTGTGATTCTTAGCTTGCTTTTTGAGAAG
>NC_051417.1:23662395-23662762 GCF_015228065.2 Penaeus monodon | reverse complement strand
GTGGTTCTCGCAGTCCCAACCTTCTCTGTCGCCCATATTGACAAAGAAGAAACAGATTCGTAGCAGTGGTCCATCGTTCTCGGCTGTGTGTGTTGACTTTTATTCATTTCCCCTCCCTATTCTCCGCTTATTACCCTCTGTTATTCTTTACCCCTTAATCGCTATCAACCCCTTGCTATCCCCTCTCATACCATTCTCCTCAATTTGATTTAGATTTTCTTGCTTATTCGTGTTTTTTATTCTTATTTTCTTTTAATTTCCGTTTGATGTTTTTCTTTTGGGTTAGCGGGGGGGGGGGGGCGGAGGGTTAAACACAGGTTGTTGGTGTATGATTACGATGTTCGGGAAGTAGATGCCGTAATGCCGT
>NC_051417.1:23661077-23661875 GCF_015228065.2 Penaeus monodon | reverse complement strand
GAACGACTAGACAACCGCATATTCGCAGGTAGTCAAGCACAGCGTTCGTGTAGCCGTGATTGTTATGGATTGATCCGGTTTTATCCGGCTTGCAGAATATTGGTCGCTTGTGTTATAACGCTATGGGTGTTTGCCGCATATTTTAGGCTTTGTATTCCTTTGCCGTAGGTCCAATAATTGTTTGCCGGCATGTATCTGGCCATCGAATTTGATGAGCTACAGCCGCCAGGGAACACCCATCACTGATTGCGAGATTAATAGCCGATACACTGTAAACCGTTTATAAAAGTGAGGGCCTAATGGAATGGGAATAAAATCAATGTGTTTGTGTCCTGCAAACAAGCGATCATGCGACCCCCGGCCAGGGTCATGCTGACACCTGGCAAACACTCGCTGGCGGCAGCTACTTGTGACCAACAGGCTGTGGGGCGGGGGAGCGGAAGGGAGGGTGGCAGAAAGGGAGGGAGGAGAGGGAGGTAGGGAAGATAGGAGGAGGGGAGAGGTAACCTGGAGGTGGGAGAGGAAGATAAGATGGGAGAAAAGGAGGGAAGAGAAAGGTGGGGTAAGGATGATTTTGAGGCGGGAGGGGAAAGGAGGAAAGGGGAGTGGGGAACGAAAGGGGAGGGATGACAGAGGTGAAACGAGAGGGAACTTGGGGAAAGGGGAGGAGGTCTAGTGGAAAGGGCAAGCAAGGGTGATGGTGGATGGAGAGAGGGCAAAGGGAAGGGAAAGGGGGTGAGGGAGGAAGTGAGGGAAAGGGAAGGTTTGATGATGAGTGTATCTTTCTCCTTCCTTATG
>NC_051417.1:23660364-23661059 GCF_015228065.2 Penaeus monodon | reverse complement strand
GAGTATAAGGCATATTATTTCAAATTATGATCATCTTCATTCTCATTCATACTTTTGTATTCGATATTTCTCGTACGCGCATTTGTAACAACATATTTACTTTGGTCGAATGTGTTATGAAGAATACTACATTCTAAATAATTCTTGATATGAGCATATATCCGACAGTCCATTGTATACCCCTTGATGGACGATGCATTTCTTTTGAATAGTAATGAACTTTGTATTTGGGATAACGCTACATTAGCTACATTGTTTAAACCACACAGGAATTTTATTTGCAGGATCCACGTTTATAATATTTTATCTGCTTTATTTTGAAAATGAAGTATTTGTGACTGATATTATCCATGTGCATATAGATAGGAAACGGCAAAATAAGTATAGATGTTAGTTTTTAAAAAAAGTAAATATATTTTTTTTCCCAACAACTTGTGGAGTATTGAACGGCCATTCACATAGCAACCCCGAGTTCCCTTGGGGGAGGTTGATAAAGTGTATTTATAATATTTTTCACTGAAACGTTTGGTTTAGTAGCACACACACTGCAACCCCCTTTTTATAAAGATCTCCCCAACCAATCATTTTTTGTCCTGAAAGGCTTTACAGCAACAAATCGTTAGAGGCGATGAAAATAAACTAACCACAAAGTTTTAGTGGGACAAAGGTATTGAAAATAATGAGAAAAAGATTTT
>NC_051417.1:23659171-23659991 GCF_015228065.2 Penaeus monodon | reverse complement strand
TCAGCACAGTGCGTGAGAGCAAGAGACACAAGCTCCAAAAGGTGGCAGGCATTTGAATGAGACGAGCCCAGCGGCTGAGGAACGGTGATCAGCCGGGTAAAGTAGAAGGAGGAATATCCTTATAATTTAGAGGAAAAGGCTGTTTAGTGTCGCTCGCAGCAAGAACCAATGTCGTTAAAAGAGAACAACTTAATTACGCGAAATATCCAATCACAGGTCAAACGACGACTACCCCGATAACCGCTGGCGTGAGAGAGCCTCGTAAGATCCTAAAAATAACTACCCAATCAGAGTTCAGAGGAGGCTAATCAACAGCCAATCACGTTAGGGAACACTGTAAACTTTGCATCAACAAAGGATGACAGAATCTGCGGGAGGGGACGGGGGAGGGGGGAATGGTGGCCTATAGATTTTATCCTGGAGTTTTCTAGGATTCCCCATCGCGAATTAATGGGAAGTGGATGTACATTATGTTCAAGAAAAAAACGACCATTAGGGGATGGGGAGAATGGAAACCATATACAGCTGTAGATACACAGGAAAGAGCAGGAGCGGCTGTATCGCTTCTTGTAATAACGACAGGGATGATGGTGATGTTTTTTTCTTTTGAGTTTTGAAATGGGAGGGTGGAAATGAAGTTATATATGTAATTTATGGATGGATCATGTCAGTCGAGCAGCAGACTGTGTACTGACAGTAATATCTGTCCATGTGCGATTTCGTTCCGGATGCAGATGTAGTTTTTGTGTAACGCAAGTTTTTGTTCGACGCCCTCCAAACAGATAGGGTTTTTGATCTCCATTAAACGGAAAATCACGAA
>NC_051417.1:23657563-23658373 GCF_015228065.2 Penaeus monodon | reverse complement strand
AGTAAAGCAATTTCCGAGTATGACGGCACGTCACTGTGGCACACGGTGGGGGGAGGGCATGGGGAAGGGAGGTATAGGATCTCCATCAGGTAATCCCGAGGTTAAGTCTTACACACGATGGAATTACCCGCTCGGGATACAGGATACAGAGTCTAGGTCGCGAGCATGGAAAGAGAAAGAGACAGGAAGGAGGAATTGGTTGATGGTGAGGAGAAAGAGGGGGTGATGATGAAGACTAGAGGAGGAGAGATGAAAGAGATGGCGGAGAGGAAGATGGGAGGAGGAGAAAGAATAATTGGAGGTAAGGGAGTGGAAAAGATGCTGAGGAGGGAACGGGATGTTAAGGAAATACAGAGCGGGTGATAATGAAGAGGAGGAGAGAGGGAAGAGATATCAAACAGGGAGATGGGAGGAGGTGGAAGATATAGAGGGGTTGGAGATGGCAAAGAAGGAGATGAGAGGAGGTGGAAAAGAAAGATGCACTGGAGACAATGGAGAGGAAAGTGGGAAAGATGCTGAGGAGGATATTGGGAGATGAGGGCGGGGAGGGCTGGGAATAATGCAGAGAGGAGAAAGATGAGGAGAGGAGAAAGAGAAAGAATGGTAAGGGAAGGGAGAGAGGAGAAGATGCTGCAGTAAGAAAATGAGAAAGCGGGATTGGTGTTAGTGAAGAAGAGAATAGATGGAGCTGAATATGTAGATGGGAGGAGAAAGAGGTTTCGGGACGGTCATGAAGAGAAAACGAATGTCGTGATAATGAAGGGGAAGAGAAAAATGATAGAAGAGAGGAAGAGATGGTTTGATGATGCT
>NC_051417.1:23656799-23657487 GCF_015228065.2 Penaeus monodon | reverse complement strand
TAATAGTGACATTGGCAGTAAAGTAAAGGGAAAAAGGTTAATGATGGGTGATGAAGATGGGTTAAAGGCGGCGAAGATGGAGGAGAGAGAAAGAGGGAAGAGGGGAAGGATGTAAATTAGGAAGAGGAAGTTGGATGGTGGTGAAGTGGTGATGTCGGAGAAGAAGAAGAAAGGGTCCTGAGAGGAGATGAAAGAAGGAAAAGGGGAATGTGAAGGATAGGAAGAAAGACTGAAAAGTTTAAAGAGAGGAAAGGAAATTTAAAATTGCAACAGCTGGTGATGAAGTTGCATTGGGAAAAAGGGTGGAGAGGAAAGAGAAAAAATGAAGGAAGGTTGGGTAAGTGGTTGATAATGATACCAAGGCGAAAGAGGAGCCAAATGAGAAGAGAGCAAGAAGTTTTGGTAATACTGCTGAGGGAGAAGAGGAGGACGATAATTTTTTATAAACGGAAGGAAAGGCCTCAGAGAGGATAATTAATTTAAGAAAGAATGGTTAGAAAATAGAAAGGAGGAAAAGGAAGTTACCAGGTTAAGCGTGGAATGGAAGAGGAAAAGAAAATAGAAGGAAAATCTTAAGAGTGAGAGCGAGAGAAAGCATAAGTATTTGCACAAGAAGTAGGAGGAAACAGAGTAAATAGCTAGATAGGAATGGGGGAGAGAAGTCAAGAGCCCCTCATTAGTGCCTCAG
>NC_051417.1:23656310-23656751 GCF_015228065.2 Penaeus monodon | reverse complement strand
AACTAAGGAAGTGTAAGAGCCGCCGTCGATAAGGTCGGAAGTCGCGTGGCAGTCGGCGCAGTCCGTCCTTCTCCGGGTGATCGCGGACATGAAACCCCCATTTAAACGTCAGGAGAAATTTGAAGTTATTACGGTGTGTAAATTTGAGTTATAATGGATGCTAGGTGGGGGCCTTTCCGCGTGGGATTAGAGTGGATCGTTTATATTAACTTCGGGAGCTCACGGGCCTTCCGCTCGGCCGGGGAGGCGTGTGGTCCCGGCCCGGATGCATCTCCGCCATCTTTTTTTCAACGGGGGTGGGGTGGGGTGGGGGGGAGAGATCCGCGTGCGCGAGTGCTTCTCGTCTTAGAACCTCCGTGCATTCCTGCTTCAGATTTTTTTTTTTCATCCATGGAGCCTTTGAACTGGGGTGCTTCTTGAAGCCGGTGGGTTTTCCTTCTG
>NC_051417.1:23655428-23655752 GCF_015228065.2 Penaeus monodon | reverse complement strand
GAGAGAAGGCCCGATAGAGAGCGGGAGAGCCTGTAGAGAAGCTATAAATCTTGAGATTTCACAAAACCGAAGGCATAAGGCACACGACGTCAATATTATTATCTTCGTTGTATTTATTGTAATTCCTCTATTTCTCCCTTCCCCCTTTATTCTCACAATCTCTTCATCTATTGCTTCTTCGTCTTCGTCTTCGTGGACTTCCCCTCCATTTCCATTTTCCCCTCCTGCCAATTTCCCATCCATTTATCTTTCCACCCTCACTCCCGTCTTCCTCACGTCTCTTCGCTTTCTCCCTTTCGGTCTTTTCTTTTCTGTTTCTCTTTT
>NC_051417.1:23653989-23654476 GCF_015228065.2 Penaeus monodon | reverse complement strand
TTTTTATTGACTGATTATTTCTATAAGTGTCCGAACCAATCAGCTTGCTCATCATAATCATGCAAGGTAATTTTCTTTATGAATGCAGTAATTCTGGTTCAGGGGACACATGAAAGCCGTTCTTGCTATCATGATTTCCTCTCCGTTAACAGACAGATTTTTTTTAATGAGATTATAATTCTCTAATCTGCAACGGCACGAGCTACTGCGATAAGCACTGATTCGTCACCGGCTAACTGTTGGTTCGAAATATTGCAATGCTCATGCCTGCAAATTGCAATGATTAGGTTTACGATCAGTTTTTAGATTGGTAATAGATTCCCCAGCAATTAGGATGGCAGTGCAATTAGCATGGATAATAATGGCTGCATATTGTCACAGTTAATAGGTCTGGGGACTAATGATGGTTGTTATTGATTCATTATGAGGGACACTAATCACCCGAGACTGGTTCTCCGCCGGTGGGAGAGGCCGGCCGACTGAAAGA
>NC_051417.1:23653666-23653948 GCF_015228065.2 Penaeus monodon | reverse complement strand
ACGGCCTCCTCCCTTGATGCCTAGTTTTGGCATGACCTTGCTTGCCTGCAGCACTAGGCTTCTTAAGTGATGACACAACCTCTGTTTATAAATGGCTGCATTTTATAGATGCTCTGTGAACTTTTCCATTCTTTTTGCTGTCTGCTTTCATTTCTTTTGATTTCAGTTTTTGTTGTTGTTGAATATCTGATTCTAGAATGATTCTTCCTTCACCCTCACACGCACACACCCACACACATACACACCCAGTCACAGACACCCACTCATGTACCCCCCCCCCTG
>NC_051417.1:23652154-23653257 GCF_015228065.2 Penaeus monodon | reverse complement strand
TCATTCACTCACTGACACTACTATGGTCTGCGTTATTTCCCAGCAAAGAAACTTCCTCTTTTTCGTTTTGGGTATGAATTGCCGCACACACAACCACACATGTGTATCTGTAAATACACCCAAAAACAAGTGTATCACCCGACATTAAGGCGATAAATATATCACCCGACTCTAATCTGGACTGGAATTGCCCAAATTATCATAATTTTGTTCCATTATGAAGTCCACTTTATAGTCTTTCCATGATAATTTCTTTCCTCGGTTTGGCATTTCCCCCATCTATTATTAATCTTATTTTGGCTTAGCTTTGCACAATGGCAGTTAAGATTTAGATTTCGCCCTGTTTGGAATATTTGTGTTGCGTTCCGACTGTTCTGGGAGGCTTTTGCGTTCTCCATAAGATGGCCCAAGGGTCCGTGTGTCTGTGCCCGGGACTATCATTTATCTGAGTGTCTTTCGGTTTTATTTATCAACTTACTGTTTTTTTTCATGTATGTGTTTTATTTTCCTAACTGCCTTTTTATGAGATATGTACGTGGGTTTGTATGGTATTTTTCTATTCACCTTTCCGTATATTGACGTCTACTTTTAAGGTGGAGCGCGCAGAAAAAAAAATACAGCGACTCGTTCTTTTTTCCATTCTTTCTTTTCCTTGCTCAAGGTTTTTATATCCTCTGAAACCGTACATCGAGCCCCATATCTCCTTCCCCGCGGCTCCTTGGTAGACATGCCTCCGGTTAGCGAGTCTTTCAAGCGCGGAATTCCTCCGGGAAATATTCACATTGTCTTCCGACCAGCCACCAGCCACGAGAACCCAAAGAATCCGCTGTCAAGAACCCGGGATAAAACCAGCCATTCTCCCTCTGCTGATGGTCTATTTCCCACCCGTCCTCGCCAAGAACGCGCCATCGCCCGCGCCCCCGTAAGGCCGTCCGTTCCGTTGTTCTGCTGACTGATTTCGCCCTTTTGTCCTCCCCGCGGTTTGGCTCTGTGCTAGGCGTCGGTCCGGAGTGAAAGGTGATTCTCTTCCCTTCGGAGGATTGTTGGTCGGTGTGTTTCCATGGCACTTGAGGTCCTCAGCCCGGGGGAAGGCGCGAGGTGAT
>NC_051417.1:23650655-23650964 GCF_015228065.2 Penaeus monodon | reverse complement strand
GCCCTTATTTGGCACAGAGATCAATAGTGTCCAGTGAAAGTTGACCAGTCAAGGTCGTGTTTTTCGGTCTTCATATCTCTTGACCTGCCGAAGCAAATTGTAAAGAAATCGATAATTTATAACAACTTTGAGTCATCGTTTTCTATTCAGGCCTCTTATCTTTTGTCAGCTCTTGTGATCGGGATGTGATGTCGGCAAATAATGAGCATGGGAATGCCATGTCTGCTTATCGTTGTTTTTGCATAGTTATGTTTCTTTGTCTGTCGTTATTTTTTTTTATTAGGTTTTGACACAAGCACACACAAATCT
>NC_051417.1:23650028-23650559 GCF_015228065.2 Penaeus monodon | reverse complement strand
CAAGACAGTTCTCTTGAAATATTATATAACTTTGGGAAGTTCAGTCGGATTTTTACTATTCATAAAATACCTTATCTAGTCTGAGATTGAATTTCTTAAGAACAAATAAAGTAAAAAATGAAAGAGTAATAACTTTCAGATGCGTAGTGTAATAACAGCGCCATTTTAGTAGAGCATTTCGATACCTTATGCTAGAACCACAGGTTATCAAATAACATTAAAGCAGCTCATAAACCTGCCAGAAATGTGTTAGTGATGTCATTGGATTTGATGTAGAATTTTTATTGTTTAATGCACCTCCGGAATAGCTTCCAATAGCCATTTACAGATCATTGGATTTTCGTATAAGAGAAACTTGGGCCATCAGTATTTATTTCGCAGAAAATACTGAACCATTTCTTCCAAATAGCCATAATGATTAAATCATTTCGATCTAATTCCTTCCACGAAGCCGTATTTGTCCATGTTATGCATTTTTCTCGAAAAAGCAATGTTGCATCACCATCTTGCAAGTCAGGAATCTTGATTAAT
>NC_051417.1:23649376-23649978 GCF_015228065.2 Penaeus monodon | reverse complement strand
GCGGGTAATGGCATTGAGATCTTTGCATTAAGCAATAAAAGGAAGGAAAATTTACCATGCAACAATGACTCGCAGGATCAAACGCAAATGTTCGCCCCGAGTTATGTGTTGTTTTCGACGACAATCAAAAGATTCTCAGTCGAAGAAATACTTCTCTTTTCTTTTCTTCTTTCTGGTTATTTCGTCATGGGAAAGGAACAATTAAAAGACCTTTTTTGAAACATTATTATGTTTCTTTCTCTTTTCTCCAGGTATTTGGTCACGGGAAGAGAACGATTAGAGGACACATTTGCTGTATTCTTTCTTCGTTTTCGTATAAAACATCAATCTTGTAATTCTGAATGTTGAAGGTTTCATGACACCAACATCATCAGACGAAATGCACATACATTCAGAATTCATTCTGGTTACATGTTACTCGAGACTAGAATATAAAATATGTAATTTCGAGGTCTAACTAAACACATTCCTCTCACAGTTACAGACGGAATGTAAATCCGCCAGCACTTATATATTACATGAGCGTGAACTGAGCTCTAAAAGACCCATATTAAATAATGCTACGAAATCGATGGCCTTAGCATATTCTAAAACAGTCGCTT
>NC_051417.1:23649065-23649321 GCF_015228065.2 Penaeus monodon | reverse complement strand
CGCGTGCCGGGATGCAGTTAGGCTAGTTTCGAAAATGCAATATTCAACAGCCAACAAAAACACTTCCATGCTCTTGCTGTACGATGTTCTCGGCGAAATATCGGAAAAATTATTTCGGACTTTAGGCTTTTCTTCTCTATTAAAAATGCATGTCTCAATCCGGACCATGCAAGGTCAAAGATTTTTGAAACAAGGCAGTGATATTCTAAACTAGTAAATTGAAGATTCGGGCTTTTCATAGAAATTCTTTCCGACA
>NC_051417.1:23648175-23648665 GCF_015228065.2 Penaeus monodon | reverse complement strand
CGGCGGCTAAAAAAAATAATTGTTTCTAAACATAAAAAAAAAAAAACAAATTTTAAAGCACCAAACTTTTTGCGGTTCGGAGTCCAAAATGTTTTTCCTCGGCAAAAATAAAAATATGAAACTTGCCCGGGGAAATGGGTAAAAAAGACAAATTTTGCGGAGGCCATATCGCTTCCAAAACCCCCCCTTTTTTTTCCATTTTCTTTTTTTTTTACTTTCATTTATTTTTGTTTTCCCTTAATATTTAAAAGATGCTCATTAAAACCGAAAGCTAGAAGCGAAAAAGAGTCCCGGGCTGCTTCAGATGGGCCGCAGCACTTGTCCCAGGCAACACAAAACACGCACCGCGCTTCTCCCGAGCTTAACTTTTGGGGCCAAACTTGAGGCCAGAGAAAACAAGTGGATGTTGTCCGAAAGTCGGCTCTCAAGACGACGGCTAAAGTTATGGATAATATTGTGTATACATTTTGTATTTATGTGTGTGTGTGTG
>NC_051417.1:23647977-23648068 GCF_015228065.2 Penaeus monodon | reverse complement strand
CCAGATTGATGATAGTAGATAAATAACATGTAAATTTTGTGATTTTTTTTTAAAAAATATTATATATTTTAAATTAAAATTTTTAAAATAA
>NC_051417.1:23646868-23647297 GCF_015228065.2 Penaeus monodon | reverse complement strand
CGTACAAGGAGCAAATCCATGTAATATGAAGACGGTGACCTTTCCCATGTGCATGCGGCGTGGACATTTTAAGGCGATATTTCAGTGTGTTCCTTTTATCCATAGCTGTTATTTTGTTCCACCATTAAGAAATAAAATCAATTACATTCGGTTGTGATTATGGGAAGAGAATAAGATACCCGATTTTTAGGGCTGAGTCGTGGGTATGGGTAGACAACAAGAAAAAATTGTTTTGTCTAGCGTCGCATCACGTTTAGAAGGATGAAAATGGCGGTGAATAAAAATCGGTCGTTTTTGTTTTATGGACTTTGTTTTTTTTATTATTTGCGGGCATACTTCTTTTCTTTTTTCCTCTTTTTTGTTAACCCAGACCTGCCACCGACCTATGTAAATATTATCTTTTATCGATTTCTACGTCACGAACAGGAA
>NC_051417.1:23646361-23646826 GCF_015228065.2 Penaeus monodon | reverse complement strand
GAAAATTTTGCGCTTCCTTTTGGGACACATGGACGAAAATCTCTGATAATAGAGGGTCATTTAGGCCATAATCGGTCGACCTTCAGACCAGGGCGTATTTTTCTCGCATGCGGTCCGGGATAAGGGAAGGAATGGGTTGGTAGGGAAAAGGGAGGGGAAGAAAGGGAGGGGTGGCAAGGAGGAGGGAAAATGGAGGGAAAGATGGAGGAAATGATAAGGGAGAAGAAGAGAGGGGGAGGTAGCACAGAGGAGAGAAAGGGTAAGGGGTAAAGGAAGGGAAGGAAAATGGAGAGAAAAGGGAGGGAAAAGGAGGGGGAAGAGCGAGGGGAAGGGAAAGGGAAGTTCAGGGAGGGGACAGGATGGGAGGGGTACGGGGGGAGGGGGGCTAAGTTGTCATCGACCCCACGGCACGTTTTATTCCCTTTCTTTATTTCCTGTCTGATCTTCTCGCACGCGCCGGAGAGA
>NC_051417.1:23645220-23645828 GCF_015228065.2 Penaeus monodon | reverse complement strand
GACACTTGATCCTGACGTCCGCCTCCTGTGCCCTTCCTGCTGATGATGATGCCAGCGTCTTTACGATGCCAATAACGTCTTCAGGGCCCGGGATGATTCGGAAAGATCTTATTTGCGTTATAATTCGTCAGCGTCGTTTTCGGAACTTTCCCTCGGTGCGCGCGCCCGACAGTCATCACGTAAGAGTCAGCGCGCCGTTCTCCTTGCTCGGGATAATCGACCTTAACAACGGTTTCTTCTTACCCCTGAACGCCCCCCTCCACCACCACCCGTACCCCTTCCACCTTGACGGGTTGGCACTCTCCTCTCGCCAGCCACTTAGTTTTTTCCTCCCTGTCTTGAGGTAATTGTATCAAGAGGGGAAGTTGCTCCACGCCAAATTGTCTCCCTGGGCGTCTTACCTTGCTCGACTCCCTTCTGCTCTGCCCCTTCGGCGTGGGAGATTCGCCTTCGCTGTGTCACTTCTGCAGCTGGAGCCTGGTGGGTCTTTGTGGGTGGGATCTTCGTCTTCAGAATGGTAATAAAAATGGGCGGGAGATGGACGAAATATATGTCTTGTGCATTGTTGCATGTTTATATGCATTTAGCAGTCTATCTAGAAGGCTATA
>NC_051417.1:23642638-23645100 GCF_015228065.2 Penaeus monodon | reverse complement strand
TCTACCAAAGTCAGCATATACTTTTCTGCAAAGCATTGACCATGTATCAGTCAGTCCTTGGTCTCCTTCTGTATTTAGTCTATTTTTCGACGATAAAGATTCCCTCTTAACTTTAAAAATATCACGCGTTTCGTGTTCCCATCCCCTCCCGTGGTAGCATCGCTGCAGCACCATCAGGAGATACTAAGCTCCTGAGGGTGCCTCTGTGACGTAACAATTAGTCACGGTCGAGTAGGCCGCTGAGCCACTCGCTAACACCCTCGCGAGTTGCCAGGTGTCGCCTTAAAAGCCGGAGAAAATGAAGGGTTTCTTTAAGGACGGATAATGACCGTGATTATGTAAGACAATTGAATTATGGGTAATTATCCGGATGAGTCTTTCATGTGTCGTCGACGTTAAGCGGGGTATAATGTTGGCGGGGTGTTAAGTTGGCAGGTGTGTCAGGTGTAAATGCTTTCTTATTAGTCTCGTTCTCGTGCCTGCTGCTAATTCCGCCCGCCATTTTTTCGTCTGTGTTTGTTTAATTCGGGTTCGGATTCTTCCTGTTCCGTGATTTTCTTGCAGTTTTTCTTCGTTTGTACCTTCTGTACCTATTGTTGACTTCATAACCCCTTCTTTTCCCCCTTCTCTCATATTTGCTATATGATAACTATCGTTGATCTAAAAAAGAAGAAGAAAAAAAGTATAGGTAAGTATAGGTAAAAAGGAAGTATAGGTAAAAATCTTGTACATAACAGGTATTATTCATCTAATTAAAACCAAGAAAAATGGAAGGAAGTATAGCATATAATATTCCCGAAATTGAAAAACAAATGAAGCTAGCGAGCGTGAATCAGTCCGAACCAGGCGCTCCCGAGTCGAATTGGAGGAGACTGACTTGGATGTAATGAGATATATTAAAGCCTCTTTTTGTCTTCCTTCTTCCTTTTACTTTACTGTTTGTCTTTTGTTTGTTGATCGCCCCTAATTGCAAATGCTGTTTGGATAGTTGGCATTGGCATTCATCATGTTATTTCATGAAATTTTGCCCCAGTCAGTATGAGATAAAAAAGAAAAGAAGGGACATTATTTCATTATATTGGCAAATATGTAATAATCTCCAGACTATGTTGCTTTTATTGCTGTTAATTAGGTCAATATTGTTTTAAATTCCCTGGCATGGTTAATCTTTTCTGAGAAAAGCGTCGGGTGACTTCAGTCCAGAAACGAGAAAAGAAAGAACTCATAATTTACCAAGGGCGAATTATGCAAGGGAAGGTCACAGTCTTGAACATGCTATTTGAAAAACAGATTTTATAAGACAGTCACCGTTGAAAGCCACGATTCACTTCGGGTCATCGGATACTTCTAGCTAATCTATTCTTGTTTGTCAACACCCGTTCTTTTTCTATAATTTGTTATATTTGTTTTCCAAACGTTCTTCACATAAAAAATACTTTTACCGACCTTAACTTGAAATAGGCTTATTAATGGAGTATTTTACCTTCACAACCGCTGGTTGGTAAGCGCAGTTGAGCCGAAACAGGCTGTTGCGGGCCGGCCAAAGCGAACCGCGGAGGCAACCGAAGCACCGACCGATCCCTTAATCAAGTTAGAGTATCGAGCAAATGTCTGTTAATGGGATTATCGTTTAATGGATGCCACATTTAGGTCCCATGTTATCACTGGCCGGGAATTAGTTTTATTGCGGAGATAAAAGTTTAATAACGAGATTAAACCCTCACTGCGTAATTGCTTCGGTTCATTACTTGAACGCCGGATCCGAGAGCTTCGACCCGAGATTCGTTCGTCGCGTCGGAGCTTTAGTGCTCGGAAAGGATGTTCTCTCGCTCGCTTTGCATCGATTCGGTGTATCGGCCGCGCAACGCGTATATAGGAGCCGGCCGTGAAAATTAATCAGGGGCATCGATTTCTCCCGGCCGATCAGATTAACTCTCCCCTGGAGGGACGGCTGGCCTTGAGGATAGATGGAGGGGGGGGGGGGAGACTCGAGATTCCTTGCTGGGAATTGCAAAGCCTTGAAGGTTGTTGCCCTCGCCGAGTTCAGTTTTGTTTTACTGATTTTATTGTTTTTATATTAATCAGCATTCTAAGTTTGATATTACTGTTAATGTCGCATTTATGTTTACTGAAATAGTATTTGGATTTTTATTATTTTAGTGGTCACATGCTAAACTGCAATAATAGAGTAGAGTAGCTTAGTTTCCTCATTAACTCGTATGGCAGGAAAACTTCCCTCATTTTCCCCTAGAAATCCAAAATGGGACACAAACACACTTAATAAGGATATAAAGTAAACCCCGTATCCATTAACGAGGTGGGAATCGTGGCATTCTTCCCCCGGAAATTAAAGATGGCCAGATGCCAAGTTTTGACTCTATAGATAGAGATGAAGTTGTGCCATAAAAAAAGATGTGATGGGCATTTGTGGCCATTGAGGCGGGAAAATGACCGAAGGGGTT
>NC_051417.1:23642389-23642614 GCF_015228065.2 Penaeus monodon | reverse complement strand
ACCTGGGGGAAAAGTGGGTGGGATTGGGGATTCTTTTGCCGTCTGTTTACTATTCTGGTGTGGATCTTGGGGAAAAGTGGGTGGAATGGGGGATTTTGATGTCGATTTATACTGGCTGAGGGAAGATTGTCTTTAAAGCAGTCGCAGGTGATGGTGGTGGCAATTATGCTAATGGTATTATTACTAATATATTTGTTTGTTCATTTCCCCCCTACTTTGTTAAAC
>NC_051417.1:23641994-23642091 GCF_015228065.2 Penaeus monodon | reverse complement strand
TAAGACAAAGGGAAATCAGAAGGAAGGGAAAGGAAAACGACAAAGAAGATAAATAAGAATCAAGACTCGAGAAGGCAGTTTTTCCATAGCCAGATAA
>NC_051417.1:23641820-23641957 GCF_015228065.2 Penaeus monodon | reverse complement strand
CCTCTCCTCTCCCTAGACTCCCTCCCATTTTCTCTCACAACATAAATTAATATATCACCTTAGATATTAGGAAATATATTAGAAAAAGACGATCCCAAAGGTGAACGCGAGAAGAGAAAGGAGAAGCGTGAGTGGAT
>NC_051417.1:23640870-23641774 GCF_015228065.2 Penaeus monodon | reverse complement strand
CACCGGACGAAGAATGGCGGATGGGAACGAAAGACAGCTGGAACACCGGCCTAATATAATAGCTTTGCAAAGATTATGTCGAATGCGATAAGCGCTGAAATCGAATTGGGCGATTACATTATGATTTTTACAGGGGATGAGGAAGGGGAGGGCGTCATGGGGAGGAGGGAAGTGGGTAGGGGAGGAAGGGATAGAGGTGGAGAGAGGTTGTTGGAAATGTTTGTGTGGCAGATGGAAGATTCAGGCACTTGTACACACGCAAATATGCGTGTATATAATTCCGCCGATGCATATGCATACACTCTCAAACAAACACACAGCACACGTGCACGTTCTCAGTGAAAATGACGGACTTCGTGACTCGTTCTATAAATTCTCAGATAATGGATGAATAAATTAATTTGCCGAAAATTAATTTTACGTAAAATCATTAATATCGTTGCGAGCACGTCATGGCTAACCAGTATTTTCACAGTCACAGTCTTCCCCCCTCCGTCTCTGTCCTTCTCTCCCCTTCCCTCACAATCACAACATTAGATAATAAGCTAAGCAACCCCCCCCACTCGATGACTAAAAAAATGTTCCAAGAAATATCCCCCAAAATCTAATCAGCAAAATTGTGTCCCGAAGCCCAATAAAACGGCATTACCAGACCCTTTCAAATGGCGTCTCATTTCCTTTAGTTCCAACGTCTTCTTCTTCTCCCTCCCTCCTCCCCTCTTTTTTTCTACCCCCTTACTTTCACTCTTGTTCTCCATGTCCCCCCCCACTTCTCTCTCCTCGACCCCTCATCTTTGACGCCTTTCTCCCTACCACTTTGTTTCTCTTCCTCGTGCCATTTCTTGTCCACTTCACCCTTACTCTACTTCTTCCTCCTCAATAAATTTCCTAGGCCACTCTCTCT
>NC_051417.1:23639778-23640827 GCF_015228065.2 Penaeus monodon | reverse complement strand
CCACCACCAACCTCCTTTTTTCTCCCCCACTGTCTCTTTCTTTCTCTTCCACCCCTTCTCCTTTTCCTTCTTCCTCTCTCACCCCCTCTCGCTTTTCCTACCCTTCCTCTTCTGTCACCCCGCTGCCATTTCCTCCAGCCATCCCCTTGCTTTATGCCTATAGTTATAATCACTTTGGGCATAATTCCGTCCGCCGGCATCCGCGTCGGCATCGCTTCCGAACTTTGACGCGCCTCACGAGCCCCGACGCACGCCGCTGCCGCCGTCCCGGGTCTCGGGTATCACTTTCGGATATTTGACGGCTCGGCAGCTCGTGTTGGCTTGGGATATTTGAGCCTTATCGGATCTGTTTCAATTTCTGGTCGAAGGAATATTCAATCTGGTCCCGCCCCTCCGCACCAGCGCGCGGCACCTGCATACAAATGCCAGCGCTCGCATCTTAGCCCGGGGAATACAGTCACCGCGGCACAAGGGTTATTCCACGGCCCAGATATTGATGGAATCCCGTGAACAGGAGTTATCGGACGCAGATCGATAATTTGGTGTGTGATTAGGTAGTTAATGAGAAATCTTCATGTTAATTTATTTTAATCGTTCATACAAGAGACTGTGTGATTTGCTGGGTGTTTTTGTGTAAGTATTATGTATGTGTGTGCTAAATTACGTTATTATGAATTCATGTGGTTGCTTGTGAACTTAGGCTAATTAAAATCACGCGATGGTCAGTCCAGAAATCTTTTTGTTGATGACAGTTAAACAAGTAAGAGATTGAAAGCACAAGGGAAAAATGTCATGCAATGTCAGTAGGCCATTATTTCTCGTTGCAATCCGGAAATTGGGACAGTGCCCGGACTTAGATCCTTGTGCTTTTATTGTTGCTTGACAACTGTGATCTTGTCTTCAGTTGTTGCCATATTCAGGTCACAGATAATTTCTTTCTTAGGAAAGGATTGCTTTGCAGGTTCCTGTAGTCTACAAGCCTTAAATTGAAGTAGTGGATATAACAGAAAAGCTGTCATGAATGTTTTTAATTGTGATACTCCCCCCCC
>NC_051417.1:23639476-23639624 GCF_015228065.2 Penaeus monodon | reverse complement strand
CACCACTCCATCTGTCAAAAATTTTAAAAGAAAGGACTGATGGTTTAGGTATATCCCAAGGCATTGCAGGGCTGAAGGGGGGGGGGGGTAGTGGGAGGGAATGAGCTGGAAGGATAAGGCCTGCTCTATCTCTCGGCCATCTCTCGCG
>NC_051417.1:23638512-23638710 GCF_015228065.2 Penaeus monodon | reverse complement strand
AAGGATTAGGTCCTTCCCCAAGGTTTCTCGAAGAACAAAAGGCTTCCATTGCACATCAAGGAGTCTTTTTCTTTCTCTTTTTTCAATTGTTTCGTGATTTTCATTGACTTATTTTTCAGACTTTTCGTAAGAATGTTTTATTTAATTTATGGCGAATGGAACAGGGGCTTCTGACGCGAGGCTTTGCGAGTGGTGGGA
>NC_051417.1:23637826-23638184 GCF_015228065.2 Penaeus monodon | reverse complement strand
CTCCCCCTCCCCCTCCCTTCCTCCCTCCCTCACCCTCCCTCCTCCCCCTCCCCCTCCCTTCCTCCCTCCCCATCCCCTCCCTTCCTCCTCCCCCTCCCCCTCCCTTCCGCCCTCCCCATCCCCCTCCCTTCCGCCTCCCCCTCCCTTCCTCCCTCCCCCTCCCTTCCTCCCTCCCTCCTCCTCCCCTCCCTGTCACAAACGTAGCGGAATTATGAGAGAAATGGCGAGGCTTAGAGCTAACACGACTCCCGGAATTAGGAATGTCGCTGAGTAACCGCAATATCGATCTTCCGGGATTACGATATCCTATTAATTCATCTTTAATTCGGGTTCATGTTTCTTTGGCGTAGTTAAGCAA
>NC_051417.1:23635869-23635978 GCF_015228065.2 Penaeus monodon | reverse complement strand
TTGTTATTTTTATTATTGATGTTATAATCAACATTATTACAAGGATGGTTTATTTATTTTTGAAGAAGAAAGAAGCTATACTAGTAGAGAGGGCAAAGAAAGAAAAGTG
>NC_051417.1:23635258-23635801 GCF_015228065.2 Penaeus monodon | reverse complement strand
GGGTGAGGAACCAATACCAGAAGAAAAACAAAAGCAAGATCACGAAAGAGAAGGAAAGTAGGTTGGCCACCTGCACTAACGAACTGGCGGCAACTTTGAGATTGTCCCGCGGTACACACAGCCACGCAATTTACTGAGTACTGGGCCCTTCTGCCGACCTTCCCACCATCCGAACCTCACCCATACCTCCTCCAACAATCCACCTGTCTGAGCCACACCTCCAATTCCAACTCCGTCTCCACCTTCAACGCACCTTCACTTTTTATGAATTCTCTCACCTCGCCTCTACCTTCAACGCACCTCCACTTTTTATGAATTCTCTCACCTCGCCTCCAACTTCACCCTCGTTTTTTACCATCAGTCCCTCCTCCAGTTCCACCTCCAACTCCACATCCGTCCCCATGCCATCTGCAAATTCACCTCGATCCTTACTCCGCCTCCACTTTCGCATTTCACTCCACTACGTTCACCCCCACCCCCACCTTCGCCCACACCCTTCACTTCACCTGTACCCCCTACTCCTGACTCTACCACACCCTTATC
>NC_051417.1:23635034-23635183 GCF_015228065.2 Penaeus monodon | reverse complement strand
GTCAAGACGTGTTCCCGAGGGAGAGGACGTATCTTGGGGTCAGTTTCGTGGCGAACGCTTAAGGGATCAGGACTTTACTGACGGGAGATCGCGTCGCTGTCAAAACTGTTGGCGTTTTTTTACGTTTCTTTCCTTTTTTAATTGCAGGT
>NC_051417.1:23633825-23634390 GCF_015228065.2 Penaeus monodon | reverse complement strand
ACGAAAAAAGAAAAACACAAAATATCCACGCTTACGTTCCTTCCCCAGACAGGTATGACGGCAACAGATCTCCTCTGCTCTTTTATAATTACGAGCTCAATTATCCGTGGCAAATGGCCATCCGTCAGACCTTGTGCTGATATTAATAACACTCTTTCCTAATTACAGGTATGTCGTCGTGAACATGGCTCCCTCTGGCTCCGTTGCCCCCCCTCCCCCTCTGGCTCCCTCGCTCGTGGACCGTGCGGGTGTTCTGCGTCAAGGAATGGATGTCTCAGTTAGGGCGCGAGTGGGTGAGTTATTAATGCGTGGGCGGGTGGTGTGTTATGCTGGCGTTAGAGCTGGATTTCTTCTCATTTGTTTTGCTCATTTTTGTTTTCTTTGTGTCGTTGTGAATGGTTATAAGTGGTTTGGTTATTTTTGGTACTATTATCATTGTTGCAATCTTCCTTTTTCACAATAATTACAAGTATCATAGTTATTGACTGTAGTAACAGCAATAATGGCAATTGCCGCAGTAAGTAGTGACATTTGCACCAGTAGAAGTATTTGTCCTTATTCGGTG
>NC_051417.1:23633570-23633785 GCF_015228065.2 Penaeus monodon | reverse complement strand
AGAAAAGTGAGACTGAAGAATACGTTTATTACCAAGTTTGTGCTGTAAATAAGAAGGATATGCAAAAGAATGAAAAATGATGTTACATATGACAGAGTGTAGAAAGGCGTGGCGGGGAACTTTAAAAAGACACCCTGATAACGTTTAGCTTTCTCCCCTCTTTCCCTATCCCCCTTAAGGGATATGCGTCGCGGAGATAAGTAGAGACTTGTAGA
>NC_051417.1:23630767-23632147 GCF_015228065.2 Penaeus monodon | reverse complement strand
GTAAGAAAGGCCCCGAGATAGAGAGTTCCAGTCAGTGCCGTCTTGGCGTCTGGCATTCTCCTCGCCAGACACGTCTCCGGCTCGGTGTCTACGGCCTCATACTGCGATCGAGATGAGGACCAGTCAGTCAGTCGGCCAGGAATGTCCCTCGCCTTCCTTTTTTTTCTTTTTTACGCCACGCCTAGAATTATCATATGCGAGAGACTCCGCCGCATTGCGTGTCTGCTCGCATTACTACTGACGATTCTCGAGCTGTTTTGTTGTTTTCTGTTAGTGCTGAAAAGTGTCAACATATTGTTAGCGTTTTTTTGTGTTATTATATTTTTAGTTTGATGTTACTACTGTATACTGCATAATAATGATTAACATTATTGCTGTTGTCAGTTTCATTACAATTATTGATACGATAGCTTTAACCCAAAAGCTTTATTTTTATCATTAGTTTTAGAAGTAATTCTCTCCCAACCATCAAGTTGATGACGTTCATATTTTGTCTCTGAAACATTTTATTGGACATTGAACAGTGTCCTTCCACCGTCACATTGTTTCGCTGCCTCGTTAATTCACAATTCACAGTAATTGCTTCTGTTGCTATTATGATATTTATGTTCACTCCGGCGTGGCATATATATATATATTTTTTTCACAAACTTAATTACAGGAATTTCAGATAGATTTAAGCGCGCTTTAATTTCATAGAGTTTACAGGATTGTAAGATATTTTTTTTAAACACAAGTAGGACTTAGAAAAAGAAAATCGAGAATTCAGCATGCCATAACAAGGTAACTTTAAATCATAAGAAAATGCCTAAAGAAAGATATTACAATATTTGTAGATCGTAAGAAGAAAATCAACACATTATGAGATGAATGAAATAAAATCATAACATTATTAGATATTAAGAAATAAAATCATAACTTTAAGAGGACATAAGAGATAAGGTCATAACATTGGGGGATCATAAGAAAATATTACATTAAATCACGAGAACAATAATAACGATTATCATTAGATAAAAAAGAGTAAAACTATTACTTCACAAAAAGACTCTAAACATTAGCGGTTCCTGTGTTAGTTATCTATCAGCTGACGAGGCGCCCCACCTTGGCTAATTCCGCACACTCCCGTGTTCCCGACAACCTATGTGTGCTTAGCAAAGTTTGGCTCGCCAAGTTTTAATTACCGGGGAATGCCGGCAACTCTATATAAATGCTACGACCATAAACGCAGCCTGAGAAGCCAAATCGAAGGCAAAAGCAACGGGGAGGGGGCACTGAATCACGTGGGTTGGGGGAGGTGGGTTTGTAGCGATAGGTGGTTAGGGATATGGAAAGATGAGGGGAGGGAAATGGGTGTGAATATGGGTTAGGTTGACTAGG
>NC_051417.1:23630249-23630676 GCF_015228065.2 Penaeus monodon | reverse complement strand
AAAGATGATGAGGTTAGGGAAATGGGGCTAGCTGCAAGGGGTAGGGCTAAGGGATGAGGTATTGTAAGAGAATAGGTAAGATATAGGTATGGGCTGGGGTGGGGAAGGGGTAAAGGGATGGAGGTTGGATATGGGAAAGGTAGTGGTAGGATTGATTCTTGGGGAATGACTGAGAAGAGTAACAGGATAGAGAGGGGTTAGAACTAGGAACATGGCAAGGGGCAAAAGGGAGGGAATTTGAAGAGCTGAATACATGTTTTGGCTGCTTAAGTCACAGCGCGATTGCTTAAGCTGGGCTGTCGTGGCGGGTTTGATTTCGAATTCAGAGGAAACAAAGTTTTGTGCTGGTCAGGAGAAAATGCCGCTCAGAAATGCCGGGGAAAGAATTTTGAGTCGAGGGAGAAGCTATTGCTAGAGAGATGGATTG
>NC_051417.1:23629738-23630084 GCF_015228065.2 Penaeus monodon | reverse complement strand
AAGTAGGAAAGGGATAGAGAGAGAAGGAAAAATAAAATACAATCGGTGATCCAAACCACATCATTCCCGTTTTTAGTGTTGATAAAAATGGAACCAGGATCCCCTGTATTGAAGCCGGAAGGACATGAGCGCCGGAGTTAAGGCGAGGAGATGCGTGCTTCCGCGGCGTTGATGGCGTGACGCGCGGGTTTACGGCGTGTCGCGAGGGACGCAGCGCCGGGATTGGGGAACGGTCGTTGGGGCGACGAAGGCGTTCGGGAGGCGGTGTGTGCCCGCTTGGGAGAGGAGGCTTTGGGGCCTCCCGTCCGCTCTCTGTGCTTTGGAAACGTGCGACTACATGCTTTTT
>NC_051417.1:23628882-23629530 GCF_015228065.2 Penaeus monodon | reverse complement strand
TTACGCCATGTTTACAAATAAAAGAAGACGTAAATTGCTCCCAAGTCACAACACTGTGACAAAATCCCCAGTGACTGTTGTTCTGCTGCTGTCACCGTCTCTTTTAGCCGACGTGGAATAGGCTGAACTAATTTCTATTATTTATTTCGTCTTGTTTAATGATTTACGTTACCGGAAAAGCGTGTTTCCGTCGTTTGTGATATTTATGTATGTTTTATATCAAAGTTTATCTTCTTTATATTTTGTATACGAACAAAAAAACAACACGCAAACCTACTAGTCAAACCAAAAAATAGCTAAGGAAAGAAAAGAAAAAAGTAACGTTTTCCCTCCAGGAATAACTTTTATATTTTCTTTTTTAATTCAGACAAATCACATTCGTATACGCCGCACCCTGGCGCAGAAAATGCGCCAGGGTTTCGGGGCCATTAAAATTGCAGTTTTTTGGGCCATTACTCGCGGGCGGGCACCGAGACTCCCTAATGTAAGGTTCCTGTACACCACAAATCAAAACTGTCGGGACAAGCGCCGGACAGATCGCTCGGGGACGTGACTGGGGGGTGATTGAAGGGGCGGCGGGGGTAGGGAGTCATGAAGGGAAAGAATGAAAAATGGGAGTGAGAGAGGAAGGGAAGAAAGTGGGCAGGA
>NC_051417.1:23628556-23628723 GCF_015228065.2 Penaeus monodon | reverse complement strand
CTGGTGCGATTTTGAGGAGAAAGAAAAGAGAAAGAGAAAGAAAAGAGGAAAAGCAGGAAAAGAAAGTGTAGAGACAGGCAGAAAAGCGGATTTGCGAAGGTGGTGAGCAACAGGCATAATGGAAGGGAAATGAAGTGTTAAAATGGAATTAGAGGGCGGGTCGAAGG
>NC_051417.1:23627785-23628375 GCF_015228065.2 Penaeus monodon | reverse complement strand
GAAGGTCGGCTCCGGTGGCCTGGAAGCTTCCGGTAGACGGAAAGGGGAGGTTGCGCAAGTAGACTACAGCGGGGCATTATTGTCAGGGAACATTTTCGGTTACGCTACGGCACTCTAAGTTATGCAGGAACAACGTTTATTTTATTGAAACATTTGCTTGGTAGAATTTCCGGCCGTGTCGGGGATATTACAGTTTCTTGCGGAACATTGAATATTTCGCAATTTTCTGCTGATTATCCTCAGATGAAAAGAATCTAGTTATTTTTGTCGAGAATTGCTTTGTATAAAGCGCTATAAAGCGAGGAGGATTTTTTTTTGTAGAATGTTGCCAGAACTACACGCCCAGTTGATGCATTTACTCCATTCAGGAGCATGGAGGGAGATAAAACACACATGAACGCTCCTGCAGATAGAATTCTGGCGGGAAATTTACGTCGTGTTTTGCATGATCCTCATGTCTGCTCTAACGTGTCTTGCTCTGCATCTTGCGCCGGGTATGTCTGTCCTGCAACACCTTGAAGATGTAACAATTTTGTCGTCGATGCACTTTTTTCCTTTTTTTTTTCTTTCTTTGTGTCTTGCACCCCCCC
>NC_051417.1:23627120-23627690 GCF_015228065.2 Penaeus monodon | reverse complement strand
GCCCTCCTTCCCTGCATTCCCCAGAGCCCGACGACATGCCCCGCGCCCGTCCCCATTCCGCGGCCGCGCGAGGCGCGAGGCGTCATCTGGCAAGAACAAGAAGAGTCGTCTCGCAAGTCCCGGATGAAGGGATCAGGCGAAGTCCCCCGCCTGATGCGCTGCTGCGGTCGGCTGGGGAAGGATATGAGAAGGAAAGAGTCATTGCGCCGCTGATCAGTATGCTGCCTTTCGCGCCTCCTTCAGATCTATGGCTCTCTCTCGGCGCGCGCGATGAGGCCAAGGCGTTCTTGTTTCGAGTCTTGGGGAGTTTTCTGGGGACGTTATCGTCTAGCAGAGATGTGCCCCGGAGCTTGATTGGATAAAGATATTTTCATTACAAGTGCGCTGTTATAAAGGCGGTTGTTATTATCGGTATTCTTTTATCCCGAATCTGCGCTTCGCATGCACAGGACAATACTGTCTTGCATTTATTAACGTGAAAACAAAGGAACGCCACATGAGCTTTCTGGTTTTAGAAACAGGCTTCCTGGTGTTGGCAATTTCCTTTTAAGCTTTCATCTTATGTGAAGC
>NC_051417.1:23626915-23627090 GCF_015228065.2 Penaeus monodon | reverse complement strand
CCATGTTGCCGCAGCTGTTTAAATGGTACTCATTGTCTATGACTAATTGATTCTTGAGTGTTTGGCGTGTACATTGTAATATCTGATGCGGTGATCATTGAGGATTACGAAACGGGCAGTATTTTTTTTCTCTTTGTTTTTCGTAACGTTAGAAAATCCTACTCGCTTCCCCCTT
>NC_051417.1:23626555-23626875 GCF_015228065.2 Penaeus monodon | reverse complement strand
AGCTTGAAACTGAACGTCATGATATAATATTGCTTTTCTTGACAGGACTTGATTCGGAGATCTCGGTCGAGATGCTCTTGTGGCGGGAATTCACGATTATTTTGACAAGAACAGGGTTACTCGTATCATATGCAATCACACGTCTCTCTTTTCGCTGTTGGTTTTCACTTTCAAGTATATGGCGATATATCAAAGATCTGAATGTTGGATATCCGTGTGCTCTTGCATGCGTATGCTTACGTGCATGAAGGCGCGCATGTGTCTTTCATAACTTTTTCGCTATATTTGTCATCCTCATTGGCTAAAATTTATATGATGAA
>NC_051417.1:23625843-23626422 GCF_015228065.2 Penaeus monodon | reverse complement strand
TTATGATGATATGATTAGTAACACTATTGCAGCTTTTATCATTAGGATGAATATACCTATAATTCCATTACAGTTATTATAGCCCCAAGTAGATGGCTTAGCAAGTGGAGCGTGGTGTCTGATTTTAAGGAAGCAGGAAACATGAAAGTTCCTGCAGCAGGTGTGGCGGCGGCCGTTACTGCTGGAGTAATGTTCCGACCATTCCCGAAACACCCTGTTGTACTTGAGTTTTTTCTCCTTCTCCGTTTTATGAGAGTTTTACTAAAAGCTCCTCTCCTATAAGCGTTTTTTTTTTTTTTACTTAATTTCCTAAAGCATAAGACTTTCGATTACCAATTAATTCAAGGAAGAAAATACATCAGTAGATAAAAGGAAAAGCCTCGCTCTCGTGGCGGCGGGGGTTCGAGCGGCCATTCATCAGGTTCGGATCGCGGGTCGTGAAGCCTTATCAATACACTTAGAATTCCTCGCCGTGATTTATCGTGGCGTGTGACTTTCTTGTGTCAAATGTTATCTTGCGAGGGATACTTCGAGATGAAACTAATGATGTGGGCGAATTCTATTAAAGTGTACATATTA
>NC_051417.1:23625520-23625723 GCF_015228065.2 Penaeus monodon | reverse complement strand
CCTTCCCACCCTTTTCCTCTCAGGACACAAGGGACGGAGACATACAGAAGGATGAGATAGTGCAAGGTACATAAAGAAGGGACAGCTAGGACACAACGGCTCGACCTGACCGTGTTTACAGACAAAACACTCGCCTCTACAGCTTTCGAGAATAACAGACCGAGAGTTAGAAGGGAAGTTGCATATTCTCCAATTTCGTTCAT
>NC_051417.1:23624802-23625294 GCF_015228065.2 Penaeus monodon | reverse complement strand
GGTCGAATAGTCATTGTTTGCTCAGGCTTGTTTATCTGTCGCTCAATGTCTGGGCAAAGGTTTCGCTCCGTGGGCGGCGACGGTCGCGGCGAAGGAAGGCGCTGATCAATCACAGTGTGCTAATTAGCTTTGACTTCGAACGATGATTAATGTGAGAACTCGTAACTCGGTCTCGGTTCACTTGTCTCGCGTTTTGTCGGCTAATAAAGGCCGTGATTTGTCGGATTCGGTGCGTTCGAGAGATTTGTTTGTGTGATTGGTGACTGGGTGGTAGGCGTTGAGTGTTATCTTGACAGCTGGAAGGGAAGTGTAGGTGTTAATTATCACCGTGTGTGGAGACACGGTGTGTGTATATATATACTAGGGTTGTGATACAGGAAGTCTGAGATATGGTGATAAAAGTATTTTAATATATACACGGGGAGACTGTCAACTAGACTAACACTTGATAAAGAAGCCTACTTTGACCTTGGATGGTAGCATTAATCTCTA
>NC_051417.1:23623824-23624641 GCF_015228065.2 Penaeus monodon | reverse complement strand
GTAAAAAAATATCTGAGAGAGGGGTAAAAACGATTACAAAACAGCTGACTCGCTCCCAGCCCGATGTGATACTCTGCGTATCATAGAGACGAAAACTGACAGCTATGCAGGCAATGTCCAGTCGGAAACAAGTCTAGATTGATGCTTTTGACAGGCAAAGGACTTTACCGCTCTGAGGAATGTTTATTATTGAACACCGACTGATGGCGTGTAAAACCTCGGCGTTGGTATTGGACGAATATGTATACTGCGGAAAGTTGTGTGTGAGGTTTGATTTTTTAAATTATTGCCTTCCTTCTCCCTACTTCTCCGTGTTGTACTTCTCTTTCTCCTCTCTTCCTTTCCCTATCTTTTTCCTCTCAAAAAATATTATCTTCCTTCTCCCTTTTCCCTTTCCTACTCATTAACTTTACATTATTTATCTCCCTCCTAGGTCTCCTATTTTCTTTCTCCCTTTCCCTTTTCGCTCTCCTCGCAAACTTTACATTCAGTCCTCTCTTGTTCTGCCTCCCAGTATCTCCTTTCTCTCATCTTTCTCCCTCTCTCATTGTCTCGTTCCGACCTCTCTTCTTTATCTCATTCTCTTCCGCTCTCTCCTCTCCCGACTTTGAACTACCATTCCCCTCCCTGACTTACCAATCTCCCTTTCTCTTTCCTCCCTAACTACACATCTTCCCCCTCCCTCTCTCACCCTGACTATACATCCTTTCCCTGTCTCTTCCTTAGTACACATCCTCCCCCAGTACACATCCTCCCCCTCCCTCTCTCTCCCTGACTACACATCCTTTCCCAGTCTCTTCCTTAGTACACATCCTCC
>NC_051417.1:23622217-23623743 GCF_015228065.2 Penaeus monodon | reverse complement strand
AACTAGAATCTCTTCCGCAGCCTCCTCCATCCCGGTACGAAAATAAAAGCTCGGCGGCTGTGAGTCGCCCGATTTTCTATCAGATTCAATAAACTCTCTGACGAATTTTTATGGCAAGTTGGAGTGAAATGATCTGAGTGACTAGGTTGTTTCTCTTCATTCGGAAGATTGAATAAAGGAGGTACGTGTGGGTTTTCTTTTTTCTTGTTTTGTTTTGGGAATTTATAGTACTTTTTCTGTTTGTTTTTTTTCTTTATTGTTGCATTGATGTGATTTTGTGTAGTGATTTCTTTTGCTTCATATTTATTTATTTATTTCTTACAATTTATATATTCATTTATTTGTATGTTTTAATGACATGATTTTAATTGCTGTTTATTTTGTAATCGCCAACATCGGTTATGATGCTCGAGTACCAATTAGCGTGCTCTCACTGATGTGTCGTGCTAATCAGTCGAGTAATTTTCCAATGGTAGGAAAAATCTTGCTAATGAGTAATAACCTCGGGTACGTCCCTGCCTTCATGCCCCCCGCCCCCTCCTCTCCATAGCATGTGTCGACCTTGTACATTTTGTACCTCCTCCTCTCCTAACCTCCCTTTCTCCCTACCACTCCCTCCCACCTCCATGTCCGCCCCGCTTACCTCCCTCTCTCTCTTTCTCCCTACTTCCTTCTTCCTCTCCCTTCCTACCTCCTCTTCATCCTCCTCTCCCCGTCTCCTACCTCCTAACTTCCTCCCCTTTCCTCCTACCACCCCCTCCCCCGAGCGGGTGCAGCCATTCTCATGTTTCGGCATTTTTCTATACCTCGGCACCCAGAGCATTTTATTTGTTAGGTAAATATTTGCGTATTGACATATGCAAATGGAATGGATTAATCTATTTTGATATTTGGAGTGACGGGAGCCAGTCGGTCATGACAACAGTAGTGTTGGCTTTCCTGTTTGTTCCACGTACGATTTTTTTACAACCAAAATGCTGTAATGTAATATGAAGTCCGAGTTTTTTTATTTTGTTTTTGAGGGGGTGAGGGCAATAAGTATAGAACCCTCTTTATTATATAAAGCGAGAGATGAGCGTTCATATTTACACTTGTTCTCTCGTTATATTTAATATCCAATATTAGTTTGCACTTTCCCCGTTATATGTAATGTCCGATAACTGTTATGTTTTAGTTAGCAGGCAGGATGTAACATAGTCCTCGAAACTGCTCATATTTGGGGGGGGGGAGCATGCCTTGTCATAACGTCACATCTAATGCCTCTCCCCACCCTTCCCTTCTTCCCATCTCTACATCTTCCTTTTCCTCCCTTCCCATCCCCTCCTCCTCCCTTCCCCTTCCTTTCCCCTCCCTTACTCCCAGTCTTCCTCACCCTCCTCCCCTCAACCCCCGCTGAAACTGCATGTTATCGCGCCCCGGGTTCCCGCCGCCAGGAAATGAAAAGTCATGAAAGCACTGACCGTCGCCGCCATATCTTACGGAGGCGGGCGGGGACGAGGTGGGGGGGGGGGGCGACCGCGGTAATT
>NC_051417.1:23622086-23622176 GCF_015228065.2 Penaeus monodon | reverse complement strand
ATATCTAGGGAGTCGGTGATTGGTCATTAGTTTAGCGATAGCTGTACTTTTTTGTGTGCGTATGATTATGCTTCCACATGAGCATGAGTA
>NC_051417.1:23621687-23621977 GCF_015228065.2 Penaeus monodon | reverse complement strand
CTGTCTTTGATATTTACAAAGATGGCTGTGACCAGTAATAAAGAAAAAAAGCAGAAGAATGCTGTAGTCCGAAAACTTGTTTTTTTCTTATGGCGAAATTATTAAAAACGAAAAAAAAAACTTTGTCGATAAAGAAAATTAGAGAGGATTTTACAATGTTTAAAGTTTCCAAAAGAAACATTATAAGTCGGAGGAAACATTCAACGTCTTCGCAAGTGCCACAAGGAAGGTCGAGGGTGAATTCTGAATGTGTAATGAGGACACACAAATATGAGAAAATAGTATATATT
>NC_051417.1:23620812-23620879 GCF_015228065.2 Penaeus monodon | reverse complement strand
CTGCTTCGCGTGAAAGAAATGCACAACTAAGCAGGAAATTTACAATGAATCATGCAGTCAAATCGGC
>NC_051417.1:23620173-23620551 GCF_015228065.2 Penaeus monodon | reverse complement strand
ACGATCAATCAAGGCTTTAAGAACAACGCGAGCTCGCTAATTACCCGATAGCAAACTCCGGCTTGCCTTCGCCCTCGCCGCCAAAACAGAACAAGTTTGCCAACAACTTGAGCATCAAAACCGCGAAGTTTGATCAAAGCATAATGCCCTCGCGCTTGCTTCCCTTGGCGCGCTCCCAAGAGTAATGTTTCCGGTCACTTTGGGGGAAGGAGGATGGGGAAGGAGAGGGAGTGGAAGAGGGAGAGGAGGAGAATGTGAAGGAGGAAAGGGAGGATAAAGGGAATGGGAGAGGGAGAGGAGAAGGATGTGAAAGATGGGGGAAGATAAAGGGAGTGAAAGAGAGAGAGGAGGAGGATGTGAAGGAGAGGGAGTGCATGA
>NC_051417.1:23619405-23620115 GCF_015228065.2 Penaeus monodon | reverse complement strand
TAGCATGGGGAGAGGAAGGAGTGTAGAGGGAGTAAAAGCAGGAAAGTAGGAGGAAGGGAAGGAGAGGGAGTAAACAAAAGAGTAGACAGGAGAAAGGAGAGAGGAAGAGAGGGGCCGGAAAGAAGTAAGACAAGAGGGTGGTGGGCGAGGGGAGAGTGTGAGGAAAGGGGAAGGGAAAGGCTAATAGTGTGTGAGGGCTGGAGGGCAGGGGGGAACTGCTGAGGGAGAAGTGATTAAGTAGGTAAGGCAGAAGCGAGGGAGTAAGGGAGGTGTTTAGGGAGGAGGAGGCGCTGTCTGGAAGAGGGGAATGGAGGGAAGGCGGAACAAAGAGGTGAAAATATTAAAGATGAGATTGAAGATGAAGGGTTACAAAACAGGCAACGCACTCATAAACCTCATTATTAACATCATTATTCTTGCCGAAGGAAGATGGAGGCAAGAATAACAAACGCCTTAGATTAAGCAAATTAGATGCTGTTATGACTGCAAGCGGCGGGAGAAAATTATTTTCCCCTTTATCAGCTGATAAAGCTTTTAGTTTAATTTCTTTCAATTACTTTCCAAGATTGTGTTATTAATGTCAAGATCCTGATCACACAGACATGAGATATTTTTGTCAAGCTGGAGAATAACTAGAATTTCATTACGGTTTCATTTAAGGCTGTAAAAACAAAACGTTTTACAATTATGAAGATGGAGGAAACATTTTC
>NC_051417.1:23617501-23618087 GCF_015228065.2 Penaeus monodon | reverse complement strand
GAGGCGTCAGTCATGTTGTAGCTTAGCATGAAGGGAGCAGTAGTGTAATTGCGTCGCGTGGGAGTCATGAGGAGGCCCCTCGTGTTTACATTATCGCTCTCTTGTTTACACCGGGAGCGAAATTAGCTCTCCGTTCCGCCAGCCTTTACCCCGGGGGACTCAGAGCCATTGTTGTGGGTCTTTTGTCTCATGCCGACCGGTTTTTTTCGGTTGGGGGATAGGCAGGGGAGGAGGGGAATGAAGGGGGTATTTTTTAATTAGTTAGTGACGGAAATATATCTATTATCTTCCGGCCTCATTGGGAGTAGGAGTGGGAGTCGAAGGGTGGGAGGGGTAGAGGGGTGGGTGGGCTGGAGGAGTAGGGAGTGGAGGGGGTGGGCTGGTGGGGGAGAAGGGGTGGCGTAGGGGGTTCATTGTTTTGGTCGTGATATTGCAACGATATGGAGCCAAGGAGCGACCCCGCTACTGATAATGAACTTCAGATTATTGTTTTCATTTTGCCGATATTTTACGGGTAGTAATTGTGATCAGTATCGTAACTGCAGTGTTCAGTATTAATCAGAATTTCTTTTGTCGCTGTTCCGTA
>NC_051417.1:23616283-23617404 GCF_015228065.2 Penaeus monodon | reverse complement strand
AGACTACAGTCTCTTAATACTGTCCAAAAAAAGATTTTAAAATACTTGAACGATGCAACTCTATAATAGTCCCTCAGATGGTCTTGTCCATATATGACTTATGTATAAGGAGCGGTTCAGGTTATCCATTGACTGTAATTCTGGCCTAAATGTCAAATATAAGTGTTGGATCTTTCACCGAGTGTATAAGTTAAGCCCATAATAGTATTATTCAGCTTTGTTTACCATATCAAGTGACAAAGGAGGGTATAAGGTCAAGGGAAAATGTGCCCTTTCCGGTTAGTGTCATGTTCCTCGATACTGGCGGCTACGGGGACGACTTTACGACCTGCACGACTAGGGTAGGATGTCTGAGGCTGATCCTGGGAGGGGTGTGTGCAGGCGCGGAGGATAACCGCTTTAGCCGAGATAGGATGCGAGGGTGAAAAATGGCGGGGGCTGGGGAGGCTCGTCTGGTCCCTGTAGACGGGAGACACTGCACAGATTTCGCTTTCGGTGCAACATATTATGTGAACGGGAAAGGGCTGGGTGTGTGCTTCTGCTCTTGTTTCTGTTTGTGACGGGAGAAGGCTAAATATTTATCGGAAAAAGGAGAGTTCTTCCCTTTTTTCAGTGGTGACAATTAGATCTTTGTTTGCTGTCATCATCTTGAAAAAATCCGGATTCCCAAAGGATCCATAAGACCCAGTTGGCACTTGTGTATCGCTCTAGGAAAAACGTAGCGGTGACGCTGGGAGCGGATTTCCGCTACAACCTCATCGCTATTTCTTGCCGCGAGGAGAGGAGACAACGATCACTTAGTGGCAGCTTCGGAGGCTGCTGTAATCTCGCCGAAGCCCCGCTAGTAATCCCGCCTCAACATAGCCCTTGGCGAGATTAAACTTTGGGCATATTTTTATAGTGACTTAATTTGCTTACGTCATCGCCTGAGGGTCTGCTTCTAATCCGCGACGAAACATTCCTTCGGCCGAATCTATTTCCTTGGCGCTAACGTGGGAGCAAAGGTTTCTTTGTGCAGGGATTACTATGAGGGCCGACACCACCGCCCTCGGCTCTGGCTCACGGCTGCTTGGGGTGGCGATGGCTATCCCACGGCTGGCTTTTATTCCTTGAGTCGGAGA
>NC_051417.1:23614968-23615334 GCF_015228065.2 Penaeus monodon | reverse complement strand
TCATCAATTAGAATCGCACTTGCATCAACGCTGCCACTAGCATGTGTATGTTCCTTTGCTCCTAGCAATGCCGCATACAGCATGCGAACAAATACACAAGCTTCTTAAGCTTTAATGTTCTAGACTGTCTAGAATTAATGCTTTCTTGTCTGTTTTGAGTGCCCCTTCCTCTCGTCCGCTATATCTTCTGTTGCGGCGGCGAACGCGTTTTCCCGCCATTTACGAAATGAATCTTGGCGCGCTCGGAAGGCCCCGGATGGAAGACTGATATGAGTGTCTTTCGCTCTTTTTTCCCTTCTCTTTTTTGTTTTATGTCCCTTCTTCAGACGTTCGGGATCCATATTGGTGACTGGATTCCGTCGGTAC
>NC_051417.1:23614753-23614933 GCF_015228065.2 Penaeus monodon | reverse complement strand
TAGACGCGGAAAGAAGATGGAAATTGTGAAAAATGCTCTGAAGATGACGCGTGGTTCGCACATCTGGCATATTCAGCGTCTTGGCGGGAAGCTTAGAGGAGGAGGAAGGGTAGGTTGGAGGGGGTGGAGGGGAAGGGGGAGCAGTTGGAGGGGGATGGAGGTTATGGGGAGATGTCTCGT
>NC_051417.1:23614506-23614711 GCF_015228065.2 Penaeus monodon | reverse complement strand
ATCTGCCGGTCCACACGATAAGGCCTTGTTGAAACTCTCCCCGCATTTGTCTTGCTAGAATTAGAAGCTGATTTTTTTCTTCATCTTCAGCCATCCATGTTCTAAGCCCATGATGGAAATTGGAGGGGAGAGACCGTCGTTAATTTGATTCTAAATTCGAAACGACAAGACGCCCCCCGTCTTTATAAGATTAAAAAAAGAAAAT
>NC_051417.1:23613867-23614223 GCF_015228065.2 Penaeus monodon | reverse complement strand
GCGTGCAAGACTTCTTAGAAATGAAGCTTCTCTTAATTCTTAACTCTTACGATCTCGGATGACAGGACTCGGCTCCTGGACATGCCATAACAGTCCCATATGTAACTTGAATCACGTGCATGCTGAAGGATTCCCATGTCTAATATACACATTGTAGGAGTTTTTGTAGGCGTAAGTTTGTAGCACATATTTAGTGACTGCGGTTTCTGGGACTCCGAATGCCACAGTCTTGCCACAAAATAACTGGAATTTGAAGGACATTTTAGAACAGTTTTATGCATCTTGGAACTTTACACGATTAACTTCATTTCTGCACTGGAAAAAGACAGTAAGTGCTGTATACATTAGGTTGTTAA
>NC_051417.1:23613264-23613329 GCF_015228065.2 Penaeus monodon | reverse complement strand
ACAGATGAGGGGAGGACGTCAGGATCGAGGGCGAAGGGTGCCATGGTGGCCATGCCTTGATCAGG
>NC_051417.1:23613116-23613229 GCF_015228065.2 Penaeus monodon | reverse complement strand
GGAGGGGTGAGGCGAGAGAAGGACGAGGAGGCACGTAGCACCAGGTGTGTCCAGGGCTCAACCAGATGTATGCCGAACAAGGCGAGGATTAATAAAGCTGACCGCTGAACTTG
>NC_051417.1:23612440-23612959 GCF_015228065.2 Penaeus monodon | reverse complement strand
GGGGTAGGAAGGCAGAAGGAGAACAGGCGGGGGGGGGGGGGTAGGGGGCAGATGGAGGTTGCAGAAGGTTGCAGTGCAGGGTATGATGGGGTTTCGGGACTAGTGGGAAGAAGGTCAAGGGGAGGAGGAAAGAAGTATGTCGGAATGACTGCCATGGTATTGACATTATTTCTACTTATATGTTCTTTTCTTCATCCTTCGGTCTTTCATTCTTTCCACCTCACAGGTATCTTTTCCTTTCTCTCTCTTTCTCTCCTATACAGAGCTCCCCATAAAAGAGAAAATCGGTATTTGATGTCAGGGTTGAGATGGCCCACGAAACCCAAACCAGACACTCCCCGGTGTTTTAATAAGCTGTTTGTGACACTTTGCGAGAGTGAGATTATTAGAAAACAGTGAAGTTGAAAATATGTGTGTGTGTGCTTGTTGTTTTCCGGTAAGGATTCTTGTCTGTATTTGTTAATTCTTATTTATTTTTTCGTTTATGACTGAAATCTTCCAGCACACACTGTCTGCATG
>NC_051417.1:23612200-23612392 GCF_015228065.2 Penaeus monodon | reverse complement strand
CTCCACCCTCGACCCTCTATCGGCCAGATTTATTCTCAACCTCTTTTCCCTTTTCAGCCTTCACTCCCCCCCCCCTTATGCCTTTTTCAAACACCACTCTGTGCCTACACCCTTCTGCCCCGTCGCGCCCTCACCCACACCCTAGATGTGAAGAAAGAAGAAAGAAGAAAATAAAAATCCTCGTGCTTGGAT
>NC_051417.1:23611560-23611810 GCF_015228065.2 Penaeus monodon | reverse complement strand
GTATTGGTGCTGGCGATGCTGTAGAGGCTTATTACTTTTTAGATTTTAAACAATAATGATATAAGTAGCGTTTAGGATCAATTCAGAAACTTCCAGAATCTAATTGTGGGGAAAGTTCTACTTCCTACCTTTTTTTCACTCTCTTCTGATTGCCTGTTGAGCCGTAGCTTGACAGACAGAAGTGGGGTTTGGAGTGTTAGGGGAGAGGAGAGAAAGGCTAAAATTAGAAGCAGTGATAAGATCCTTTAAC
>NC_051417.1:23609809-23610678 GCF_015228065.2 Penaeus monodon | reverse complement strand
GAGTCGATCGTCTTGAGGGAAACAAGTTTCGCGAGTTTAAGCGCGCCATGTATTATATCGCGGGGGATTCCCCGCTGGGAAAACTTTTAATCTGTTAGCTTCTTCGAAGCTTATCTATTATTTCGTCTCCTGGATGTGGACGCAAATGGATGACGGTCCCTACAGGGGTGTGGAGTATTTTGTCAGGAATGGTGGAGATGGTAGGTTTAGCAATAATTTGTGTTTATGATGTGGCTGGTCTATACGATGCCACACATCCTGTGGGCTGTTTTGTGTATGGTTTATGGTATTTATTTGTACCATTAATAGTAGTGTTCATTGTGATATAGGAATAAGCCCACATTTTGAGAAAGGTGACAGTATAAACTCCATTGACTTTGTTATGATTATTAGCCCAACTTGACTCGAACAGAGGCGCTCAAAATAATGAAACCAGTCGTTGTTGGAAAATAGAACTAGTTGACAGCGCACGCGGCATTATTGCAGAGAGTACTGAGCAGGTGCGTTGCATTACTTCTAAGTAAATGCTCACCCTCAGCCCCGCGTACTACCTCGGGTGGGCAACGGCCCCAGGGTGAGTAACAGTTAGTCAAAGGCGCCTCCTCATCTTGGACATGCTTGAGTGATCGAGACGGTGAGGGCCCGAGGTGGAGCTCTTCGTCTAACACCTGCGCCCGCCTCCACTTGGCTGCCCGGGCGCCTCGACCCAGCTGCCACGGGCGTGCACCGGCCGGGAAGGCGGTGCTTGCTCCGCGCTCTTCATTAGGGCGAGCGCTGTGTGCCGGGCCCTGCTAATTGCATCCTGGTCCGCATCGGAGGTACTAGATAAGTCTGGGATGTTCAAGCTCATTATATTTGGGAATCTTTGA
>NC_051417.1:23609119-23609572 GCF_015228065.2 Penaeus monodon | reverse complement strand
TACCGCTGACCCGCCTACCCAATTTGCCCGGACGGCATGTCGAACAAGCCTTTCACCCACGTTACGCCGAGTTAACGGAAAAGCATTTCTTCTCTTTCTTAAACTTCTTTTCCTATCCCTGTTCTTTCGCATGTTTTTCTTACCCTTCTCTGTTTCCTATTTTCTTCCTCCTTTTCTTCTCCTCCTTCTCCTTCTCCTTTTCTTTTGTGTTCATACCGCCGTTTCCAGAAGCGTATCCTGAGGCGTCCTCTATGCATCACGCCCCGCACCTCCTCCTGACGGGGAACACGCCACCACGCTCCATCTGTCCGCCTCCGCGCCTTCAACTGCCTGCTGGGGGCGGTGAAGGGAGGAGGCTGGAGCGGGCTGGTTGGTTGGGGTTGGTGCCGGGGGGGAGGGGTCGAAGGAAGCTTAAAGTGTGCGCCCGTCAGGGAACGGTTAGAGGATATGTCT
>NC_051417.1:23608048-23608787 GCF_015228065.2 Penaeus monodon | reverse complement strand
TTTGTATACACATACACACAGGCCATACACAATATAAGATATACAAAAATAAAAAGTACAAGTGATGATGATGAGACTACTTACGAGAGTAAAAAAAGAGCAAGATAAAACAGAATTAAACGCAAATAAAAAGAGAAGTGGGAATTGAGGAAGAAAAAGAAAAAAAAACGAGAATGGAAAAGTTGAAGTCAAGAAATCGGAGAACAGGAGGAAAAAAAAGAAAAAGAAGATAGAGAACAAGAAAAGGAGATTCCGGCGATAAGAAAGCGAAGGAAGGAAAGAGAAAAAGGGGAGGGGTCCCCGAGGACTTGTTTATACCACAGAAGGAAGCATCCCCAAGGAGGGAGAGGGAGGGACGGGGAGAGGAGAGAGGGACGGGGGTCGGGAAGAGGGGTGAGAGGAGAGGTGAAGAGGGGAGAGGGGGAGGGGGTTGATAGGAGAGGTGAAGAGGGGAGAAGGGGGGGGGGAGGGTGATAGGAGAGGTGAAAAGGGGAGAAGGGGGAGGGAGGGTGATAGGAGAGGTGAAGAGGGGAGAGGGGGAAGGGGGTGATGTGGAGATGGGGCTGTGACGCCTAGATGATGGATGTTGATCTGTGTTCAGCTCTAATTATAGGGGGAAGCGTGATATCTGACAGGCCGAATTCCGTGAGGGCTTCTGCTGCTTCACGGATTTATTTTGGGCCTTCGTTTTTTGCCGGTTCTCCGCTGTTCTGGCTCAATTTGATTCATTTATTTATCT
>NC_051417.1:23606999-23607296 GCF_015228065.2 Penaeus monodon | reverse complement strand
ATATGTATGTATGCATGTAGTGTTCTCTACATATAACACATTCAGTGTGCACATTTGTCTGCAGATAGGCATCGCTCTAATTTTGCAGAAGAAATGTTCCTGATTTTTATTCTCTCTTTAGAAATAAAATGATGCTATTCCTGCTTTGGTCGCAGGTCACGTGACACCCTCACGACCGGCTCTCACTCTTCTCGGATCCATGTCGTCTCCTTCGCCGCCGGTGTATTTCCTGTATTTCCTCTTTTCGCCCACTGTAATTCCTCTCCTGATTCACTTAGTATGAGGATGGGGAATTAG
>NC_051417.1:23606439-23606805 GCF_015228065.2 Penaeus monodon | reverse complement strand
AGCGCCTCCTTCTGAAAGGGGTTTCTCATAACCCTTCCTTCTGCGCCGCGGGGTTCATATATTTCCCCTAAACCTTGGTCTTCTCGTGGCCGCTGCGCTGATCTGAGGGTAGACAAGGCCGGATAGTAGCCTAGATAAGAGGAGCAGACGAGGTGTAAAGTAGCGAGAAGGAGTGAGGGGAGGGCGGGAGAGGGGTATCATGTCGCCGTCTTTACGATCACTCTGTGTTTAGGTCCATCCCTCACTTGCGCTATTTGTTTTTTCTTCATCTCTCTATTCGCTTATCTCTTTCCTGTCTTCTATCCTCTCTTCTCTTTATTCTCGCCTCTCTTCTCACATCTCTCCTCTCTTGTTACCCGTTTTTTG
>NC_051417.1:23606209-23606345 GCF_015228065.2 Penaeus monodon | reverse complement strand
GTGGGAATAGTGGGTGTTGGGGGAGGGGGGTAGATGGATTAAATGGGAGGTTGGAATATGAAAGCAAAGAAGAAGGAATCAGCTACACTGTGAGTGAGAGAGAGAAAGCGACTGAATAAATGAATGGCTAAATGGA
>NC_051417.1:23605409-23606102 GCF_015228065.2 Penaeus monodon | reverse complement strand
ACCTTGGTGAAAAATAGCAGCACACTAAAAGAATGGGAATGTTATCAGAAGGAGTAAATAAATCGAGTGAAGAAAAGGGCAGGAAATCCAAGGAAATTCGGCTGCCAGGCGTCTCAAGAAAGAACTTATTGGAATGACAGACCAAGTTGAATATTTTTAGACTGAAGTAATTTGGGAAAAATGTACAAAAAGGTTGTAATCGGATATGAAGAGTTTAGACGGCTGCATAGTTTGTTGGAATATGTTGAAAATACTGCAGTTTTATTAGATAAAACAGGATGATAGGAGAAAAATGAAAAAGAGTAATAAAAAATTAAGGGATTTTATTCACCAAAGCCAGCTTCCTATTCCATACAAGCTTGAGTGTAGTTAATGATAGCAATATATATGAATTTCAGAAAGGCATCAAACCAATAACTGAAAACATATAATAGAAAGAAAGAAATTAACATAAAAAATCCTCAGAGATCCCCACGTACTTCGTTCTATCCGCCAGCAGACGGTTTACTTTAAGATGATTCCCAGAGAGCCTCGGAACCCAACTAAAAGGGGAAAAGATCCTCGCTGTTTTCAGATTGAATTCCTCGTCTTCACAGGTCATTAGGCCGGGTCATCCGCTCTACTTATTCAGTTTCGTTTCCAGCTGATTAGCAGCGTCACCGATGGCCTGGGTCTGCGGTAATCACATCAACC
>NC_051417.1:23604835-23605134 GCF_015228065.2 Penaeus monodon | reverse complement strand
CGTCTTGGCGTGAGGCGTCCAACGCCTCCGGGACCCCTCCGCCCACGGCCTTGTGTCTGTGGGTGGGGTTTCTTTGCTTATTTAAGCGGTTCTGTCTTGTTTGTTTGTCAGTGAAAATGCCTCCCCTTCTCTGTTTTCCTTCTCTCTCCTCTTCTCATCCTCTTTTCTACTACTCATGGTCACCCCCACACTTTCTCCTCCTCGCTTCATACCCGTCTTTCTTCCCCTCTTTAACTCATTCCCTATCCGCCATGGCTACCATCGATCTCGCAATTGGCTTCACGCGCGAGATAATTCAC
>NC_051417.1:23604390-23604582 GCF_015228065.2 Penaeus monodon | reverse complement strand
TCTCGCTGCTTCGTTTAATAAGGGCATGACACCATTAAGGGAAGCTGTTTATAGGTCCCCCACGGTCGTCTAAAGAGGTGTGTGTGTTGGGGGCGGTGTCGCTCTGGCATGGGACTGCGGGCGGCGTTGGGAGACGGGTTGTGTTGTGTGTTGGGGTGTCTATGCCTCTGACGGTCTCTCAGCGCATTCACC
>NC_051417.1:23603981-23604186 GCF_015228065.2 Penaeus monodon | reverse complement strand
CTAATGAGTAAATAAGAGAACAAACGAGTAAACAGAGTATTATAGTTTCTGGTCACACATGCCGGGCCTGTATTTGGTGTTAAAGGTTGACAATATTTGTGTATGCTGTCATAACTGAAGCTATTAGCATTATAAGTGGCAGTGATAGTTGGCAGTGTGGCGATTTTATTACTTGATGTTTGTTTTTTCTTTCATGCTTTTATAT
>NC_051417.1:23603457-23603529 GCF_015228065.2 Penaeus monodon | reverse complement strand
GGAGGGCGGATGGGGGGGGGGGGACTAGAGTCATTATCATAGCCTAGATGAGTGTGGGGGGGTTAGATCCTT
>NC_051417.1:23603152-23603409 GCF_015228065.2 Penaeus monodon | reverse complement strand
TTGTATGTGCGGTAGGGGTGGGGGGGGTCACATATCCATAGAAAGGTTGACGAGGAGGGAAGGATGGGGGGGGGGGGTAGAGTGAGGGGTAATTTTAACAGCGCAGGGTGGAAGGTTAGGCTCTATTGCGTGGGAAGAAAGTTTTTTCTGGTTTAAGAATGAAATACAAATGGAAATTTTCTTGAAAGAGAGTAAGGAGCGTAACCCGAGTAAAGATTCGAGAATATAAGAGGCGGGAGGGGGCAGATCCAGGATGC
>NC_051417.1:23602525-23603067 GCF_015228065.2 Penaeus monodon | reverse complement strand
TGGTGCAAGAGAGGGGGGAGAATGGAGGGGAAGGGAAAGGCGAGCGGAGGAGAAAGAAGGAGAAAGGAAGGGTGAGCACATGAGAAGAGAGGGTAAGAGAGGGCGAGGGAGGGTGAGCAGAGGAGAAAGGAGGGCGAGGGAGGGTGAGCGGAGGGCGTCGCAGGGTGGAGACATCGTTGCGTTGGGGGTGAATTAAGGGCGCCATAATAGTCAGGCGACGACAGTGCCGGACGAATGACGAGCTTTTAAGTTACACGAACACGCCGCTTCCGCCTCCCTACACGCAACGCCGGGCCTACAACGGCGCCATTCTCTGTATTATATTGGATTATATTTCATCTTATTATGGACGATGGTTTTGCATGACGGAAACCATCCAGTAAATTTTCCCCTCGGATGATGTCAGTCGGTTCTTGATGGCGCGATTACAAATGATTAGTATCAGCGATCTTACAGGAGGAGGGGGAGGCGGGGGGACGGATGGGGGTGTGAGGAAATGGGAAATAAAGTTTCGCTCTTTACCTGTCTCTTCCTCTAATATG
>NC_051417.1:23601234-23602352 GCF_015228065.2 Penaeus monodon | reverse complement strand
ATACCATTGCTGTTTCTCACATGTCATCATCCCTACTCTCCATCTCCCAATTCATTCACCTTGCTTCTTCCCTCGCCTCTCAAACCAAGCCACAATCCTCGCTTGTCCACTTCTCACATTTTCTCAGTCGTCTTGTTTTTCCTTCGTTCTCTGTATCGTTTTCTCCCTTATGTTTCGACTTCAAGATTGCAGTAAGTCTTCCCTTTCTTGCTCTTTGCTTCTTTTCCTCCATGATCCTCTTGCTATCGATTGTTCCATTTCCGCCATCCTCTCTTTTATCTTCTTTATTACATCTTTCCCTTCCTTTTCCTGTCTACATTGCAGGATTGTTGTTTCCACAGTCCGCGACCCAATAAGTCTTTCTCTTTTTACTCTTTTCTCCTCTCGCTCCACGTTCGTCGTTTATTCCATTCTCCCATTTTTCTCAGCCACTCTCGCTTCTTCTTTCCTTTCCTTCAATAAAGGTATCTTCCTCGTTCTCTGCTCCTCTTATGCCATTCGTAAAATCTTAAGCTAGACGAAGGAGCAGGAGCAGCGGCCTCGGAGCCTTGGGTCTCTCGGGGATCTCGGCCCGAGGTGGCTTTCCATTACGGAGGTCGTAAGTTACATTTTTATTTCTCGTGTAATGGTATAAAAACAAGGAGCAAAAAAATAAGGAAGAAATGGTAAGGACATGCTTGCTTCAGCTCATACAAATATTTTTGATTCATGCTTAATTATGTGTATATATGATCTTTCTCTTCAGACATTGTAATGTATGTATTTTTAAAAAATTCTTTCTCCCTTCCTTTCAGCATCATTTTAAATGTTTTTTTGGGGAGAATGATAAACAGTGTAGCTGACTTCAAAGGAAAATTCCGGTGCTTGTTAAGAAGCAAATTACCCCTATTATCTTTACTGTGTTTAGAAGATTGTCTGTAGGAGCTGTTATTATACCATCATTTTCCTCCCTTCGCTTCCCAGCCCTCGTCTCTACTCCACCCTCTTCCCTCCCCTCTTATCAGCCATTTTCGCTCTCTTCCCCAAACCGCTGACCCACTGGCTCTCTGCGCCTCTACCTGGTCCTCACGTTTCCCCTTTTTCCTCCTTTTCTCGTCCTTTCTTTTTTCCTCTGTTCT
>NC_051417.1:23600344-23601097 GCF_015228065.2 Penaeus monodon | reverse complement strand
TTTCCCCTTTTCCTTTTCCTTCTTCCTCCCTCCTCCCTCTTCTCTCCAACCTCTACTCTCCGCTTACTCCGTCCTCCTCCCTCCTACACCTTCTCCTCCATCCTCCTGCCTCCATCTTATCGCTCGCTGCCCTTCTCTTTCTCCTTGTTATCTCCCCTCGTTTCCTTCCTTTCCTTCCGTAAGTCTCCTCGTCCAGTTTCCTCTTCCTTCTTTAGCATCTCGATGGCTCTCTCCCCTTCATTGTGAAGTTATTTTGCTGGAAGTTTCAAGGTTTTATTCGAGTTTCTATCTGTTCATTAATTATTTTTATTAAAAAATTTCATATTTAGTATTAATGAATATTTTATTTTGTGTATTTCTTTATTCTTCTTTTGCATGTCTGATGAGTTTGTTCATTAATTTATTCACCTTGTTTAGTTTTCCTGCCTTTTCAACTTCGGACATCTATTTTATTCATCGTGTGTTATTCATTTATTAATTTTGTTTATATGCAAGTTAAACTAATTCACTTTTACCTTGCAAGATCTGCACACGGTTTCCATTCCTGCTCCGTGCTAAAAGGGCCTCCTTGGATGCAAATGCTTTCCGAGTTCCTCTTTTTTTCACTCGTTAAAACTTTTTAGTTGTTATGGCGGCGTCAGAATTCCCCCGTATTTTTGAGCGTGTTACTCGAAAATTCCCCCTTTACAATAGTATTCAGAATATTCTTACAGTTGTGGTTTCTGAATGTTTTGCATTACCAGGGTGTTCGAA
>NC_051417.1:23600011-23600279 GCF_015228065.2 Penaeus monodon | reverse complement strand
TGTTAGATGCGCCTTCGGAAGTTTCCCCTTTGTGGATTTTATATATAAATAAAATTAGGAAAGTTTTCTCCTCGTAGCGTTTACAGGTTACGAAAATATCCCAATGCTACTGTAATGTGCCAAAAATATCTTGCTGAATTGCCGGGACTTTCTCTTTGGTTTTATTGTTTCGACTTCATAGTTTATGAAAGAGGGATTATTGTTTTTTGAAATTATTTTTTGTTTTCTTTTCTTCCTGTTTCAGACAAAGACTTGCGTTACGCAACTT
>NC_051417.1:23599701-23599984 GCF_015228065.2 Penaeus monodon | reverse complement strand
CTCTCAAATTACGGTATTATTTTAGGTTTGTGCTCGTTTGGGTGGAAATCTTTGTTCTCGATCTTAAAACTCTGGCCATTGTCTTGTGAAAGAGGAAGGATTCTAGAGCAGTTATCTGCCTCTCGGGGCGTGATAACGCTTAGCCACTCGCGGAAGGAGGGAGGGGAATATAGGGCCTTTGTGCCTTCCAAGTTTAGGACAGTCGACCTTCGCCTCGCCAGGTGGAGGGGCAGCGCAGGGACCTTCCTTCCCTTTCTTGTGGATTTTTCTCGATTTATATATG
>NC_051417.1:23599558-23599656 GCF_015228065.2 Penaeus monodon | reverse complement strand
AATCGTTGCCTACTGTTGCTTCCGATTCTCTTTTTGTTCTGTTCTTATCCCATCTGTACTCTTTTTCCCATTCCCATCCATCTCTCGCTCCCTTTATT
>NC_051417.1:23599120-23599321 GCF_015228065.2 Penaeus monodon | reverse complement strand
AGTGGGCAACACAAACCAGCCATTATTTGGAGTTTTTCACTTTTTCTTTCGCAGCGCCGTTGACTTTTCCACCGCGTGTTATTGTCGGGAGTGAGGTTGAACTCCTAAACTCGAGGCAGATAATGATGCCCTTTATTACGAGCTTTTATTGGCGTTTTTGGAAGAGCTAAGCCGACCATCGGGCCAATTACGAAACCAAGA
>NC_051417.1:23598983-23599098 GCF_015228065.2 Penaeus monodon | reverse complement strand
AGATCGAGTGATGGGAAGATTCGAAGAGTGTTCTCTGGGTAAATTGATTGCGTTGTGTCATCATTTTGTTCTGAATTGAAAGTGAAAAAAAGGAAGGTAATTGCTGACCCACTTA
>NC_051417.1:23598557-23598855 GCF_015228065.2 Penaeus monodon | reverse complement strand
AAGACGCGGGAGTTCATGCACTATTGATTGATTTACAAAGTGAAAGAAAAGCGTTGATTAATCAGGCTGGGGCGGAGTGCCATCCGTCGGAAAGAAGACGAAGAAGAAGACGAAAAAGACGATGAAGAAGACGAAGCATGCTGAAAAGGCGAAAGACAAAAGGCGTGATGATTGATATCTGTCTAGAGAAAGGGCCCTTTAGAGGTGTTGACTTTTTCTTTCATTTTTTGCCGTTTTTGTCGTGGTTGTCATAAACACGGGGGCGTGCAAGAAGCTCCTTTGATTTAGAGCCATTGAT
>NC_051417.1:23597891-23598203 GCF_015228065.2 Penaeus monodon | reverse complement strand
TTATTTGCCTTCTTTCTTTCGTAATTAATTTTTCCATGCTTTGGGAGTGTACATTTTTATTTGTTTTGATGAATTCATGTTTATTTATTTATATTTGACTTCGCCGAAAGGCCTCAGGGAATGCGGATTATATCGGGAAAAGTCGAAGATGCGGTAAAAAGTAGGAAGATATTTTAGGGAAGATAAGCAATGCCAAGAAGAGAGATACAAATGAAAAGGAAAAGAGAGAGAGAAAAAAACATGAGAGGAGTGAGATGATTTTTTTTATACTGTAGGAAAATCAAAAAAGAGAAATACGAAAAGATGATGCGG
>NC_051417.1:23597569-23597719 GCF_015228065.2 Penaeus monodon | reverse complement strand
GGAAGAGAGATGTTTGGAGATGAAGTTTTCTGATAAGATGAGGAAGGTGACTTGTGGGTAGGGATGCTGGGAACTGATAAGGGGCATAAAGTGTTTGATGTGGGGATAGCGAAGGAAGGGAACTTTATGGCGATAAAGTTCTTACGGGCC
>NC_051417.1:23596232-23596838 GCF_015228065.2 Penaeus monodon | reverse complement strand
GGCTGTATAATTGCACTTCCACTCCTTTTTGTTTTGCCATTAACAATTCACAGATGGCATAATTTAAACAAAAAGATGCTTGGAAGCTCCCAAAGAGAGGGATTTTAGCATCGCTCTCCGGAAAGCGGTAAAAAAAGGCTGTTAATAATAGATGAAGGAGGAGTGTTGAAAAGGGAAAAGAAGAGGAGATAGTAGATGCAATAGAAGTAAATAAATAGATAGGGAATAGGAGATGCCAAATACAGAGATAGGGGATAGGAGAGGTAAATTAAATTGGGGATACAATATAAAGAGAGTGGAGAGGTAAAATAAGTTGATAGGGGATAGGAGATGCAAAATAGATAGGGAAAAGAAGAGATAAAATTGATGGATAGGGAATAGAAGAGATAAAATTTATGGATAGGGAATAGAAGATATAAAATTTATGGATAGGGAATAAAAGAGATAAAATTTATGGATAGGGAATAGAAGAGATAAAATTTATGGATAGGAAATAGGAAAGACAAAGTAACAGACAGATAGACAGGAAACAGGATAAGCAAAATATATAGACAACTGGTTAATAGACAGAAGAAGCAGAAGAAATGAGATAAAGAAAAAGATGGC
>NC_051417.1:23595701-23596163 GCF_015228065.2 Penaeus monodon | reverse complement strand
CGAGATGAAAGGAAATGCAAGCAAGAGAAATCGCAGATATCATTTTACGCATTGTAGATATAAGAAGCGCATCAAAGTAAAGTAAAACGGAACGAAGCAGAAAACAGAGGAAAAATAAGGACTAAATGATAAAGAGAAACTATAGAGAGGGGAGGTTAGTTGATGGAGGTCTAAGGGAAGGCGGGATGACAGAAGGTTACGGAGGGAGGAGCTAACGGCAGGGGGGTGGGGTGAGTATGGGAAAGGGGGGGATGTGAAGAGGGGAAGGAGGGGGGCCAGGGAGGCAGATAGATCGGAGGGGGGCGAGGAGGGAGGGGTAATGAGGAGGGGAAGAGGGGGAGATGGGAAGCATGGAGAGGGCAGATAGATCGGGAGGGAAGAGGGGGGAGGGGGTAATGAGGGTTGGAACGGAAGTTGGAGAGAACAGTCACCTGGTCGCACTCACTGAGATATACGAATCAC
>NC_051417.1:23595138-23595239 GCF_015228065.2 Penaeus monodon | reverse complement strand
GCCTTCGGGATGGTCATCTAACAGCTGGGATTTTTCTCACTGCCGTATGTATTCGCTTGATTGCTAATTTCTCTCGGTCTCGCTCGTCCCCCGCGTCCGAG
>NC_051417.1:23594573-23594900 GCF_015228065.2 Penaeus monodon | reverse complement strand
CATTAATGCTATGATTATTTCTCATTCATAGTGGCAGTAAATATGATTATGAACGGGATTGGTCAGAAGGGTGTTGTTCGTCCCTTGAGGAGCCATGAAGAAGGCAATGCTTGGGATTTTTTTCCGTCGCGGAGACCTGTTTTCCCCGTGGTCGAAACATTTTTCCTGTGCTGTTATTTCCTTCTAGTTATCGACGATTAGTACACAGTACAAGCTCGCGGTAATTGTTTCATTTCCTTGCTTACTATCACTTTCCCAAATGTTTTCGAGCTTACTCTTGTGTTTTTTCATCTAAGGCGATGTCTTTACCAATCTAGTTGTTTGGGT
>NC_051417.1:23593664-23594074 GCF_015228065.2 Penaeus monodon | reverse complement strand
CAACGCATACACAGATGTTGAACTTGAAGAACTAAAAATAAATTCCATACAGTTTCCATGCGCCTCGCTTGTTATCCACATGATAAATAAAATCTTCATAAAGCTTGACAGAATGTTGAGTGACGTGCATATAAAAACTATTCATTATCCAAGCATTGTGTTGTGATCTCCGCCCTGGTCATGCCAGTCATCGCATTTAGGTTATGTTATCCTACAGTGTCGTATTTTAAACGAGTTTTTGGAATTTAAAGCTTTTAGACCAAATATATCGAGATGTTTTGCTGCGATTTTTGCAGTATGGTTTTACACGTAGCTTAATTTCACTAGCAAAAAGGTTACCTCTTAAAACACTTCTTTTTTCCGGTTGGTTTTCGGAGAAGAACAACGACTTATTAGGCATTGACCCTTAG
>NC_051417.1:23592783-23593640 GCF_015228065.2 Penaeus monodon | reverse complement strand
AGTTGCCCACGCGCAAGGGGCGTTGCTAGCTCGTGTCAGCTCCTCCGCCTCTTGCCGCGTCGAGAACTCGGACGTGAAGATCCTCTGTGGGTTTTAGGAAAAAATGTAGACCGAGCCTATTTGTGAATAGAGAAAACCGCAGGGGAAAAAAAGGGAAGAGTGCTGAGGTCGCGTTTTTAGATGCGTAGGCCTACGAGAAGTAAGCGTTAAGGCCTAAAACTGTGGCGTGAGTGCCACATTAAGGGCGTCACCCAATCTCCCGCAGTGCCAGGACCTGTACATCGGCATGACAGCCGGACCAGAAACACCTGTCAGTTGAATCGCCCGCTGAATAGTTACGGATATATTGAGATTGGAGTAAACGTTTGGTTATTTTTCCCCTGTAGGTTCCCTTTGTGGACTCGATGTCCGTGTTTGATCCGAGTTTTTTGACGGGATTTTATGAACTGCTGCAGTTGTAACTAAATTATCCTCCAGATTCGGCGTGGGGAGGAGCCTTCAAAGTAGATTATACGCAGAAATATAAAGCTGTTAGTGGTTAGCGTCATGTTAGCCGAATGCTAGAGTAAACGCACGAGAATTATTTTGGTATCAACCTCAGGCACGTTTTAGCTGCTGAACAATAGGCGTGTGGCAGTGTATATGTTTATCCAATTTGTATTATTGTTCGAACACACCGCAGCAATACCTCACTTAGTGTAATACTGCACACCGTGTTATATCCGGATAGAGTTTTAGAGTGCAGTGCAATGTTGCAGCTCGCAGTATGCAAGGCCGGGCAAGGGCCAACAAAATACGGGTAATATACCCTTGTTGTGGCGTGGGAGCCCCAACAGGTGCAGGCAGAGGGGGAGGGG
>NC_051417.1:23592309-23592720 GCF_015228065.2 Penaeus monodon | reverse complement strand
GAATTTAAGTAAGGCCTGATACCAGGCGCGAGAGCCTCATGCGTTTATAGCTCGCTGTTCTCCGCTCGACCCGAAAATGATGATGCGGTTTGCAGGAATGAATATACGGGCGTGCGGGCGTGCGGTGTTCCGTTGCGATTACGGGCGTGAATGTGCTCTGGGAAATGAGGAAAGAGATGTTTAGGTTTACATGAGGTGTTATGTGGAACTCGGGTGTTGTAACCGGGAAATATGCGTTGTGTGTACTCGGTTTTGCTGTTGGTGGCCGCGATGTGTTTTGTGTATAACCCTCGTTCCTTCGCTTTTCGTTATGAGAGAAATTTATAAACGTTGTTAACGCTTGATAAACAGGGTTGTAACGAGAGTAAATATATGTAGTTAGTATAATAAATTAACGAATACTTGGTAATC
>NC_051417.1:23591450-23592093 GCF_015228065.2 Penaeus monodon | reverse complement strand
TGTAATCTAATGAACTCTGCCCTCTTCTGTCACTTCACTCAACACTACCACGTTGCTTTCCCAGTCTGTGTCAACCTGCTGTGGCAGTCTGTGTCACCCTGCCATATCACCCTGTCCTATACCTTTGCCATGCAACCAAATCGTATCCTTCATGCCTCATTTCCCTGTTATACTACCTTCCCATATATCCCTGCCTCGTTGCCCTTGCCATACTACCTTGCCGTATGCCCCTTTCTCGGCACCCTGTCATGCCACTCTTCCGTGTCACGCTATCTCATAGCCCTGTCGGGACTCCCCTTCGTCATCACCCCATCCCTGCCACCCTGTCATCGCGTCTTGCTGCAGCTCTCCCATTCCATAACCTTTTTCCTGTTACCCTACACCACAGCCTCGTTAAAAGATGAAGAGAAAAGCATCGAAAGCGCAGGAAATTCGGGCCATCAAGGAGGGAAAACGGGAAATAAATGGTGGGAAATGGAAAGGCACTAAAGACGTAAATGGGCAAAAAGGAGAGTCACGGAGACGTTACGCCATCATTTTTGTTTTTCGTTGTTATTATATTGTATCGTTGTTGTAGCTTTTATTTATTATAGTGATGATGGTGACGGGGACGATTATTATTATTGCTAGTATTAATGTTAAT
>NC_051417.1:23591196-23591295 GCF_015228065.2 Penaeus monodon | reverse complement strand
GTGCTCTAAAGTTAGCACTGCAAAATACTAAGCAATTGTGTTATAGGAGGAGATAATGCATGAGAATGTGAAATTATGGTGGACGGAGTTTGAAGTTTG
>NC_051417.1:23590390-23591123 GCF_015228065.2 Penaeus monodon | reverse complement strand
TTGAAGAATAATTCTCGAGAAAGGAAAGAGTAAGAAAGAGTGGAATGGAAAGACAGGGTCGTAACAAAGAAGAAAATTGAAAAGCCGAAAGCAAATGGAAGAGAAGAGGATAGAAGTCTGAAAGGTGGCAGTCACATCACTCATATTAGCTGTGAAATTCATATACTGAACATATACTGAAACTGTGCTGGAGAATATGAAGAAAATTTTAGATTTAAACAGGCGATGTAATAGATAAAAATACTAGATTTTATGTAGAATTGAATACCGAAAGCATCTAGAGAGAGGATAAAGCGTAAACATCCAACAGGAGCGCACCTTCATTCTCTTGTTTTATGGCGCGAGGAGCCACGACAGGGAATGCCATGAAGTGCGCTCTCTCAGCGTGACATGGATTTAGGCACAATGGAAAACGGTTTTGTTTATTCATCTTGGCATTCTGTGTTCTTACATCCTCTTATTTACTGTACTGTGGGTGCATTCTCCTCCGATGGATGCGAACGAAAGCACTTACATACATCAAGAAACCTCATGGCACGCGTAACCTCAGTATACGTGCATGCATGTCTATCCACATAAAGGTACAGATACATTATTGTACACATGCACGTACAGTCTCCAGTGCAAAAGTTGGCATTTCGGTTAGTGCGAGCGCGCGGACACACGCACACTCGATTCCAAATGCACATACGCGTGCTTATATTTATGTAAACGCACACGCATACCCCCCCCC
>NC_051417.1:23590257-23590367 GCF_015228065.2 Penaeus monodon | reverse complement strand
GGCACAAGTCATAACTACGATCACTCAGACATCAAGCAATATATTGCTTTCCTGGTAAAATATATGACATAATGTGTGTTTTAACAAAAAAATGAGTGACATAATTATCG
>NC_051417.1:23589926-23590221 GCF_015228065.2 Penaeus monodon | reverse complement strand
AAATTTTCGTAAATAACGGCACGACCATGAAGTCACTCGCGTCTTTGTTTGAGCCTTACGCCCGCCCGGCATAAGGGAGAGAATTGCCGCTTCAGCCTAGCATGTATGACGACATCCACCTGAGCATATCTTATATCGCCTAATTACGTAGTAGGTTATTATACTTGGCTTCAGGGTCGTTCGTCACACTTGATATTGTTATTAATGGGGTCTTTCTTCATTCCAGGTACGTCACTCGCCGTTTTCCAAGGGAGCTGGCACTTTTGGAAGGGTGAAGGGTATTGCAGAGACCTAA
>NC_051417.1:23589786-23589889 GCF_015228065.2 Penaeus monodon | reverse complement strand
AGGGTATATAGTGTGAGATAATGAGCACTGTAGCTTGTTATGGTGATGGTGAAATATGGCTGATTTCAGGGTATATCTGATTACACATAGTCCTTTTTAAGCA
>NC_051417.1:23589563-23589650 GCF_015228065.2 Penaeus monodon | reverse complement strand
ATACCCTAAATTCAGTTTCTAGACAGGGTCCAAACTAATGTAGATTAAGAATAAAAGTTTTTTTCCGTAGGGAAGCCAAACACTTAG
>NC_051417.1:23588134-23588224 GCF_015228065.2 Penaeus monodon | reverse complement strand
TTTTATATATCCTATATCATTCGCAAATTTTAGAATATCCGAAAAGGTATACATCTTGTGTAGATTTCCCGCACGGCTATACTGGAAGTG
>NC_051417.1:23587178-23587333 GCF_015228065.2 Penaeus monodon | reverse complement strand
TTGTAACGTTTACCTGTTGAAATGTCGTGCTTAAAGGCAAAACTCGATATCAACCAGAATTAATGGGAGAATTCTGAGCTGGCTTGCAATACATATCAATTCATTCTACCCTTCAGCCAATGCAATACTCTGTGCCCAACCGAGTATTAGCCAGC
>NC_051417.1:23587010-23587086 GCF_015228065.2 Penaeus monodon | reverse complement strand
ATTCCATTTCGTTTATTTTTTTCATTGAAAGTTTTTTTTTTATTTTCTATTTTGCAGATAACGCAGATATTGGGTA
>NC_051417.1:23586309-23586580 GCF_015228065.2 Penaeus monodon | reverse complement strand
GAAAAACCTTCAGTTCAAATAATGAGCTCTTGCGAGAAGTGGAGGCACGAAAGTGGAAGAAGAAGCTCCTCCCCAGCATTCGTGTCTGCTTTGAAGCTCACCCGTGACGGAGGCGCTGCGGGGCTCTGCCGATGAGGGCGGGAGCTCGTCAGCCGCCGTGGTGGCCTTGGACGGGGTTTTGGAATCTCATTTTCCACTTAATTTGAATAATTCGTCAAAGGCCTGTTCACTTGCCTTCGACGTCCTCCCGTGCCTTGTCTCCTAGCCCCGG
>NC_051417.1:23585347-23586203 GCF_015228065.2 Penaeus monodon | reverse complement strand
GCATTTTTTTCTATCTGTCTAACCGCACCTTTCTCCAAACTCTCCTATACTGATATTTTCTCCTTTCTCCCTTTTCGCATCATTAAGGATCCCTCCATCTCTAATCTTGCTCCCCCCCTTTCTTCTCTTCCTCCCCTCCTTCCCCCACCGTTTCCCCTCCCCCCTTTCTGCTCTCCCTCCCGTCCTTCCCCCGCCATTCCCTCTTTCCTCCACCCTCTCTCTTCTTCCTCCCCTTCTCCCCCGTCATTCCCTCTTCCCCCACCCTTTCCCCTCTCGCTCCCCTCCTCTCCCCACCATTTCCCCTCTCGCTCCCCTCCTCCCCCACCCTCTCCCCTCTCGCTCCCCTCCTCCCCCACCCTCTCCCCTCTCGCTCCCCTCCTCCCCCACCCTCTCCCCTCTCGCTCCCCTCCTCCCCCACCCTCTCCCCTCTCGCTCCCCTCCTCCCCCACCCTCTCCCCTCTCGCTCCCCTCCTCCCCCACCCTCTCCCCTCTCGCTCCCCTCCTCCCCCACCCTCTCCCCTCTCGCTCCCCTCCTCCCCCACCCTTTCCCCTCTCGCTCCCCTCCCGCCCCCACCATTCCGTCTCCCCCCTCAGTGGGCTCCAAGCCGGCCCCTCCGCCTCCCGGGAAGGCTTCGGCGAGGAGTTCCTCAATACCGAAGTCGAGGCTGAATTCGGCGAAGGAGAAAGGGAGGAGGTCGGCTGGGTCGATGCACCTTCAGGCTCCTTGGGATGGGTTCTGACGGTCCGATGGGCACCGCGTTGCGCCGCTTTATTGTCTTCTTTCTTGCGCCTGGGACATTAGTCTTACCTCCAACCTTAAGACGTCGTTAGCATCGTTCAGCCGACTCTGCCCCTC
>NC_051417.1:23584895-23585160 GCF_015228065.2 Penaeus monodon | reverse complement strand
CCTAGCAGAACCACCCACACCGATGTTTTCGCCGCCTGCAACAAAGGGGAAATGCGGCCAATTACACGCCCCTTGGGCTCCAAAGAGATGACAGAGGGCGGTCTTAAAGGGTCAGGGGGCAAGGAGAGGGGTGAGAGAGGGGAAGTGTCCCTAAGGGCCACCCCAGGCGTGAGGGAGTCGGCCCACCTGCTCCTTGGATGAAGGGTGGCCTGGTATGAATGTAGTTGTTAATTCTGGTATTTTTGCATTGCAGACAGAAAATTTA
>NC_051417.1:23584237-23584460 GCF_015228065.2 Penaeus monodon | reverse complement strand
CGCTCATAAGAATTAAGAGGTGCATCATCACTTCGAGCCACGGCGAGCGGGCGGGGAAAGCACGTGATTGATCAGAAAGAGCTGAAAGATGATCCCGTTCAGTCAAGAACTCGGCGAACAGCGATGATGAGGATACGTCAGTCAGCGCGGAGGGTTTTCGAAAGGGGACGGGAGGGGAAGTGTTTAGTAGGGAAACAAGGGGAAAATGCAGATAAGCGAATCC
>NC_051417.1:23583870-23583986 GCF_015228065.2 Penaeus monodon | reverse complement strand
AGTTTGAACAGTGGTTACGGAAGGGAATGACACTGATAGGGTCATTGGAAAGGGAAGATAGTCAGGGGCAAGCGGAAGGGGAAATAGAGAGACCGAAGGATAAAACACGGACAGCA
>NC_051417.1:23583481-23583805 GCF_015228065.2 Penaeus monodon | reverse complement strand
GGGATGAAATCCTACTCGCAGATATTATTGGCATTTGAAGAAGTGTTAGAGTGGGGTACTCTGTTGAGTCCAAGAACAGATGGGAGTGCTGTAAATATTGATAATGGGGGAGAGAGAAAAATTGATTAAATGGAGGGTGAATGTTGAATCGATGCCAAAGGTGAAATAAAAAATATATTGCGTTGGAGTGGAATATTAAACCCTGAGAAAGGGGAGACATGCAATTATAGGAAGGGAGGAGAGGGGAAGTGACGAGGTAGAGCAGACATGTATTCCGCTGTCCATAGGAAAGGAAAGAACATGGGAAACTAAGAGGGGTGGTGG
>NC_051417.1:23582154-23582370 GCF_015228065.2 Penaeus monodon | reverse complement strand
CAGCAGCCCATAATGTCCGAGTGAGTGAGACCTCGTAATTTAAACTTGTGTTGCTCGGGGCTGGGAACTCGGCAGTGCATTTGTTCCCTGGTTTTGCTTTTTTTTTCTTTTTTGTCCCATGTAGTTGTGGTAGTTGTCGGTGGTTTGTGAGGTTGTGCGCTCAATTAAGGTTTTGATACTGGGGTCTTTTATGCATTTCACTTTACTCTGTTTCAA
>NC_051417.1:23581045-23581949 GCF_015228065.2 Penaeus monodon | reverse complement strand
ATTCATCTATGCATTTGCGAAGAACCGTTGGTGTGGTGTTAAGGCCTCTCGTTCTTTGGTATCGTGGGTTATGGGATGTGATGAAGTAGTTCTTTTGTTTATATATTATTTATTGATAATTTACAGTTGTAAGAGAAATAATTGCAGCATTTCCCCCTTTTTCATTGTTGGCCCAGACGGTTATCCCTGTTGTGTTTCAATTTTTAATTGACTTTAGAATTTTGTTAATTTTGCAATTTCAGTTCGTACTCCGTTATTCCTTCCCCGTTTGGTATGAGGATGAAAAGGGTGGGATAAGGGATAACGGGAAGAAGAATACAAGGAGGAAATGCATAATCTTAAAAAAACACAGAAACGCAGAAAGAAAGAATATAGTGAATTATGGGATTAAGATTAAAAAGAAAAGTATAGAAAAGGAAGGATCAGAAGAAGAAAAAGGCGGGGAAAACAAGAAGAAAATATATTTATTTATTCATTGATTACATTATAAATTCCGAAGAGTACCTCTCCCTTTTGCCATCGGTCAATCATTTTACATTCCCCTCTTGTGCGCCCAACAGAGCCTTTGTTACCTTTTTCCTCCCTCGCATAAAATATATTTGAGTCGTAGTTGTCATCGGCCGAAAGTCGAATCATCCAGCGTGCAACTCTCGCGTCTTACGGGAATGTTATACGAGTGTCAACCCTGTGCCCGGTGTCATTAAGGGTCACTTTACTTCGTAGGAGGGAAAGGGAGGGGCGGGAACGGGGCCTTGTCGGAGGTCCGGATATAATTTTCATAATCCTAGCGTAATCTGGTCGCAAATCGGACGGCAACGTGCCTATCGGGAGGCGGACAGGGGACAGGTTATTTAATCAGCGGTGACGTCGATCGCGTGTTGGGCAGATTACCTGCTTGCGCACC
>NC_051417.1:23580459-23580685 GCF_015228065.2 Penaeus monodon | reverse complement strand
CGTCCCGTCCTTCCTATTCGTTTCTCTTAATCTCTCTTCCGTGACCTGTTCTTGACCTAAGATCCTGGCGGACAGCTCAGGTCATTGTACTCATGAACCGAGCTCGTTAACCAACGTTAGGGGCTAATCCGAACGAGTTGGAAGTGACGGTGGGCCTGGGGGAGAATGTGATGCATGGGGCATTGATAATTTCTTCCACTTCCCTTTCCCTTTCCCCTTCCCTGTC
>NC_051417.1:23580215-23580421 GCF_015228065.2 Penaeus monodon | reverse complement strand
ACTTTCCTTACTCCCCCATCTTCCTTCCCTTCACAATGCCTTACCCTTTTCCTCCTTTCTTTCTGTCATCCCTCCCCATATCCTTCCCATCTCCTTCGTCCTTCCTACTTTCTCTACCTTTCCTTTCTTCCATCTTCCTCCTTTTATTTGAATTGATCCCCCTTCCCCTATCCCCTTCCAACCTCCAGTTCCTCTTCCTTCTCCAC
>NC_051417.1:23579647-23580189 GCF_015228065.2 Penaeus monodon | reverse complement strand
ATCCATCCTACAGACCATTCATCGCGATTAGATGTTCTGTTATTTCACTAATTTTCCTTCGACTGGAAGGTCCGACTGCTTTGTTATCCTGATGAGGTTTTAGAACTGGATTACATAGTCAAGCTCTTGTGATTGGGTTCAGTGCCGTCGCCTGTTATCGTTATCTTTTATATTTTTGTGTGGGGTCGCATGGGCGATGAGGATGATTATGGCAGCGGCGACGGCCCTGGTTATAACTGGTGTTGTGATCCATTCGGGTCGGGGTTCGTGGGGGATTTTTTTTATTGTATTTTTCCGATTTTTTTCCATTGTTGTTGAAGATGTTTTTTTTTGCTTATCTGTTGGGTTAATTACTTACTTGGGTTTATTTTCTTGTCTATACAGGAGATGCAAGAAGTTATTGTGTTTTCTCTATATCTACATTATTAGCGTAATAGTTTGTTGATCTGTGCATTTGTTATCTTTTCTTTCGGTGTCCGATGATCAAAATTGGAAAAAAAGGGAAGAAAATGCTAAGAACATAATTTATGAACATTTAATAG
>NC_051417.1:23577617-23579326 GCF_015228065.2 Penaeus monodon | reverse complement strand
ATGAATTAGTAGATGACCTAAACAAATTTTAAAAAATCGTGCCAGTAATGGGAGTCAGAGCTGTAAGGATTAGCCTTAGGTCCTCAAGCAAACAACCAAAGGGCGGCGTCTACTTGGCCTCTTGATCCATGCACACCCAGGCCTGCCCCTTCGGCCCAGGAACGCCAAGTCCCCAGGTCGGCGCCGCTGCCTCCTGCGGTGACGTCAGCATGGGATGTGGAGAAGGGGGGGGGGGGTGAGGCTAAGAAGTCAAGGGCGCTTGTTTCATGTTTTTACTTGGTTGCTTTGGCTGTTTTTCTTGTATTGTTCAGCCTTTTTTTTGTGTTACCATTTGTTTTATCATATATTTGTTTTATTCTTTGTCGACAAATAAAGTAATTTATTAATTTGATAATTATTTTTTTTATATCTACTTATATGTGCACGTTTAAGTATCTATAATATAATTGCTGATTTATGTGAGTTATTCTTCATACTTCTCACCTTTTCTAACCTCATTTAGCTCGTTATCCAAATGACAGGTGGGAATTCAGCTGAGAAGATAGCTCACACAGATGGTCATTGATTGGCATATTTTATCCCAGAATCTGTCAGCTTATGAGGCCGATTTCAAGCCAATGATTGTGCAATTGCCTTCTGTCAATAGCTCGTCCATGAGAAATCAGATAATTGATAGGTTATCGCAAATCATTTCAAAAGTCACGTTCAGGTCTTAAGATATTGACGACCAGTAATGGCAACGCTTTTAAATATCAGCATCAGAGGTTGAATGTACATTATATCGTGATTAGTGTAGTGATGCTAATCAGGATTCAGTCAAATGATTTTCACCCACTTTCCTTTAAAAATGAAAGGGTGAATGACACTGTTTGAAGTGTACCTGCAGCGCCAGAAGGGTTAGTGCAATTGCAACGCTTTTCTTCATCGGTCGTGGGACCCGGGGAATTAGACTTGCAACATAACGTCTGCTATCAATCTCCAATTTGCAAGTCGATGGATTCCGCGTCCATTTGGGCAGCGAGTCTATGCAGTGTGTATGGCTCTAAGATGCAGTTGTTTTCAGTTTATACAGCACATTCAAGAAGTTATTGTTTTTTCTCTATCTCATATTATTAGCGTATTTATTTCTACTTTCTTCAATTGTTATATTTTCATTTGTTTTCTCCATACTTTATATTGTTGGTTTATTCATTCTCTAATCATCCTTTCATCCTTATTTCACACCTGAAGAATTTCAGGCAAAGGTTATCCACGCGTTGTGCTTGAATAACCAAAGGAAATTGGCTTGAGAGATTACGACGAACAAAATAAGGAGCTCGCCGTGGATCAGGACGGCTTAACAATGGAGTGATGAAGGACGACGGTTTACGAGAAGGTTCCTTAAGACCTTCCTCCTCTCCTCCTCTCCCCTTCCCTCCCTTCCCATCTTCTACCCTGCCCCTCTTTATCCTTCCTTCCCCTCCTCTCCTCTCCCCCTCTATTCCCTCCCTTTCCCTCCCCACGCCTCTCTTCCCCCTTCCTTCTTGTCGCCTCCCTTCTCCCAAGATTCCTTAAGATTCCGCCGATGATCCTGTCAAGTGCAGCTGTGGCGAGGGAAGTAGGAAATATACACATCTATTTAACGCCCGGCAGGTCACTTCAGTTCCGAGGGATTTGCGAAGGCACGGCCGTACCGGAGATTTCCAATCGGCGGATTCGGAAATGCGCGA
>NC_051417.1:23577319-23577512 GCF_015228065.2 Penaeus monodon | reverse complement strand
CGTCCCAGCCTTCTGTGGAGGCATCTCCGGTGATGAGCGTTCCAGGTATTTTTCAGCTCGGCCATGGTTTATGCACGCTGATAGACACGTCCATTAGTAAGTTATTTATTCAGTGACCCACGAAGAGCCGGTTCTGTTTCCAGCTGCCTTCTCTTTTTTATATTTTCCCTCTTTTTCTTCATATTTTTCGTAT
>NC_051417.1:23576690-23577077 GCF_015228065.2 Penaeus monodon | reverse complement strand
GTGCGTGCCGAACTGCATTGGCTTGAACCCGTCCGCTAAGTGTCAGGGTTTTGGATCACCTGTCGCAAGGAGCGAGAGAAGCAACGGATTTTTGTACAACACGATAATTACGAAGTTAAAATTGTCTAGGTATATCTACGCGGTGTATTTGGATATACATGACTGTGCAATTACCAGACCAGAGGAGCGAGGGAAATGTACACAGCAGTGTGTGCAATGTACACTCGACGTAGGGCATCGTAGCCAAAACTGCGCCATCCATAAGAGATAGACAGGGCGCCGAGATACGATCAGTTCCCTATCCATCAGTCGCCGATGGGCGCGGCCAATGGGCGGGGTTGCGCTGACTCGACGGGCGTGGGCGGTAGAGAAAGATCACACAGGGAG
>NC_051417.1:23576184-23576584 GCF_015228065.2 Penaeus monodon | reverse complement strand
AATGAATTTAATTAACACTTGCATTCCAAAACTTTTCTTCGTCATATTGCCGTTTGCTATCAATCTCATTGATCATTATTTGATTTAAGCATTAACTTGACAGCTTCAAGTTTGAATCCTATCCATTAGGACCTGACTCCGGCCCCCGCAGCGCCCAGTGCCCTAATGCACACCGCTGCTCAACTCCTCCTCGCTTTGTGTCGGAGCTTTAAGATGACATATTCAGCCACAATAGAGTCATCTCTGTATTGGCTAGACGGAGGCTGGGACAACCCCACTCTCGCCCACCCACCCACCGGGCCGCCGGCTCCATCCCTCCCCCCCTCCTGAAGCCCAGTCGCTGCCACTGAAAAGTGAAGAAGATATTGGACGTCTTATGTGAATATATCAATGTGTCTTT
>NC_051417.1:23575569-23576045 GCF_015228065.2 Penaeus monodon | reverse complement strand
ACTTCCGTACCTCTAGGATTTGTCACACATTGTCAACACGTGCCGGGGATATTGGCCAAGCTGGACCCGGAGACGCCTGGAACGGCCCAGGCAGACGACGGCGCAGGTGGCCCGGGATGGCAGAAAGCGGATAGACAAATCAACACGGAAGGAAAAAATGAAAGAAAATGAAAGATCCGAAGATAAAGATTGAGATGATTGAGGCAAGAGGGTAAAGATTTAGTTGATGGAACCGGGAAAAATAGATGTTAAGATAATAGAAGCAAGAAGGTAAATAATTACATGACAGAACCGGAAAAATAGAGATTACCCTAATAACAAGAAGATAAAGATAAAGATGATAGAGACCGTACGTTATAGATTTAGACGATAAAGAAGATGATAGTAGGAAGTCTAATAAATGAATGCCGATCGATTTTTTGCGTTGAAACATTTAAAAAAATCAGGAAAAAACAGGAAAATAAAAGAGATGCCTT
>NC_051417.1:23575147-23575490 GCF_015228065.2 Penaeus monodon | reverse complement strand
CGCATGATTATATCTGATCAGAACTGCATCTCATATATATGAGGATGAGGAAAAGCATATCAAACTAAACAAGAAACAAAGCAAGGGATAACTTTATGTCTGATGGGTGCATAGCGACCGAATAGTAATGGCAGGCTGATGGAGACACTGGGGAGGAACTCTAACCTGAACTGTGTAAAACGGCAACGGCAAAAAGGGCAGAAGCCGAGCGGAGAGGCAGCAAGGCCGGTAGCTGTTAAGGTTGCCGTAGCATGACCTTAAGGCTGCAGTGAAAGTTGTAAAGGTGCTGTAGCGCTCTTCGAAGTCGGTAATTGCCCCTTCTCCGCATACACCCCCTCCCCGC
>NC_051417.1:23574371-23574645 GCF_015228065.2 Penaeus monodon | reverse complement strand
GCCGCCCATAAAGCCCCATTGATGTACGGCGCTGCGGAGGCGATCTCTCCTCCACCTCCGCCCCGACCTCGTCCTCTGGGCTGTGAGGAGCTTCGAGGAGGTGGCATCATGAAGTCCTTTGCTACGTCGGTCAAGGAAGCTTTGTTTTCTCTCTGAGGATGTTCGAACTGGTCTCTGTTCTAACGATTGTATGTGGATATGATGTTGATGGGCGACTGGGATTCTTGGAGGTAGGGTGATCATTTCCTTCCGATGGTTTTTATGAGTATTCAGA
>NC_051417.1:23573446-23573713 GCF_015228065.2 Penaeus monodon | reverse complement strand
TAGTCGAAATACCCAACCATGTGGGCGAATAAATAGATAGATTAGATAAAGAAGTAGATACATTTACTGAAAGCACACACCATGCTTTCGCTTTCTCAGCATCCGTATTTCGAGCAGTCACACGTGTCAGGCACATGCTTGCAACCTCCCAGGGTGTGCAAGCTTTCATCCCCTAATGCTTCTCTACATGTTGCACTGCACTGTGCCAATTTGTGGACTAATTTACTCAGCCAACTCAGGAAAATCGTCGTGAGTCTTGCTTTCGTT
>NC_051417.1:23570013-23573220 GCF_015228065.2 Penaeus monodon | reverse complement strand
CTTCCCCCTCTCTCCCTCCCTCTATTCCTCTTTCCTTGCGTTACTCACTCCTGTGTCTCCCTCCCTCCTTTCCTTGCTCCCTCCGTCTCTCCGCCCCTTCCTCCTACCCCTTCCTCTCCATGAGCCTAAACGTAAACACCGATGTGTCACCTCAAAACAGACGGCATATCTCGTCATGCGGTAGTTACTCAAAACGCCTAAAATTAGAAAGTAAGAGAAATAAAGAAAAAAGGAAAAGAAAAAAGGGACATAAAAAAAACGATGGCGATGAAATTTTAGCTTACAGATCCCGTCTCAGCGAGGCAGACACCGTGGTGGGGGGCTGAGAGTATCTTTTAAGGGGGGAAGAGGGGGTGGGGGAGGGGAGGGAAGAGGTGGTAGGGGAGGGAAGGGAAGAGGAGGTGGGGGAGGGAAGGGAAGAGGAAGTGGGGGAGGGGAGAGGGAAGGGGGAAGGGAGAGAGCAAGGGAAAGGGAGGGTTGGGGAGATTATGCATTCGTACCACCTCATGGGGCGTTTCTCCTTTTCAAAAGGGGTCTAGGGGCGTGTGGGGGGTTATAACGACTTTTGAGGTTGTTTCGTTTTGCGTGGGAAAGCAGATGGAGATGCAGAGGAGGAGGGGCTTGTGCGCTCGTATCACCTCACGGGGCGTTTCTCCTTTTCACTTCTTTCGGAAGGGCGGGGGTTGCTGGGCGGGTCGGTAACGACTCTCGAAGCTTGTTTCATGTTGCTTGCGAAAGCAGATGGTGTGTCGCAATTTTTTGTGGGCAGAGCTGAGCGTTTTTTCTCTTCTTATGGGAGCTAGTTGTGGGTTGGATGTGTAGATGGAGTTCGTCGTTTATGAGAAAACATAAGGGAATTATTTGTAATTTATTTGTGACATGATTTTATGGGAGATGGACATTTGTCCTTTGTCCTTAACCTTGTATTTTGTTGGTGAATAGAGACGTGTTTTTGTTATGTTTTTGTTTTCAAATCACAGTTTAGCAAGCAAGCGCTCTGTCTCATTATGTTAACCCTGCATCTCCCATGACGATGAGGCTGTTGCTGTATACATGTTAGTGCGTGTGTCCGTTTGAAGACGATTCTGACAGATGATCTTGATTACATGAGACAGCTGCGTCTATTTTTTCGGTTTCTGAGTTGCACATTACTCTCGCCAGGGGGACCTGTGGCTGGCTATGCTGTTGGACGGACAGCTGGCACCTTAGCTGACAGCTGGTTGCCACACGGTTACCGGATACCCCTACCCCCTCCACCTCACTCCTCCCACTCACGGTCACCTCGTACAGTGTCAGCTCCACACAGTGTATCATATGTTCATATATTATACCATACTAGAGCAAGTCCTGTGCTTGGAACATCCGGGGCCGCCCTTGCTCTCCCGCTCAATCGCCTCTATTCCGCGTATCTCCATTCTCCAGCCATGATTTAGAGCCCGGCATGTTCCCAGCTGTGGCGTGCATTCTGTGGCACGCTCTGTCGTATAGCCGGCAACATGCGGGGTCGTAAATCCCCCCCGTAGCAAGCCATATCGCATGTTGCTTCGCTTTATGTTGCTGCATATTATGTCCCCTACACTCCTAACGACGGTGGATCATGGGTTCTGTGTCGCGTTATTCTCCTCGGTGTAGCCATGTGTATTTCACTTCAGTAAATGTGTGTTCTGTGTTTTATGCAAGTTTGTATCGTGTTCTTTATGATATGGCCATTGATAAACACTGACCCAACGTTTTAAGGCTTGTAAAGTCAGGAGTTTCGTTAGTAATTCCACTTGGGAGCAGACATTGTGGGAGAACCAGAGTTTATACCAGCATTACCAAAAGTGATTTGAGAAATTTAACGCCCGATTTATTACGTAAACCACAAGATTAAGCTTTCGCGTTGCACAAATTCAATATCAGAAGAAAACAATGCAACGCCTGTGTAAATATGACCAGTCGGGTAGACGTTCACAGCTCGGTGGTGACCCAGTGAGCTAGCTGTGTGTGGGCAGCGGCCAGGGGCAAATATTCTCTCTCTATTCTATTCGGTTTCAAGCGATTATTTTTATATTTATTGGCTTCTCTGTTTCGTGCGATGACAGGAAAAGATTGTGAGTAATGGAAAGAAATATGAGCGTGTCAATATTGTTATTTTGAATTTGTTTTCTTTTTTTGGGCGTCTTGAGATATAAGAACAATTGGCAGTGTGTTGATCAACGAGCGCTTGCATGGCAAAAGCAGAAGTCGAGGATACAAGGGAGTGAGGTTTTTATGCGCTCCCTAAACGATAAGGGAAGTTATGAACAATAAATGTGGATAGAACATATGATAGCAAGTGCGATCGTGAGTGCAAAAAAAGGGCTAGTAAGAAATAAAAGGAAAAACACAGACCTCTAAGTGTGATTAATGTAGATGCCAGCGAGATAAGGCTCCGCGCCAGGGAGGAGATGACTGTAGACTTCATGGGGTGGAGAGAGATGGAGAAGAGATAGACAGTGATACGGGCGATACAAAAAATAAATAAAGGTTGGCGCGAGTCGAGAGTCGAGATCTTCCCTCGAGACAAGGCTTGCTTATGTCAAATTATCCGGCGGGTCAACCGATTCCCTCTCCGATATCCCACGCTGGCTGGCTCGCTCCGTACCACGTGACCGGCCCGACCCCAGCTGACCCTTCGCCTACCACTATCGGGGGCGGATCTACGGCGGGCCTCCACCCGATGCTTTTATTTGTGCGGATCTTGGCATTAACGCAGTCCTGGCTGTGACCCTGTGCTTGGGCTCGTTCGGCTCGGCATGTTGTTTCTTCCCCCCTTTTTTATATTAGCGATGTAATAGAATCTCGAACTCCTTTTTTCCTTTCAAGTTTAATCTGTTTTATGCTTTCTTGTTTTATGCATCTCATCAAATGAACATGTTTGTCCGGGTCCGGAGTGAAAAAATACTAAAAAGTCCTTGAAGATAAACGCATAAACAGGCCAGGCATTGCCCGTGATCTTGGGCAAGGCGCCCTGCCCCTCACACCCTCCTCCACCTCTCGGGCCTTCACTCCACTTTTCGGGTGCTGGGCGTGGACGGGCAGTTGGCCTGGGGGTCAGTGGTTATTGTTTGGCGAGGGAGGGTGTAGCTGCGCCTCTGACGGGACAATCATTTTTGCGGAGGAGATCCCTGAGTTATGGAGAGGCGCCGCGTTTTGGTGGAGCTTGGCCGCGGGTTGGAGTACGCG
>NC_051417.1:23569179-23569717 GCF_015228065.2 Penaeus monodon | reverse complement strand
CTATCATGAGGGTGAATGAGAGAAAGAAAGGTCATTAATATGATTGATATAATCACCTTTTACAGTGTTGGCACACGTCTTGCACAAACAGACGTTGAGGATGAACCCGACCCCAGCAGAGGAAGGAACTGGCAAGAGCTGGTTTGTTTTATCCGTGTTGCGTTTGTTTGGCTACGCGACTTTCATGCTAGATATTATCTATCTGGATAAACAGGTGCACTTTTAAGAGGGAAAGAGGGGTAGGGGGAGAAGGAGAAAGGGGGGGGGGGGGAGATCTTTTAAAGTGGACGAGTTGCATTGGCATTTCCCCTGTTTGTTTTTCGATGCTCATCCAGCGGAGTGTTGTTACTATTGTCTTTTCTCCTTGGATTATCAAGGGCTTTGTTCAGTTCGCCAGCGTGATGAGAGGGCCTTAGTGTTATTGCTTTATACTGGTCCTAAGTGCATGTTTATGACGTCGTTCTAGGTCAGTCTAGTGTGATTCGAGGACCATGTGTTTGTATGCTTTTCTTCTTGTCGTCATAGTGTTTGTTAAAGT
>NC_051417.1:23568241-23568798 GCF_015228065.2 Penaeus monodon | reverse complement strand
CACACATTATTTATTTTTCGACTGTGCTCATTATGAACTTACCAGCTGCAGTGTCTTAAGGAGTTGTGTTTTGATCGAGTTATCCTGAGTGGGCGAACCTGAAGCCACGCCAACGCTCCTCTTTCCCCTGTCTCGGACTCTTTTCCCTCCCGCCTCACTTGCCCTCCTCGGTGTCCTTGAGAATGACGAGGATATCCTGGGTCTCTCGCTTGTGCGCGTATCACATGCTGGGCTTGACGAGTGTCACTGGCTGGAAAACAGAGGAAAATAGAATTAGTGAATATGGTCTGTATAAGCATGGAGAAGAAAAAAGGGCTTTATGATTGATCGAAGTCTGCCAACTTTATTCATGAGCTCATCATTTTTGTTGCCGTTGTGATCTTAATAGGATTCTCCTTTACCCTCCCCCTCCCCCCAAGGCCCCATCAAGGCTTCATAATTGGGCAGATGGTTAACACTCCACCTGTCGTGCGTGGTCGGCCCATGTGCCAATTTGTCTTATGGATCGTTAATCGCAGGTTGTATGTGGCACGTGGTGTTGCGTCCAAATTTAGCCG
>NC_051417.1:23567412-23568205 GCF_015228065.2 Penaeus monodon | reverse complement strand
ATCGTCCAGCGAGTGTCGGACGAACACGGCCGCTAACGAGCAGGTAAACATGTTTGCTGGAGGAAGGAAGGACTCTCTCGAGCCGCCCCTTTTCTCCCGCTCGCTCGCACGGAAAAAACAGCTTATGGACACGACGCGAGGGACTCTGTGTCGTCTTTGTCGGGGTCATGGCGCCTCCTCTGGGCCCTTTGGTGATGTCTGTGTGCGGGGCCTTTCCCCAGACGAGGGCTCTGGGGCGGGGGGCTTTGCAGAACTCAAAGTGTATTTACCGTTTGCCGTATATCCTTTTATATCTACAGTTTGATATTTTTTTACCGGTTTAGTACCAGTGTAAAAGAATGATCTCACTATGTGTAAGAAAATCAAATGTGTGCTCTGTAGGCTACATTTTGGCATATTTTTACAAGCTAAACCTTACCAAGTAGAACATAAAGGAATAACTAAAAACAATATCCAAATTTCTAAAAGCAAAAATACCTTATTGAAAACAAATATAACCGTGAAATCTGAAGATTATATACTGTGAATGAGAAATGAAACTTTCAACCAAGCATAAAACCGGCTCTTCTGCATGACTTTATTGACTTGTATGTAAGAGCAAATTGCGCAAATGATTTGAAGCAGCTTTGGGCCAAGCATGAACAGGATGGTGCATGGTGCCCACACCGACACCTTGCAAGATTTACAAGACGTAGTCATTGTCTCAGTCATGTAAATCACCCGAGTTCAATAGCCAGAGTCAGCCCCGCTGCTTAAACGCCTAGGCTGGGCGGGGCTACAAATTGATACAAAC
>NC_051417.1:23565869-23566746 GCF_015228065.2 Penaeus monodon | reverse complement strand
GATATGGAATTACGACGCCCTCAGCTTATCGGTCCTCCCAAGAAAGGAGAAGTAATCGCTCGATAAACATGTTTTAAACACGCCTCCGAAGAAGAACCAGCTGTCCCGAATCGCTCATTTTCCAGACGCTCAGCAGATGACGATGATCTATCCGGATTCAATTTACACGCGTTGAGGGGGGCGGATGGGGTTGGGGGTGGGGGACTAACTCGTTTATAGTAGCCGGGACGGGGGTCGAGGATAATTCACGAGGGAAGGAAGGGCGGGGTGTAGGGGTTAGGGAGGAGAGGGGAAGAGGGGAGGGAGAGGGAAGGGAGGTGTAGGCAGGGGATCAAGATTTGCATGTCTGGACGGGCTTTGTTTCTCGTTGGATTGTCCTTGTGCGTGAGTCTTGTGTGCGGGAGGCCAAATGGATGTGTTCAGGGATACATGTGCAGACTTTTTTTTATCTTTTATTTTTCAGCCTTTATTTCATCCTTTTTTATTCTGCGCTTGGGAGATCTGGTAGGAGACAAGAACTGGGTTATCATATAGCACAAGAGACGGGCGTGGTATATCAAATTTATCGAGTTTTATTTGTGTATGTAAACTATTTATTTCTGTCATGATGCAAGATTTATTTCATGGAGGGATTAAGGCTCGCTTTTCGTTAGTCTTTCTCTCCATATCCATTTTACTTTCGCTCCCACCCTCCCCCTTTTCATCCCAAAGTGACATAGATGTACGAGTATGTATAGCATTGGGCAGCAGGTGGTAAAAGCAGCAGAACCTCCCTTGTAATATGCTGTGCTAGCTGCGACTTCACCCTCCCTCTCTGTCTCTCCTTTCCTAGAGTGTTTTGGAGATATTTTGCTTACTGAGTCGTTGTTGCCTCGCC
>NC_051417.1:23565464-23565677 GCF_015228065.2 Penaeus monodon | reverse complement strand
GGTGGGCGTTTACTCTCCCCCTATCCTTTCCCTCTTTATCTCCCCCCAGCTCCATACTATCTCTCTCTTCCCCTCTTCTCCCATCCGCTTGCTCGCCGTACTCTGTGTCCTCCAGGTCGCGCACAAAACTTAGGGCAACACACTGAACGTAAACTAATTAACTGACGGCCTCACACGATGAAGACAGAGGACAGAATCAGCCGCAGTGTGTTT
>NC_051417.1:23564998-23565212 GCF_015228065.2 Penaeus monodon | reverse complement strand
GAACCGTAGAGTGACCAGCGCGTGAAAGACAAATGTGGCTTGGGCGAGGGGAGATAGATGAGCGGCAGCGAGGGGAAGCAGCGAGAGGGCAGACCAGTTAATTTTGCATTTATTGCCGTTAGAATACCACTGTGACGTTTACAGGTGCCGTAAATTAGCCATTGGGCACTAATTACTCCCGACAAGTTATAGCGACAGCGTGTGTGCTTGGCCT
>NC_051417.1:23563551-23563637 GCF_015228065.2 Penaeus monodon | reverse complement strand
TGGAAAAAAAAGAAAAAGAGGTTACTTGTCTGTGAATAATGGGTTCAGTGCTTCAGTTTTCCTTTGCATCTTTATTCAATCAATGT
>NC_051417.1:23563140-23563392 GCF_015228065.2 Penaeus monodon | reverse complement strand
CCACTATCTAACTGCCTGTATCCGATCCCATTTTATTTTCTCCTCTCTGTCTCACACCCCCTCTTTCGTCCCTCGCCTTCTCTCCACAACATCTAACACTCTCTCTCCGCCACTTACAGTCTCTTACTCCCTCACTGCCCCCCCCCCCCGCCCCTCATCCGGGCTCTCAGCTGCGCACGTTCCGGCGAATCACAAGAAAGGAGAATTACGGATCCTCAACATAATTAAAATGTGGCCAAGAAGCACTTAATC
>NC_051417.1:23563031-23563102 GCF_015228065.2 Penaeus monodon | reverse complement strand
GTCCCTTTGCTTGCCGGAAAAAATTATATGTTCTTCTTTTCTGTTTTTTTTTTCTTACATTCTGTTTGACT
>NC_051417.1:23562466-23562987 GCF_015228065.2 Penaeus monodon | reverse complement strand
TTTATTCCTTCTTTTTAATCCCCTCCGCCATCTCCTTTTGTGCCCTTTTCCCCCTTACCTCCGTTATCCCCTCAACTTTTCCTTTCTCCGTCATCCCTTACCTCTTCTCTCCCCCTTTCTCCCTTCACCTCCTCTTGCGTCCATTCTCTCACACTTCATCCTTTATTTCTTATCCCATTACGTTTCTCCTCCTTCCTTCCTTCACATCGTCTTTTTTATCCTCATCCCCAACCTTTTCCTCTCATATTCCCCTCCCTCAGACCCCCACCTCTTCCTCCTTCTTCGCCCCACCTCTCCCTCATTCCGCCCCCGCCCCCCACCATTGCCTTCCTCCCTCCCCACCCCACCTCTTTCCCTCCCTCTCTTCCTCCCAGCAGGTGGCTCGACCTTCTATACTAATGAGCACGTGAATAAAGGAGAAGAGGCCCTCTCTTGACCCTCGTCACCTGGATGAGTTTTCGTGTCGATGCTCGAGGCGACGTCGAGAGGTTAAAGACGAACATTTTGTTCTTTGAAACTTT
>NC_051417.1:23562173-23562331 GCF_015228065.2 Penaeus monodon | reverse complement strand
GAGACGGAATTGGAGAGGGAAATGGAAGGCTGAAGGAGAGGGAGAAAGTGAGGCTGAGAAGCAGAGGGAGAGAGAGAAGGTGAATAGAAGATGAAAAGAAAGTGAGATGGAAAGGGAGAGGGTGGAAGTTGGAGAGAGACAGAGGAACAGGAAGATGA
>NC_051417.1:23561507-23561654 GCF_015228065.2 Penaeus monodon | reverse complement strand
GGAAAGCTCTACTGACTGTAAGAGGCTTATATGTTTTTCCGATTAAATTTCTCGCTTCATCTCTTTATGTTTAATAGAAAATTTTCTATTTGGTGATATTTGTAGTGCACATTAGTGTTCACCTGTTTCTTCAAGAAATTGTGCCCT
>NC_051417.1:23560866-23561404 GCF_015228065.2 Penaeus monodon | reverse complement strand
GAATTAAAGCCTTATGTAGAAGCATAGCTTTATTTTTAACAGTATTTTTTTCATCAGAAAAGTTGAAAGTAATGCATTCCTTAAAATCTCACTCTGTGATTTTTCTGCATTTTCCCAAAGCAATTAACTGTAAACGAATTATTATCATGCCACAGGCCAGGCATTTGAAAATCATAGATATTTAAATGTTTAAATGTTAGAAGAGGAAATTTATAGGAATATTGAACTTTATGTCCTGATGCAATTGCACATGCATACATGAGTAAATAGATATATATTTCTGTTTTCCAGGTATGTGGACAAAAGACAGGAAAACGAAAGGGTAAACAGAACACTTCACAGGTAACGTATAACATTAAATAAAAGTGTTTTCCATGAGAAATATATTATTGTGGGCAGAAACAGAGATATAGCATGGTCAGCAAGGCCAGAGACGTGTGTTTGGTAGATAGGAACGCAAGACTATACACAAGAGGCTGTTTTAAGTGACAGTGCTGGTTTGGTGATGTTGAGACGGACTTGACTTTTCGCTCAAACA
>NC_051417.1:23558635-23560820 GCF_015228065.2 Penaeus monodon | reverse complement strand
TGATTACATTATTTCTAAGGTGCAAAGGTTGTGATACGCACATTCGCTCCATAAGACATATATGTCTAACTGCTCTGGCATCCTATTTATTAGGCTCGAAGCTCGTTTTCACTGTTGAAGCAAGGATAAGTCGGGTTGTAGTTGGTGTGCCGTAGGAAATAAGGAAAAAGATAAAATTCAGTTTAATTTGACGTCATGATTTTCATATTGCTCCATGCCACCCAGAAAGTACCCCTTGGCCTCCAGGTTGGGAACCCCTGGCTAGACGGGCAGGAAGTTTGCATGGTGTGGTGTAAATGCTATAGTGCGGTGCAGTGCAAATGTAGGATTGTTATATAGAATTAATTTCAGTCAAAATTTCCTTTCTTTCCCGGCGTAAGACTTTTGCAGATAACATTATTCTCAAGCACTTGCCGTATCTCGTGTGTATTTTGTGGGACTTTTGCTTCGTCAGATCGAGCTATATCACCTTTTATACAGAACTAGATTCTTAAGTACGTGCTTTATTAACGTGGAATCCGTGTTCTGTTTATTCAAATCAAACGCAAACAATTAATTTTCTTTTTTTTTCAAATATGATGCATATTATTTACGTTTTTTTTTTCAATCTCTCTTTGCGTATCCTCTTTTGCTTGAAATATCCTCTCATTCTTGTGCAGGAAATTGTTATGTAGAGATAATGAAAGCAATTTTACATTGCATAATCTCATACACCACCTTAACTTAAGCTTCATTTAAACTAGAAGAGTCACCTTATTTTAAAAGCTAATGAGCAAAGGAATTCTAAATTATGCTTATCCAACATTACGCTTTATAAAGAAGCGATATGATTAAGCCTCATTTTCCCTCGTTAAATCTTTGCGAGGAAAAGAACTGTCGGTTTGTTTAATGTAGAAACACTGTAAAAGTTTTCAGGTGAGTGTTTTTTAAAGGTCGGTTTAGTACTCGCAAACGGAAATTGAAAAAACTCGACCGCTGCATAAAAATAACTGAGAAAGGAATGAGTCAGTGGCTGTTAAAAAGACAGATAAATGAAATATAAACTGCAGAAATTGGAGTGCTTTGTTGATATATTTTTAGTACTCAGACGACGGAAATTGAAGAAAAAACGACATTATTACTTCAACTAGATTTATATGTTATGTGATCCAGTAAACAGAGAAATGAATGAGAAATTTCTTCTGAACTGTAGAAATACGAGCCTTTTAAAGTCTTTTTAATACTCATAAACAGATTTTAAAGAGGCGACAGATAAACATAAAGATAACCGATGAAAATCTAAACCGCTTTATTAATAAACAAATGAATGAAATGTTTCGCCATCATCCCTTTCAGCGCGGGGCCTTACGAACTGCAGGAATCGGAGTGTTCTCAGGCCACGATGTGATATACGTTGTCACTAATGGGAGTCAATCAGAACCTTCCATTGGCGATGACATTGGTGATTATGATGTTCTGATGGCCATTATGGGGATAATGAAAATGTTTAGGGTCTTGGTTTTGATGGCACTGATAGTGGAATAATGGTAATGGGAAATGAGCAGGAGGGAAATGAGCGTGTCGGCAGAGGAAATGGCTGACGTTATTATTGTCAGTGGAAGTGAAATAAACTAGAATGCTGAGAACGATTTTTTTGTGTGGTGGTGATGATGGTGATGGCTAATGATTTTTGGTGGTGATTTTCCCTCTGTGATGTAGGATATGCGATCAAACCAATAAATCATTTATGATTATAGGAGTGAAAAACCTCCCTGAGAATGAATGCGATAGAGAACGGATAGTAATAAAATGATGATGTTTTTATTACGAAACTCGCCCTTTCTCGCTAAACCCTCCCCCCCTCCCCCTCATCCCCGCCCCATCAGCCCGCGCAACCGAAGGCCCATAAATCGAGGAAAAATAGATCGAGATGGAGGGAGTCGTGTGAGGGAATGCACAAAAAATGAGGCGAGAGGGATGGTGGCGATGTGGTGGACTGGGGGAGAGGATCTGGTAGCGGTCTGGGTAATGGGAGAATGATGGAGAAGTAATGGGTGGCCCTGCTCACGTGTTGGCGGCGTCACCGTCGGAGAAAGTGTTGCGACGTAGTAGTGTGAAGGCAGTGTCAGAGGGAGCAGTTGTCGCGAATGAATGCAGTGCAGAGTGGTAGAAGGTGGCGTAAACATAAGGGGAAGGGGGGAATATT
>NC_051417.1:23556961-23557410 GCF_015228065.2 Penaeus monodon | reverse complement strand
GCAGGTATTCCTATTCACACAGCAGTGCGAATATGAATGGGAGGGAAGATTACGTTGGGACTCTGTTAACACCATCACATACACATTTACATATCATATTTACACTCTCAAGGCAGGCATGTAGATAAGCACGTACACCGCTCAGCTATTTTTGCAGTTACGGCTGGTAGAAATCTTATTTGCATAATCATGCCGACTTCTAACTCGGAGGAAACAGGAACCGGATAGTTTTTGATCACGTATGGAAGCTGAGGAAGAAGAAGAGGGAAAAACAAAGTCTTCAGAAATTTCGTCACAGCGGATGCAAGTCCGTGTGAGACTTGCTAGATGGACCTGTCTCAGGAGTTACAGAAGTTGATGGGCGGAGACGTTCAAGTTGCAAATTGAAACGGGTCAATGGCAGAGGGACGTCACGCGGGAGGGTCCTAAGCGGAGGACGAGCACCAGGT
>NC_051417.1:23556440-23556771 GCF_015228065.2 Penaeus monodon | reverse complement strand
TTAATGATGAAAAAGGAAAGGTTTTAAAGGTGACGATGATATCCTAGAACCTGTGAAACTGACGATGGTGCAGACCATCTGAAATTGCTTGGATGACGATATGTAATGATTAACTATGTTGCTGATTTAATGAACACCTGATTAATTGAATTATGAAAAAAAATCGATGGTGATGGTGGCAACAAAAAGAGGTACGTGCAAGGTCGGCTATCGTATGTGCAGAGGAAACGTTTGGTAAGTACGCGCAACAAGTATTGACAAGGTGTGCTGGCGACGAGGCAACGCTCAGGGGGAACTTTACCGAGTTTGAATCGCGGGAGCAAAGATGCAA
>NC_051417.1:23555362-23555588 GCF_015228065.2 Penaeus monodon | reverse complement strand
GAGTCTCTCAACAGGAGAATCCATCAAGTAGGTCGGACGGTTAGCGATTAACAAAATAGTGGCTTCGTATCAAGTTACTATTATTGTGAAGCATAATTTTGTTCCTTCTAATTGGTTAATTCATTTTAATTGCTCATCAATGGGCTAGTGAGGGGATACGTATAGATGTGATTGGTTAAAATCAGTTGGATGCGGACTATTGTAAAATGACTAGTTTAGTTTCACC
>NC_051417.1:23555052-23555296 GCF_015228065.2 Penaeus monodon | reverse complement strand
ACATAGGTGATCTGAATACACGTCCACTTGTCTCTTGAGATTAATGCCAAGATAGTTAAAGAGTGGCGCAGAAGCTAAAGGAGGAAAAGCAAACAGCCGCGCTATTGAGCTGTGCTGGGCGGAGGCAGCGTCGTCCGTATTGTGTGAGAGTTAATGTGGTTATCGAGGCGGGACTGTTATCAGGGCCGCGCTATCTTCATTCAAGTGCTTGCGATACTGCTTTATTAGCTCTCCTATGGCGTGG
>NC_051417.1:23554221-23554560 GCF_015228065.2 Penaeus monodon | reverse complement strand
TGACTGTGAAGATAACGTCGAATTATATGCAAAATCGCTGTTTGGGAAAAGCAAGGGGCGTGGCCGCTTTTACCGCTGTTTACGCAAAGAATATAATCAAAGGTGATGCTACCGAGGGTGCGCACGCCTGGTTCCCTCCCATTTAATTTTTGCTTTTTCTTCCTCAAAAACATCGTTCTTCCTTTTTTGACCGCAGTTCATCTTCCGCAAGCGAGAGAATCGCAGACTCGCCGCAAGAACTCGCAGGAGCTCTTCTTTACGAGGTTCATCTCTCTCGGTCGTGATTGATTATACGGTCGATTCCCAATCTAAATAGGAATGCCAATTGAAGTGGGGTGG
>NC_051417.1:23553466-23554140 GCF_015228065.2 Penaeus monodon | reverse complement strand
ACTGCCTTCTCGGTTTAATCTACCCACACGCCAGCCATGATCATTGGCTGACAGTTAATATCGTGAAACGTTCCTATCGCGAAACGTTCCCATCGCGAAACGTTTCACCAATGCCTTAATCACGGCGGCTGTGTACACGTCTAGCAAGGAGAATTAAGCAGCGGTAGCGGTGGCGCGGATGTCTTCAAGCTGATGCAGTTTGCAGCGGCTTGTTCGCCCTGGATCAACACGCACTGAATCGTTCTTCGAAGTTCTCTCTTGTGCTCGGCCATGGGTGGAAGGGGGGAAAGGCAGCGGGGGGAAGGAAGCGGGAGGGGTGGAGGGGCGAATACGCGATTACTTATGCTTATGGTCTGGTTTGTTAGGAGGGGGACGGCTGCTTTCCTATGGTTTGGCAGAATTAGGGGAGGTGAGAATGGCTACTATCTGCCTTTTTGCAGGAGGAAGGGTTCTACAATGCCTTAGAGTAGAGGAGCTAAGGAGGAAGAGGGGAACAACTATCCGTTGGTTTGGTAGAAGGAGCGAAAGTGGTCAAACTACTTCCCATTGGTTTGGTCGAGGAGGGGGGGGGTGATGGCAAACGTGGGCGATTGTAGGAGAGAGGCGTGGCAAGAAAACAAATTTGTATAAAGTAGATGACGTTAGATGCAAGGTACAAGAGGGAATGGCGACAA
>NC_051417.1:23553058-23553435 GCF_015228065.2 Penaeus monodon | reverse complement strand
AGGTAGATAAAAAATAGAGTAAAATGAAAAGGCTCATGCCTTGGACGACAGATGCAGTCAAGTAGAGAGATGCAAAGACGTGAACACAGTGCCCGCAGCGTGCCGGCCAAGACTCCGGTTGATATGCAACGTACGGCCTTAAGTGTCGCTGAGGCCGCCCTTGATTTACTCCATAATAAGGTCGACATTCGTGTGATGCCATTATGCAGATGCGCCGAGCCCTGAAATATTGATACGACGGCCGTAGTTCTGCCGCGACACGAGTGATATGTTTGTTAGGTACCCCGTCCCCCCTTCTCCCCCCTTCTGAATGATCGTAAAAGATAGTCCAATCCGGCTGAATGTTTGTGTAATGTCTCTCCATTCGTTTGTTTTTT
>NC_051417.1:23552361-23552664 GCF_015228065.2 Penaeus monodon | reverse complement strand
GCGAGGGCATGAGTATGGGGAGTCTAGGGAGATAGAGGGATAGCGGCTGGGTGTGGCATGTATAGCCTTAAGTGTTTTCGGTAAAAAAGGGGGTTTGTCTTTTTCTGGCCATCCTAAATATTCCTCAGAACATCACCCTTCTTCCCCGCCAAGCCCGGATGCGAAGGCTCTAGTGCAGAGTCTCCCGCATTTAATAGGTCGTAAGTGGAAATACGTGTGAGGCATCAGATCCCAGGGCCGGAAGTCCTCCCTCGGGACCCTTCGGACGGCGCGGGGAGGGACGAGGCCCAGTTTAGGACCCCG
>NC_051417.1:23551882-23552103 GCF_015228065.2 Penaeus monodon | reverse complement strand
GATAGGATGTAGAGGGCAACTCGCTCGACCCCCTATCACTCGTTAGGATCGAGGTCTTTTGGGTAGGGTGCGAAAAACACATGTTCGGTTTCTGTTTTTCCGTTCTCTCCCTCCCCCCTTCCCTTCCTCCTTTCCTCCATTCCTCCCTCCTTCCCTTCTTCCTTCCCTTCCTCCTTCCCTTCCTCCTTCCCTTCCTCCTTCCTTCCCTCCCTCCCTCCCAC
>NC_051417.1:23551239-23551727 GCF_015228065.2 Penaeus monodon | reverse complement strand
ATTACATAAATGTCTGTTTGGAAAGGATTTTGTTAGGGTTAATATATCGACGTATCATCGCCAGTGGCCATTAGTGCTGATACAATATATACAAACGTTGCATATACTAACAACACTTACATTGTTAACAACATCTCTTAGGAAAGAATATTGCTAAACCCATCCTTACTGATCTTAGAACGTGTAGCCAGACTTACTCTTTCTTCCAACTTCCGTGACATGTTGAGGCAGACAGAAAGATAAGTATACAGAGTTGATCACAGTGACCCGAGTAATACCGACGTGGGTGGCAATAGTAATGATAGTAATCCCAAGCTGATTGGCTGAAGTTGTTACGTGCAGCAGAATTGGCAAAGACATCCCATTGTATCGCATGGCGTGCCGGCCCGTCATGCAATAAACACGTCCCGTGGGGCGAGGGGCCGAATGCCGCGCGCGTGTCCGGAGATTACGCCAGCCACGTATAAGGCACAGCGCTATCGCCGATT
>NC_051417.1:23550710-23550943 GCF_015228065.2 Penaeus monodon | reverse complement strand
TCGATATGTCGACGACGAGTGGACAAGTAGGAGTGCCAGGAATGATTCAGCTGCCCGGGCAAAGGATCGACATCAGATGGGCGTGCCTGGCGAACCTTGGGGTCAGGCGTTCGTGAAAGTTTCAGAATCTTAAAATCTAGGTCTATCGTGGGCGCGCATGATGGGCGAGGACCTGTTGTTAAGACAGGCGTGGGCGTGTTATACATTGACGCCAAGTTAATTTTTATCAAGAG
>NC_051417.1:23549976-23550652 GCF_015228065.2 Penaeus monodon | reverse complement strand
TCCAAAATATCTAAATACTCTCGATATATTTATATATATTGGCCTCATGTTGAATTTGTCAAAGCTCTATGACTGATTGTTCAACTCATTCATATTTTTTTCTGTTGGAAAAAAAAAATCCAAAATAATGTGCGTACTTTGTGGTTTCCGTGTTGAACTTGTTTAAGAATTATTGATTGATTGTGCAATTAATTCACATTTGTTTATCCTGGGGGAAAATGTCCTTAATAATTGGACGCTAGATTGTTCAACTCATTCACAATATTTTTTTCTGGGGAAAATAAACATAATGAATTGAACGTATTGCTTGTTCAACTCCTTCCTATTTATTGCCTGGGGGAAAATATCCATTGTAATATGTACCTTGCATATAAAAGCAAATACGCCTTGTTAAAGTGTTTAGCACAGGACCAGCAGGGCTGACTCAGCTGGTTTACCTGCAGACGCGGGCGGAGTGGAGACGCCGGGGCTGGGTGTCTGGCGGCGTCCATCTTCATTATTAGCTTCCACGTGGCCAGGTTCTCTCGCCACCTCGCCGAATAAATTGCCAGTGTAATGCGTGAAAGATGAGAGGTCTGACGGATCATGACGATTTTTTTTCTTTTTCTTTCTAAACAGTTCTTGGGCGGATTGTAGCGCGAATAGGGGAAGGGAGGGAAGGTAGGTGCGGGGTGAG
>NC_051417.1:23549547-23549890 GCF_015228065.2 Penaeus monodon | reverse complement strand
GGAGGGGAGAGGGGGGGATGTTGGTAATTTAGCCGAAGCAGATCACACTGATAATGCAGGGCGTGAGGGTAGACTATGTGAGATAACGACGAATAATGGTAGACCACGCAAGACGACAGCGTCAGTTATGTCACTTCAACGAGGGGAAAGGTATGTGGAGATTGACCCCACCCTCTCTTTTTTTCTTCTTCTTTACTACCTCTCCCCCTCTATCATCACCTGCCTTTGCCACTCCACTACCCCCCCTCATCCCCTACTCACCTCCCTTCCCGTCTTTCCTCACCTTGAAATCCACGTCGCTGAGTCAATACCTTGTCTTACGTATGTAGGAGGAAAGAGTTGT
>NC_051417.1:23548668-23549465 GCF_015228065.2 Penaeus monodon | reverse complement strand
TAAATAGGGAGAGAGAGAGAGGGGTCCAAGGGAGGGGGTGGGGGTTAGGATATTCTTATCATGTCATCTTTATCAGTGTCATTCAGATGCTGCCACTCCTTTTAAAGATAAGGTGTCAACTGAAACTAATATTTGAGGTCCCTTATCGGCGGCGTATCGCAATACATTTTTTTAATTAATCCCGAGGCTTCATATAAACGACGTTGAGTTGGTCCGGCTTGGCTTTGTTTGCGTGTGGATCACCGTCGGATTGGGTACAGGGGGATTAACGCGGTGCTTCTTGGTAATCCTGCTCGTTTATATCGTGAAGGTGAGGAATGTTATCGAGTTATTGGCGAGGATTTCTTACAACCTGTAAAGTTCAGTATCAGGTAAATCCTTTATTTATTTGCATTTTTTTTCAACATTTTTTTTCTACTTCTCTCTCTCTCGATGCTCAGCCCCTGTTTATTACACAAGAAGAGGAAGGTATGGCAGCTCGGGCGCCTATATTGAACGGACCACTTAGATATCCTTATCCAGTTTCCCATCCCTCTGCAGGATTCGAGAGGAAGGAGGGCGGCGGGGAAGCAGGGAGGCAAGGGGGTGAGATAGGGGGCCAAGGGGGAGGGAGGAGGGCAGAGTAAAAGAGGAGGGGGGGCATTGATCAGTTTACACCGGGGATCACGTACCGAGAGCTATTTTTTCGCTATTTATTTACCCATTATTTGAAGACGGGGGAGAAGGATCCGTGTTTTTGGTCTGATTTAAATCAAAATTTAAAGGTATAGGACTATTATGGTGTGTTGAATCTAGGC
>NC_051417.1:23547664-23548246 GCF_015228065.2 Penaeus monodon | reverse complement strand
ACGCAGCCGCTCGTATCCCCCGCCCGCTTTGCCCCTTTTTCAGCATCGCCTTATATTGTGTGGGTCAGAAGTCGCCCTCCATAACGGTTTAAGTGAGGATTTTTTCACTTTTTTCCTCCCTCTTTTTCGCCCTTCCCCATCTATTCTCCCTCTTATTGCAGTATTTGGGTAGTTTTTTCTTAATTCTGTGTCACGTTTCGTATCCAGTAATTTAATTGTGAAAAAATTGTTAGTAGTCATATATATCCGTAGAAAATAAGAATAGAATGTATTATAAGTGTGGCTAGAGAAAAAAATCTGGTGTTGTTTTGAAATAGAACAGAAAAAAAATAAAAGCTTTATTATATTGATGTTTATATGACAGCAAACTTACGTGATGATGGCATGGAAGAACAATAGAAAATAACCAAACTAACAGGCAAAAATGTTTGTCATTTTATATTGATCTGTTTTTCTGATCTGCATCATGAACATTATGTCTCCCATATAGTTGTTAATACAGGTGGAAACACTGATAGATAAGGTGTGAAAACAATGGTAATAGTTGGAAAATACCAAAATGATAATGATAATACCAAAATC
>NC_051417.1:23547288-23547550 GCF_015228065.2 Penaeus monodon | reverse complement strand
CATGTATTAAGAGAAATAAAAGGTAAATATAAGAAGGTAAATAAAATTAAGTGTAAAGAGGAGACTGAAGATACGAGAGGAAAAGAGAGGAAGATTTAAATAAAGATGTAAGCAACAAATAGTAATGAACAGAGGTTGAAGTAAATCTGAGAAGAAAGAAATAATTACAGGGAGAAGAATGATAGATATGAATGAGACATGTAAATGAATGAAAGGTGGAAACGAAAGAGGGAAAAGGAGCACTAAAGGAAGTACAGATGCT
>NC_051417.1:23546766-23547040 GCF_015228065.2 Penaeus monodon | reverse complement strand
CAGTATGAAAAAAAATTGCCTGCATAATCATCCCTCGGTTGTCAGTTTAACACTCACTAGAATAGGTGGGGGCAGTGAGGGAGGGGAGAAGACGAAATAGGAGGAGGCCTGATCTCAACATAGCCAAGTGCATCATAGCTCGCCTTCTGGGAAAAAAATAAATGTTTTAAAATTTGTTAAAAAAAAAAGAGAAAAATGGGAAAAACGTTTTTACAGTTTCGGTTGTGTTATTACAGATTTGGGTGCGGCGTGAGAGCGCGGAAGGCCCGACCCA
>NC_051417.1:23546377-23546685 GCF_015228065.2 Penaeus monodon | reverse complement strand
GTTCAGCGAGGTCGTCCCGGGTGAGCAAACGAGAGTCGTAGTAGTAAGGCGTGGAGGTGGTGGAGAGAGTGAGGGGAAGAGGGGAGTTGAGAGAGGGGAGAAAGGGGAGGGTCTGTGCTGTAGACGAGGGTGTAGCGAGGTCTGCTGTTATGGTAATGGTGACCACGACATACCAGCCGACGCGTTTAATTAAGCTGCAAACATAATGCCGCTGATGAATTTAAATGAATATAGATTTAGCGGGCGAGGGTCCCGTTACGGTCTCCGCTACTTGATTACCAACGCGGCACCCTCCCCCCCCCTCTCTC
>NC_051417.1:23545939-23546323 GCF_015228065.2 Penaeus monodon | reverse complement strand
GGCTTTCAAGTTAGGCCTGTGATGTGGAGTGGCTGGCTGTATTATATATTAGTTCGTGCGTAATAAATATCTTAAAGGAAGATATGTCGCCTTTATCTAACAAATTTCATGATTTGTGTATGGCTTGTCACACGCAGCTTTACTATCCATTGAATATTTTATTTATTTGGCATCATCCACTTCTTGGAATATCTTCTTTAAGAAGTTACGAAGTTCAGTTATAATTTTCGAAATTCCAGAATTTGGTAGAGTATACATCACCCTCATTTCTGCTCTAATATTACATGACCAAACTGATAGACAGAAAGACATTTAATCTCAAGCAGCGAAATACGAAAGCCCGACATGGGAACTGTGCATAAGCGCAGACGTCCTCGTCCTCGT
>NC_051417.1:23545164-23545879 GCF_015228065.2 Penaeus monodon | reverse complement strand
CGCCATTCGCATGCAGATATGGGGAGCCTTAGCCTCAGCCTCCGCCATTTCCCTCCTGGAATATACATGAATTCGAGGCGACACGTCCCTCACACGTCGTTCGCTCTCCCGACCGCCCCTGACGCACCTGACGCGGCGCGCACTTCTGACATGCTTCCACTTCTGAGACTTATTTCTGTCATTTTATTTCGCTTCCGATGCACTTTCTTCTGACAGTCTCTCACTTCGGACACTCTTTCTACACTTCTAATAATTTCACTGCAAACGTTTTCTCACTTCTAACACTCACAGTGACAATTTCTCACTTTTGATAATCACACTTTGGATACCCCCTCACTCCCGACACTTACTTCTGACGCGGCGTATCTGACACCTAGCATCCCCGATACCTGCCATCCCTCTCTGTCAATGTACCTGGATGTACCCGACACCTGATACTCGAGACCTGACACCGAATACTTGACCTTTCTGGCATCCTCTTGGTGACACTGTAGAGCCCACGAAGGTGTCGAAACGCCTCCTCATGTGGTTCGAATGCTAGGGATATTTCGTATGTGAAGGGAGGGGAAAACTGCTCTTAGGAAATAGCGAGGCCAGTGAAACTGCGAAGGAATGATGAGGCGAATTTATGAATCAGGAATGTATTATTATGGGGATGTACTGATTTTGTGCAATTATGGGTGGTTGCATTGCTTTTGTAGAGCTTACCGATTAC
>NC_051417.1:23544515-23545055 GCF_015228065.2 Penaeus monodon | reverse complement strand
GCACATCGGTTATGTATGATTATTTGTGGTAGAAACCATGTTGGGACTCCAGGAATATAGCAAGAAAACCTGAAGTAATGGAGAAATGATGAGAACAAAAATGAAGAGCAAAGGAATAATTAAGAGAACACATGAAACGAATATATATCAATGCTAGAGACTGCCACGTGTGCATGATTATTCGCAGCAAGATTAGTGTTACTGATCTTGAAAATATTTCTTGATTTATTTTTCAAATTGTATGATCGATGCAGGTTTGTGTTATTCGTATTCTGCTGTGACGTGATTATGCGATTTGTTATATTCTATTCACAAATATGTACACAAGTTTATTCCAGGAGATTATTATTATATTACCTCTGATTTGTTGCCATTACTATAGACTGATCTATGTTATTCTCGATATTCTCTATATTGCCTCTTGAATGGAAGAATGGAGGCTAGGCGTGTAGAGAAAGAGGCATAGCTGAAGAGCGTGAGAGCTTGGGGGGGGGGGGGGGAAGACAGATTAGGTGTAGGGGGAGGGAAGGGGAAGAGGCA
>NC_051417.1:23544363-23544483 GCF_015228065.2 Penaeus monodon | reverse complement strand
GTTAACGAGGATAGTACGTGCCGTACCCAAGGCAGGGTGGGGGGCCCCTGCAGGAGTGGGCGGGTGAGGTGTAGGGGAAATAAATGTGATATTTGGTAATGAAATCAGATGTTTTCAACT
>NC_051417.1:23544008-23544300 GCF_015228065.2 Penaeus monodon | reverse complement strand
GCAAACTGATGAATATACAGGTAGATGCGTACAGGTGGGGGTACAGAGACATGGTGACCGACGAAAGGAAAGGAACAAACAGGAGGGGGAGACGGTCGGGTACAAGTAGAAAATACCCAAGGCTCTCGAAAATAGGCCAAGACCAGGAAACAACAATCGAAAAAGAGAACAAGATCATAAAGAAGCATACCAAAGACCGATCTAGAGGAGTCGACGACCCTGGGAAACACGACACAACAGAAAACAACGGCAATAACAACGAGAATATATATCGTACAGATGTGGATACCGC
>NC_051417.1:23542834-23543982 GCF_015228065.2 Penaeus monodon | reverse complement strand
AACAATATCTGACGACCGTTGGAAGACGACGCGCCGCGGCGACGACGAGGAAGGCGGACGACGAGGAGGACGCAGCGACGGCGAGGAGGGCGCGACGAGGACGAGAAGGGTGCGACGACAACGAGGAGGGCGCGGTGAGGACGAGAAGGGTGCGACGACAACGAGGACTGCGCGGTGAGGACGAGAAGGGTTCGACGACAACGAGGAGGGCGCGGCGAGGAAGAGAAGGGTTCGACGACAACGAGGAGGGCGCGGTGAGGACGAGAAGGGTTCGACGACAACGAGGAGGGCGCGGCGAGGAAGAGAAGGGTGCGACGACAATGAGGAGGGCGTGAGGTCGAGGACAAGGAGGGCACGGCGACGACGAGGAAGGCGGACGACGAGGAGGCCCTGGGTGTCACAGCCCTGATGGATGCGCCCGTCCCCGGAAAACTCCTTCGTAAAATAAACATAGGGAGACCCGCGTAGGACGTGATCTATGAATTCTTAAAGGTTTTGTTGTTCTCGTGGATCATGCACTTCGCAGAGGGATTTATTCGCCGGATAACTAACTTACGTTATGAATAATGGTCGGTTTATTGGATAAGCCCCAGGATTTCTGGTAAAGAATAGGCTATTCTTAGTTTCCAGATTCAAGTGTTATATATCATATGTTACGTGTTTTGTGGGTATATCATATATTACTGGTCTTGTGAGTCGTTCAGTATATTGTCACTCGTTTCTTTCCACACCTCATTTATGATGATGGAGACGTGATAGACTCGGGGTTGGGGCGAGGAAGGGCGGTTGCCACACGCACGCCACACCATGCAACTGTTCAAACTTCATAGTAGCATGCAGGGCCATTGAGGAGAAGGAGAGCAGGGGAAGGGGGGGGGATTAAAAGAGGAATGGGGGCGAAAGGATTGGGAGGGGGTTAACAGAAACCCGCTACCGTGCCACTTGTAGTTCCCCTACACTCTTCAGACGAAAAGTTTTATGAAATCAATATTAACTCTAAGGTTAATGAGCCAAACTTGGAGGCCATTCACTCTCCTCATTCATCCTCATCCGTGCTCCCCCTCCCCCTGCCATCTTGCTTTCGCCATCCCTGTAGTCTGCTGGCCTGTGCTGTTAAGGGTGACATGATGCTAAGAGAGAGAGACAGA
>NC_051417.1:23542565-23542710 GCF_015228065.2 Penaeus monodon | reverse complement strand
TTTACTATTTTCCCTATTTTTACCCATTTCCCCTCATCTCACCCCTTATCCCCATTTCCTTTCCCCCCTCTTCTTGCTTTCGCTTTCACCTATCATGTGCGTTTCCCAGGAGAACTACGAGCATATTGAATTAACACATCGGCTT
>NC_051417.1:23542335-23542423 GCF_015228065.2 Penaeus monodon | reverse complement strand
GTTAGATCGTGAGAAGACGAGTAAAGTTTGAGACACAACTTGGGGCCCATAAGATTAAAGCTGAAAGTATAGAAGATTGCTAAATAAA
>NC_051417.1:23542116-23542262 GCF_015228065.2 Penaeus monodon | reverse complement strand
GTTGTAGGTGTCTTTTGAATATACGTATATAAAGATAAAAAGGATGCATTTGCACATGTGTGCTCTTGGTCAAACAAATAAACTGGCAGAACGATGGACAGACTGGCAGATGGGTAGAAAATGCGAGTAAAGTTTTCTGACAAACG
>NC_051417.1:23540372-23541404 GCF_015228065.2 Penaeus monodon | reverse complement strand
GTATCAGAATAATAGTGTCAGATGATTGACAGAAGGGGAGCGTAAGAAATCTCAGAAGGCGGAAGAGTGAGATATAGAGATTACAGAGGCACCTCCGAGATAAGCCGGCCGATAAAAGCCTAATCAGCGGCAGGAGAGCGAAAACTGTCAGTCAGTCTGAGTGTTGCCAGCGGGGGTTCACCTGTCCAGTCCCTCCGGATCCATAATATTTTGTCGATTTTCAATACCATTCGCCCGTAGCTAGGCCGGGGGGGGATGGGGAGACCGGGGGGAGGGGAGAGGCCTTTGTTTAGCACGGGCCAGAACCGGCCAAAATACGTTCAGATATTTTGATGAGATATTTGAGGTTCCGAAATTTGAAGATATAGCATTTCGACATTTTCGCAACGGTGCCCGCGTGGATTTTGAAGATATTCGGGTTTTATTCGGGTTTAATGGCCGCGGCTGCCGGAGGAAGGTGAATTATCAGTGGCGTGTCGGCGAGAGTGTAATTAGTGGCCGTTCTGTCCGTCAATGAGCCTCGTCTGCGGCACTAACTGGCTCGGGCCGTGATTGTGGGCGGTCGCGGGCGCGGGCGCTAATGCCTATTTATTTATTCGTTGTGATACGGCGATGCCATCATTGCGAGAGCGGCGAGCCTGCAACATTTCAGGAAATTTTGGTTATGGAATCTCTTTTCACTTTTAAAATTTGATGTCTTTAATTATTTCAGCTTTTAAATCTTCAAATGCAGATGAAATGGGAATGACCACAGATTGACCTGACTGCGCGAGCCGAGGCTCGATTCCCCGGCTCGTTGACACGGCCGCGCCCAGGCAGCCCATCCCGGTACGCGGGGCCGTAACTCGAGCCGGCTTCCCTCTGACACATTCATTGTAAAAGTACAAAGAGGCGGCGCAAATGGCAGCGGATACATTGCCTTACACGAGGATACATAAGGAAGATTTTAAGACGTCTTGACATTAAACACGGGGAGGCCGGTTGAATTGCAGGCCGGCATTGCAGAATCCTGCGAGAAGAGCGCACGAGTTC
>NC_051417.1:23539909-23540339 GCF_015228065.2 Penaeus monodon | reverse complement strand
AGCTGCCTGTGGAATTAATGCCAGGGCAGTAAATTGTAAAATATTATACCCCATTTGAATTTATGTATACAAAGCGGCGGCTGTAAGGTTAAATGGCAAGATGTTTCCCGGAATTCGTGAATTGCAAAACTCGGCAGCGATGATGGCGGCGTTTCCCGTTCCCGCTGCAACGTGATGCATTATCCAATCTGGGCGTAGGACTGTTGATAGCCCGCCTTAATTATTGTGTTTACGCGGCCCCGCTGCCTCGTTGATGGCAGGCTCATTATTAGCTTTCTCTCCGGATCTTTATGTGTTTGGTCGTTTCTCTCTCTCTCTTCCTATCCCCCGTCCCTCCCCCTACTCCTGCGCGGTCTTCTTTTCAGAGGATGAAAAGGGGAGAGGAAGGTAGACGGAAGAAGGCATTGTGTAAGGGACGAGAAATTATCTT
>NC_051417.1:23539339-23539787 GCF_015228065.2 Penaeus monodon | reverse complement strand
TTTCTCGGCCAAGAAACATTTACACGTGCCGGTTTCATCACGCCAGACAAGCCGAAAGACTGTATTATGTATCCCACATTACAGAATTTGCACATAGCTTCTTGTTACAGGCTCCCGGGACTTGACTCGGCCTGCCCTCTAACTTTGTTCCGCCAGTATAAACCTCAACTTTGCAAACCGTCCGAGTACCTTAGGGGCTGCATCAAGGGGACGCCGTCGGCCGAGACCAAGGGACGGAGACCTAAGTCGCTGGCGGAGTGCGTTTTAAGATGCAGTTGACGTGGAATCGGATCCCCATACTTGGCACCGGTGGGACCCGCGCGAGGTTTTATGGCGCTGCCCCTCGGCCGGCCGGCAGCCCTGCCAGTGGGCGGCCCCGGGCGATCGCCTCTCGTCTGGAGGCTGTCGCAGTCCGCGGGCGAGGCACTTGGGCACCGGCGGCTGGACA
>NC_051417.1:23538814-23539027 GCF_015228065.2 Penaeus monodon | reverse complement strand
GTTGGCCGTCCCGTTTAGAGGGGGGGGGGGGTCGACGAGTTGATTTAGGACGTTTATTTTCTTTCAATCTTACCGTGTTGATAGTCAGTGTCCATGAATGTAGCCGATAGACGTGTGCTCTTAATTTGATTTCCCTTTTTCTCTTTGTTTTGGTAGAGCATTGCGCAAAGCTCTCGAGGGATTTCGAATAAATAGCAGGTAAATACACTATCG
>NC_051417.1:23538229-23538502 GCF_015228065.2 Penaeus monodon | reverse complement strand
GCTGTCGTAACGCCGTACACAAAATAGCCTCGTTCATCAGGGAAACAAATGGCCACGCGTGTGTATAAAGAACGCGTCTCCTAATTACCTCGGAGGTGTTGCTAGTTGCTAGTCGCTCCTCTTGACTTACACCTTCCGACTGACTTACGCTCCGGGTTATAATTTCCCTTCTCGCTTCACGTCGCTCTGGCCCCGAACTCTAATTCAGACGGAGACGGGATTCCTTTTTTTAATTTTCGGTGTTCCCTTCATTATTCAGTGACGAGTTGGGAG
>NC_051417.1:23537745-23538024 GCF_015228065.2 Penaeus monodon | reverse complement strand
AGATTTGGTGTAGTTTTCGGGAAGTCTGTGGTCCAAGTGCTCATTTACATCGTTTAAAAGTTTTCCGCCAGGCATGAACGGCTTACTTTATATCGTCGAATCCTTGCTTGTGTAACCGATCCGTGGCAGCGCTTGATGCTTGCTTCCTTGGCCTTCACCTCTGTTGCCCTTTACTGGCATTCCCTTGATCATGCAAGCGTATATATTGCACATACAGACGCGTACCCTCACACAGGAATGCATGGGAATGCACAAGAACACATACGAAGCATTAGAATG
>NC_051417.1:23537213-23537449 GCF_015228065.2 Penaeus monodon | reverse complement strand
CTCTACCTCTCCTCTCCTTTGCCCTTCATGCACGCCGCCGCTGGCCGAGTCGTTAGCCAAATGCGGGCGAGAAAGCGGTCGGTGCCATATATGCGGCTCTCGGATGGACATGCCGGAAACGTGGCATTTATTGAGCGAGGATTACTCTTGCCATGCGGGACTTCAGTCATTTGTCAGTGTCGGCGGCTGTGTGGGGGGTAGGGGATGTAGGCGTGTGTGTTTGGGTGGAGGTTGTA
>NC_051417.1:23536911-23537176 GCF_015228065.2 Penaeus monodon | reverse complement strand
CTGGGTGCATGTGCATGTGCGTGTTAGATCCAATATCTTTAAATCTCACACATCCTCGTTTCCATATCTTCACTCCCTTCCTTCTTCCCCATTATCTTCATTCTCCTTAATCCTTCCTACGACTTTATGCTTCTCTCAACTCGTTCTCCTTACCTTCTTCCCCTCCCTCCTTTGCCTCTCAATATTGCCCCAATGAACCTCCGTCGTCATCACCAAACCTCTACAAACCTCCAAATCATGCTTCAGCTTCGTTTATCGAAACAAT
>NC_051417.1:23536438-23536581 GCF_015228065.2 Penaeus monodon | reverse complement strand
CTTGTTTGTCATTCACCACTTTCATGTGCTACTGCTAAGCACTCGGAAGACAAACTGATGTGTACTTTGCCTGCTGGACCTCCTGTCGCGCTTCGCTCTTAACTTGTCTTTGTTCTGGCGAGGGATGACCATGAAGGGGCCGC
>NC_051417.1:23536093-23536190 GCF_015228065.2 Penaeus monodon | reverse complement strand
TAAGAGTGCAGGAGGAGAAACAGACAAGGAGTTGGGCGAGACCTGAAGGGGACAAGGAAGGAATGAAGGCAAATCGAAGACAAAGGCGGTGGACGAT
>NC_051417.1:23535320-23535926 GCF_015228065.2 Penaeus monodon | reverse complement strand
CGTAGGTACGTGCATGGATAAGAGGATTGTTTTATACTTTGAAAAAGAATATACATATATTTTATGGATTTCCAAGTTTTGTGCTTCAACTTCTCGCTTTCTGATTTTAAAAAGACAGCTTTCCAAAGTCTCTTGGCTTTCCAGACGTTATTTGTTTTGCAGAAACTTACTACAAAACTTCTTGAGCCACAGAACTTTGACCCGTTTTTACTGTAAGTCGTTACCCTTCTTGAATGCGGCGTATGCCAGGTTGCTAAATGCGTTTCGCAATGTTTCAGTCAATAATGAGAACCTGGAGACGAAATTATTACTTTAAACGTAATCCGAAAAGATTTATTCCCCAAATGAAGGCGCACAAACTTTCGAAAACAGACAGATAAAGATGAGATTTCTTTTCAAAGACAAAACCTCGGTTCTCAGTCGGTCTCAAGTGACGTCTGAATCTCTTTTTTGGATTCGTAATGTCTCGTTTTATACAATAGGGAAAGTTTTACTCGCACAAATAATGACAGCTGTTTTTTTCGAAAAACGTACGGGTGTTTCTATATGTCTTTTCTTGCAGAAGTCATGTGACGTTGACGTTTTCCTTTTCTTTTGTTTACGATT
>NC_051417.1:23534594-23534706 GCF_015228065.2 Penaeus monodon | reverse complement strand
CTCAGCCCAGCGGCGCCTCCTTCGAGAGATCTCCAGGCAGGGCTTCTCGGCAGCTCCGCGGATCCAGGAAGAGCTCGTATTTCCCAGCAAGCACGAGGGAAAGAGATAGACA
>NC_051417.1:23532574-23533873 GCF_015228065.2 Penaeus monodon | reverse complement strand
CCCCAGCTCACCTCTTCTTTACACACTTAACCGCACGCCGGGTATAAATGAAATAATTGAAATGGCAGTGATTCTCCATCTCGGAGTCACCGCTTTCTTGGGACGTCGACGGGGCCTTCCGGAGTCTCCAAGGACCTCATCTCCAGCGCCGGGAATTGGCGCTTCGGATATGTAAATAAGTATCGCTTTAATTTTCCAGTCTACGGATTCTTACGCGAGCGCCGACAAATTAATCTGGCGACTGGTTGACAAGTCTTGAAGTCTTGAAGGAGTTTGAGAGAAGAGGACGACGTCTCGAGACAAGGGACGCGAGGCGGTGTCCGGACTTCCGCGTTTGTTTGGCAGATGGAGTCTCGCGTCTCTTTCTTCTTGCTTCTCGGTTGCCTTTTGTTCTTTTCATTTCCCCTGTTGAAGGGAAAAGCCTAATTGTTCGCGTGGATATGTTTTGTGTGGCTTTATTTATACGTGTATTATTTTCGTAATGTATACTGACGTTCATCCTATTCTTGTGAAGATGTAAAGCTGTGTTTCCTCATTGTATTTGAATTCCTTCGTCCGCTCTTGATGCGCGGCAATGCCACATTGTTTGTATTCCTTCGTTCTCTCTTGGTGCAAGGCTGTGTCTCCTCTCTGCGTTTGATTTCCTTCGTCCGTTCTTGATGTCAGGCAGCGTTTCCTCATAGAATTCGTTCGGTCTTTCTCGTCGCGGCCGCTCTCCTTCATCTCCCCCCTCTGCCATGCACCATTGTCGGTCGAGACGAGCGCACGGGTCGAGTGATGATCGCCGCATTGCTTTCTCAAATATCCTCGCGTGTTTTTCCTTGCGCGCCTCGTGGCCTCACTTGCCACCGCAACCCTTAAGCTGTTTCCAATTTTCCTGGCTGTAATATCCATTGTTGCCTCGCCCCGATGGTGCTGGCGGTTCACCCTGCGCGTTCTCACAGTTCTTCGGTAATGGCTTCCCTGTCTTTCACTCGCACGTGCTATTTTTATGCTTTTTTCTATTGTTATTCTGATGGTTGTCTTTTGCACGGACAATTTTTATACTTTTTCCCCTATTGTTATCCCGTGGGTCGGATCAAAGGTTGGTCCTCAAGGCAGGTTAAGATGACGCAGTTATCGGGCGCATCGACACTCGGCATGTCGGCTGTATCGCCAGGTGCTGCTGATATTCACGTTTTGATTGACAGCGACTGATAGCGAGCGGGAAGAGTGGGGGGAGAGGGGTAGGGGCAGGGTATGGCTGATGAGGAGTGCCTGCGGTGCCACTCCTCGCCCGTGTGCGCTGCCTATCGTGGA
>NC_051417.1:23531781-23532011 GCF_015228065.2 Penaeus monodon | reverse complement strand
TGACCAAAGCGCCCAGCACATTTCCTGTCCGGATGCGCGTCACTTGGCAAAAAGAATTGCGCGAAAGAGGCTCTTGAGCGCTGGTTCGTAAATGCTACATAAACGCTTAATGGCTGCGAAATGCATATTCATGAAGCACAGTCTCCGCCCATAATGCTTTTGCAATCATGCTATTATTGCACAAGGAAAGGAAGGGTTTCTATTTTACACTCGATATGAATTAAGTTTCG
>NC_051417.1:23530694-23531402 GCF_015228065.2 Penaeus monodon | reverse complement strand
AAGAATAAGAATATAGAACATCGAAGTGCGTCGATTGATTAACATTTAGTTCTGCAAGGTTCTCCATCGCCATACCTACCTTTCCTTCATGTGTCCAATCCGTCCTCGCGTTGGCCTCGAGAGCCCTGGCCGAGAATCAAGCAGGAGATTGGAAGGGAAAAACAGGCCGCGAGATACGGTTATGGTTTTGTTGTTGCGCGGAAAATGAGGCTATTGACAACATGATTGTAATGTAAGGTGGCGATTGCAAGGGGTGGGAGGGGTGTATGTCGCGGTGGGGTAGGGTGGGGGGTGAGGTGGGGTAAGGGTGGATGCAGTGGGGTGGATGAAGTGGGGGCGAGGTATGGGTGGGTACAGTGGGATCGTGTGGGGTAATGGGGGGTGGGGCGGTGGGGTTGTATGTGGGGGTGGGCTGAAGCAAGGAGGGGTCGGGTATCGAAAGCGTAGATGTAGTGGGGTGGATGGGCGGGGTTGGGGTTACGGGGTTATGGCATAACGAAAGGTGGGGTATAAGTGGCATGTAGAGTCAGTAACAGCCTTGGAAGGCAGCTGTTGGGCCTTGGCTTCGCCGGGCTTGGGCTGGATCTGCTGTCGCTGGTGCAGGCTCGTCTCACGCGACTGGGAGTGCTGGCAAGCACCCTGCTTAGGAGCTGCATGTGCGTTTTAGGTAATAATGTACATGTTTTTGTCTAATCGTGCGCGTGCGTC
>NC_051417.1:23530174-23530593 GCF_015228065.2 Penaeus monodon | reverse complement strand
TAGAAGGAGTGAGGGCCCTTGCAGCGAAACTGGATGCTATCCTTCCCTGACAGTTTCGCCACTATATACACAGACCCTTGGCCCTCCTATGCGGTCGGATGTGTTCCCTAGCTGACTGTTCGCAAAGAAAGTCGTGACAACCTTTCAAGGATTTGCCGGGTTGTCTTTGTCGACTCTGTGTCAAGCCTCGGCAGCGAGAGCATGGCCGAGGGGGGAGGGAGGGGGTAGGCTAACATCCTGAGGCTTAAGGGAGGAGGGTGTCGGGGCAGGGTGAAGGGGGATAGTCATGCAGGAGGAAGATCCGTGTCGTGAGCGCATTTTCCTCTCTCTCTTTTTTCCCCTTTCGTTTTTATGTAAAATAATGAGCTCATTTACTCTGGTCTGACTGCCCACTGTGTCACTGAACTGCGTCTCATTGT
>NC_051417.1:23529260-23529464 GCF_015228065.2 Penaeus monodon | reverse complement strand
GAAAGAAAGAGAAACGAATTAGACATGCAAGCAGAAACAAGGTAAGTAGACTAGGTTATGAAGGACAGAGATAAGTGTCAGAAAAGGAGGGATGAGGACACAGGCAACGAGGATGAAGAGGAGGGGTAGGGAGAAGGAGGGAGAAGGGGGCATGGCACGGTGCGCGTCGTGTGCCTGCTGGGGCTATTCCTACTCCAGCGGACT
>NC_051417.1:23528773-23529238 GCF_015228065.2 Penaeus monodon | reverse complement strand
ATGCGAGGGCGCGCGGAGAAGTCCTCGGGCCTTTACTGCCGCGCATAACTCGTGGCTCGGGTGCCCGTCTCAGCAGGGATCAGTCGTTGCCCGGGTTATCTCTCTTGTTATTACTTTGCACTAGCTATTTTTAGGGGATTGTGACGGTCAATGGAAGAGGGGAGAAGAGAGGAGGATTTTTTTCTCTTTTCCTTTCCTTCTCTGTTGTAACTTTCCGTGTTTTTTTTCATGTTTTCTCTTTCGCTTATTAGACAGTTCATCTCTCCTTCGTACATTTTACCACATGGAAATGGCTATATGTATCAACGTGTAAGTTATGTTATTACATTTTTCTTTTTTATCGTATTTTCTCTCTCTCTACTCTACGCCCATCTTTTATTTTTTCTCCTTAAACCACACCTTCATCGCCGTCCCCTCTGTTTCGTCTTCTGTGCTCTTCTCTCACTCCTTCAGCTATCCTTGTCT
>NC_051417.1:23528303-23528450 GCF_015228065.2 Penaeus monodon | reverse complement strand
TCAGCCGTATATGGTCGGGCACGGGCGGCGTCTCGGGTTATTAGTCCACCTGGTCTGCTCAGCATTTTTGTTGAGACATAACCGCACGTTTTACCGCCTGGATCCCACCTGATGCCAAGCAGGGATCACCTGTGCCCCCTACGAACA
>NC_051417.1:23527422-23527538 GCF_015228065.2 Penaeus monodon | reverse complement strand
TTTCAGTAGTTTATTTTTCATTTACTTAAAGTCTTTTACTTTTCTTTCAGGTAAACCCTTTGATGGATAACTACATACTACAAGGTCATGGTAAAGTTGCCTTCTTAATTATTTTA
>NC_051417.1:23526982-23527280 GCF_015228065.2 Penaeus monodon | reverse complement strand
GGACGGCCGCTTATCAAAACTCGGTGTTGCAAGTCTGGAGGCGCGCCCCGTCGACTCCGCCTCCTCCCGGGAACTTTATTGTATAAGATAAAGTAAAAAAAAAAACATTTAGCTTTGTTTGTTCGCGCGTATATGTTTGGTATGTAAGCGGAAAATGATGTCGAGATTATATAATATTGGTATCCATTCACGCCCTTGTTAGAAGCACGCAGAATGCGACATATTTCAAATAAAATGTGTAAGTTCAGCATCCGAAATTTCAGAGATCTGGATAGAAAAGGGATTATGATAATAAAGT
>NC_051417.1:23526613-23526793 GCF_015228065.2 Penaeus monodon | reverse complement strand
TCCACGAGCTCGGGCATCCGTCACGTCATGCAGGGTGGCAATAGGTGATCATTTACCCCCTCGGACAGCCGCTGAGGAGACCGTAATGACAGCTCGATAACAAGCGATAAGAGCACATGGATAGCAGGGGGGCGTATATCTCCCGGCGGGGGGTGAGGGGAAGGCGCCGCGGGTCGTCTT
>NC_051417.1:23526461-23526580 GCF_015228065.2 Penaeus monodon | reverse complement strand
AGATTAGGGGTCGTGTTTATGGGAAGGGCAGAGGGTGATGGAGGTGGGTTGGAGGGCAGGATGGTAGGGGAGTTGGAGCTCTGGGGAAAGTGCAGAGGGTTAGGATGATGATGGGGATG
>NC_051417.1:23525846-23526015 GCF_015228065.2 Penaeus monodon | reverse complement strand
ATGATTTTTGCAATGACGTGGAGTGTTAGGTAATGGAGGAGCAGGACTGAAACTATAGGGAAGAGAGAGAATGTACGTTAATCGAAATTTTATTGCTGTTTTCCCATCCTGAACGGGTCGGTGGGCGGTGAAGAAGGGGTCCGTAGGTGATGACTTTTCAGTGATGTGC
>NC_051417.1:23525224-23525433 GCF_015228065.2 Penaeus monodon | reverse complement strand
TTTTATACATTGTAGGATTGGAGGGAGAAATAGGTGACATTTTGTGTTTTTTTTCATCGCCATCATTATCTCATTATCCTACTTTTCTCTTTCCCTTTATGCATATTTTCCTTCGTGCTACCACCTATATTATCGTCTTGCTCTTCTGTCGTTCACCATTTTCTACTTTCTTTTCTACCTAAATTTTTTATTTCCCTTCATCGCCATGA
>NC_051417.1:23525048-23525133 GCF_015228065.2 Penaeus monodon | reverse complement strand
GTTGCCCTTGCCTGCGTGCGGTGCCTGGCCACTCGCCTTCCGAGGGAGACTTACTCACGCTACAAACAATGGGCTTTGAGGCTGC
>NC_051417.1:23524336-23524758 GCF_015228065.2 Penaeus monodon | reverse complement strand
GTAAATATGTTGTATCCTGAAACAGGTGTTGGTCAGAACACTCCCATTTTATCTGGCACGAAACATACCTGGAACAGATGACCATGTACTTTATCTCGCATATTTCAACTCATACTTTATTCTCGCGAAATCCTGACCGAGACTGGCGCATAAATGTGGGCGTTCCTCACCATGTGCTCACCCGGGAGAGGCAAGTCAGGCGTGGTGCAGGATTGTCCGCTGCATACGTGTTCCAGACATGTTTGATTTCCTACGTGACAAACGAGGGGCAATCGGAGGCGCGCAACACATGGCAGCAGCTGTTGTCCTTTCTTTATTGTCTCGAGGGAAGTGTGAAGAGGGGAAATAAGAACAATATTGCGCCTTTGGTTATGTATATTTTCTTACGGTGCAATCAGTATAAATTGTTCTTTGCTTGAGTT
>NC_051417.1:23523829-23524109 GCF_015228065.2 Penaeus monodon | reverse complement strand
GCACAATATATTTTTTCCTTCACTTTTCTTTTTCCACTCAGTATCTGGTTTTCCTATATAGTGCGTGTTCCTTCCAGCCATGGCAAAACGAATGAGGAAAAGAAGAAAAAATCTGTCTCGCTACAAGGAAAAATATTTTTCGATTTGCAGCATTTCACATAACAGTCAGGCGAGAACAGTCGAAACGATTTCCATTATGGCGGCCCAAAACAGTCAACCTAAACCTTAATTTTTCGAGTGAAGTCCTCTTGTAAAGCGGCGAATAACGGCGAAAATACAA
>NC_051417.1:23522007-23522437 GCF_015228065.2 Penaeus monodon | reverse complement strand
GTGGAGTCATTAATTTTTAAGTATTTACACAACGAGTGCATCGCTAAAGTGTAGTTTGACATTGAAATGAGTATGGTTAGATGAGCCTGACGGATCATCCTTTTTAGAACTTAATATTATTCATTGCTCTGGGTACGAACGGGGCGTGATTATGAGATTAATGAATCCATTTTTAGTGTCATTTCAATCTGGTGCAGGGGAGTCGATGACTGGCTATATATGTTGTTTTCCGCGTTTACACGTGTCACATAAAAATGAGGGAAATGCTTATTGTGAGGCGATATATCAGTGCGTTTGACATTTGTGAGTGAGGACATTATGTGGGAAGCGTTGTTTGGATTGTTTTTATTTCGTTTTATGGAATGATTTGTTTTACTTTTTATTTTTACATGACTTATGTATTATTCTTACTTAGATTTGTTGTCTTGAC
>NC_051417.1:23521587-23521751 GCF_015228065.2 Penaeus monodon | reverse complement strand
ATATCGCATTTAGATTAGCCGCTTGTTAAGGTCCCGGGGAATTTCTTTACGCCTCCCCCGTCCACCTTTCGTAGCGTAGAAGGGCCAGCCACTGAATCTTTAATGCTGGACGTAATTATATCGACAAGAGTACCATTATGGACGCCCTCATGTATCCCTTACGT
>NC_051417.1:23520609-23520864 GCF_015228065.2 Penaeus monodon | reverse complement strand
TACCACGTCGTTATTGCACCCGTATAGCTGTCGCATGATGATCCATCTTGCAGAGGCAGAGAAGTGGAAAATTGCTATTGTTTTTTAACCAAACAAGCAGGCGTTTCCGGCGCTAGTTGCGTTAGTATTTCCTGTGGTAGTTGATGACTGCAGACATGTAGGAGTTGACTTGTTTTTCTTTTGGCTTTTAAATATGACAAATGCGATTCGTAAGATAAGGTGACCACGAAGCGTGAATCGGTTGGTCAGATAATG
>NC_051417.1:23519989-23520323 GCF_015228065.2 Penaeus monodon | reverse complement strand
AGAGGTAGATAAGGGGGAGTAAATTGGATGAACGGTGAGTGAAGTGGATGGGGAGTGGATAAGTGCTCGGGCGGAGCATAGGTGAACAGAGAGTGTGAAGGGGGTAGGGGAGGGATACACCCGTCATTAGGATCATTGGCCAGCCGGTTGACGCCGTCCATTCGAATTCCGTGCCGCCGTAAGTGCCTTTTTATTTGCTGTCAATTTAGCGCGACACGTAATTAACGACGCGAAGGCTTCATTCACAAGGGGAGTGACATGACCTAATCATTCCCCGCCATGAAGCCGGAATGGAAAATTTCATGCTCGCGGAGAGCCCGGCATTATTTAGAGG
>NC_051417.1:23519413-23519699 GCF_015228065.2 Penaeus monodon | reverse complement strand
GAAAAGAACAAGATTTACACTTACCGGAGACGATTAACCTGATTCTGAGTATAAAGGAGTGATGGAAGAGGGGAAAGGGAAGGAAGGGGGAGAAAGTGAAAAAGAGAGTGATGAAGGGGAAGGAAAGTGAGCGAAGGGGTGGGACTGAAGGGACGGAGAGGAAGAAGGGAGGAAGTGTGGCAAGAAATGTGGTTGAAGTGGACAAAGGAAGGTTAATATAAGGAAGGAGGAAGCGGGAGGGGAGGGAGGGACAAGAGAGGAAAGGAATGATGCTCATCGGCCCGAA
>NC_051417.1:23518769-23519040 GCF_015228065.2 Penaeus monodon | reverse complement strand
AACCCAATATCTGACAAATTGAAAGACGAGTCACAGAGTCTAATTCACTGGAATGCCCCGGCTCCTACGTGCCTGTTTATTTTGCAAGTGCTAAGTCAATTTTCTGTAATATGCTTCAGACATTAATGAGATAACTAGATAATACTCTCTGGCGTAACCTCTCGGGTAATTAGTCGAGCCTCTTTCCGAAGTTTGGCCGGAAAAAGAGAGGAAAATCTGGGGGCGCCTCCTCGCGACTTTTTTCCTGTTGGAAAGTTTTTTTATGGTATTT
>NC_051417.1:23518123-23518187 GCF_015228065.2 Penaeus monodon | reverse complement strand
GCAATAAAGCCCTCAACCTTTTCCCTCCGCTCCTTCACTAGACGATAGGCCTCAGAATACCACG
>NC_051417.1:23517964-23518060 GCF_015228065.2 Penaeus monodon | reverse complement strand
TATCCTGCTCATATTTCCCCTCTTTCACTCCCTTTGGCTGGCACGGTGCCCGGTTTTCTTCGTTTATTCTTCGTGATGTTTCTGAAGTAATTAATA
>NC_051417.1:23517622-23517894 GCF_015228065.2 Penaeus monodon | reverse complement strand
CGCCCATGTTCTTCATTAATTTCTTCTCCGGTTCTCCATTTCATTGTTATTCTTTAATCAGTCAGTCTTCATTCTCTGTTTCCCTCCTCTATCCTCAGATTTGATTCGCCATTCTAAATTCCTTTTTGTTCCTCCGTTTGTTCCTTTTCCTCGGATTATTTCCCTTTCTATCTTTACTTATTTTCCCTCCTTCCCCTTCCTCCTCATTCTCTTTTGTTTCCCTTATATTTTTTTTTTTACCCCTTTCCCTCACAATTGTGTAGCAACATGCA
>NC_051417.1:23517485-23517571 GCF_015228065.2 Penaeus monodon | reverse complement strand
TTGTTCTTAACATGCATGCTTTTATTTGCCTTCAGCTTGTGTCGGCTCCACACGCCAGTTATATGGACAGTGGTTAGTGACGCTCG
>NC_051417.1:23516532-23517223 GCF_015228065.2 Penaeus monodon | reverse complement strand
GTTCCATCGGTTCGAGGGGAAAAGGAAACGTGTAATTTTCTTTTGAAATTGCTCCAAGGAACGCTGTGGTGTAGACGTGTTCGTTATAATTTTATTATTGACTCCGCATTTTCTAAAGACACAGGGAAATATTTTCGTTTTTTCTTCATTACTTCACACGAAGGATAGAATGATACAACGTAGAAAAGTATAGTTAACGGGAAGTCCATACAGGGGTAACTATATTGTGTTGGCAAAAGAAAAGCGTCAGCGGAATATCGGCTATCCGAGATAAATCAATGGCGGAAACATTTACACAGATATATATACACACAAAGGTATATGTTCTACCGGGATAATGTGGTTCTCTTTCTCACCTCATTCGTTTCTCTCCTTGGTTAAGCCACGGGTCACGTCAGACTTGTGATTTGTAGGTGTTTAGGAGCCAGTGAAGGTGTGACGTGAGGATACGCTAGACATGTTACTGTCGGAAGGGACATGACTTACCTGTCTTCCTCGCTGTCTCTCTTTGTCACGTCTCTTCGTATTTTTTCTGTATTTTTTCCTTATTTTTTTATATCTGTTATTAGGATTTATTTTTTTATGATATTTATCATCATTAATAGTTATTATCATTACCTTTCTCAACTTCATCGTTATTATCGGTACTATCCTCACAATCACTGATGTAATTCATCAGCTTTATAGCACG
>NC_051417.1:23515428-23516443 GCF_015228065.2 Penaeus monodon | reverse complement strand
CGTTTCCTTGTTTTCTTTCTTTTTGTCGTGTTACCAAAGTACTCGCGTGCTCGTTGCCAGCTGCCGTGGTTAGGGGGGTAAGAGGTGGTAAATAATGAAAAAAGTGTGAAAAAAAGAACTGAGTATTGACTGTTGTGAAGGGGAAAGAGCGCCCCGGGGAGTCATTTTTATCGCAGGCTATATATCTCTCGTGAAGGAGAGCACGCGCGCACGCACATCCCTCTTGCCGTTCGCATACACGCATAAACATTCGCTGGCCGACGCACGAAAGTCGTGGTTCATGTGCATGTTGTGGTTGCTTTTATTTTCTGAATTGATTTTTTTTGCCAGTTAGATTCTCTTTTATCCTTCCGTTTCGGCTGCCATACGATATTTTATTTTGTTTTATTTATTCATTGTCATCACTTAAATTCTTTATAGTCCTTTTCCTCCTCATTCTCCATCTCTGTTCGTCATCTCTTTCCCCACCTCCTTTCCTTCCCCTCTCCCTCCTTACTTGGTTTTCACCCTTCCTCCTCACGCTCCTTCTTCCCTTCTTCCTCTTCCCATTCCCTCCATGTTCGGTCATCCTTCCTCTCCTCACCCCCCCCCTCCTTTTTCCCTCATCTCCCTCCTCGCTTCCTCCCTTCTCATCCTCTCTCTTCCTCTATTCCCCTGTTCTTCCTCCCCTCTCTCTTCCTCCCCATCCTCCTCCCCTCCCCCTCTCCCCACACGTATTGTTCCTCTTGATACATTTTATTGTGAAAACTTCCAGTTAAATACCCTAATTGTGCCACAGTCAAACAGTCCGCGCTCAACACGCACAATGGCGGAGAATTAAAAGTTGCCTTGGGATGTTTGTTTCGGGAGATGACAACACATTAGAACAAATTGCTTCCAACTCGAGTAAATTCGAGAAAGAGTGAAATACTTCCGCTTAAAGAGGTGCGCAGTAAATGAATTCGGCGAATTTTTTTTTTTTTTCGGGAAGGAGTTTTTTTTTTTTGGAATGGGGGAGGCGGGGCTTGATGAAGAA
>NC_051417.1:23514825-23514964 GCF_015228065.2 Penaeus monodon | reverse complement strand
GCCTCTGTGCAAATCCACAAATATGTGAAAAAAAGCCGTTGTGCTCATTATCCAGCTTGAAACCTGCTTTATGGCCCGAAATGAATCACGTAAAGAACAACATAATTTTCTTAGCATATTACTTCTCTTAGGAAGGAGA
>NC_051417.1:23513717-23514574 GCF_015228065.2 Penaeus monodon | reverse complement strand
AAGAGGGACAGAAAACATAACGCATTGTATTCTTCTTTTGTTCAACTGCAGCATTTTCCCGCCAAACCCTCGCTCCTGCCTTTGTCTCCGCTCTTTTGTGTACTGAGGTAGACGCGGGCTGATCCGTTGCGTTGCCGGGGAAGATCAGAATATTGGGCCGTCTCGGACCTTTCTATTTTCCCTTTTGCTATCGATTTCGGTATGTAAATTCTGGAAAAAGGACGGGAGGGAGGATGGCGGGTGAAGGATTGAGGGAGGAAGGTGGAGAGGGTCGGGGAGTGAAAGGAGTGAGGGTGGAGGGTGGAGAGTGGGGGATGGAGGGAGGGTGGAGGAAGGGTTGAGGGTGGAGATAGGTGGAGTGTGGAAGAAAGGTAGAAGGTGGAGGGAAGATTGAGGAGTGAGGGTGGAGGATGGAGGTTAGAGGTTAGAGGGAACAGGGTAGAGGGAGAATTGAGGATGGAGGGTTTAGAAAGGAAGAATGATCGAAGAACAAGGGTGAAGTACGAAGGAGAAGAAAAAGGATTGAGAATGAAAGGTGGAGGAAAGAGGAGGACTGGGGATGGTGGATGGATGTAAGAGGGTGGAGAATGGATGGAGGGTGGAGGTGGAGTATAGGCGATCGATGGATAGTAGGAGGAGAAAGGGACAGAATAGAAAAAGGGGGAGGAAGGAGGATGTAGGACGAGAAGAGGAGGATGAGAGAGAGTAGTAGTAGGCTGAGAGGAGGGGAAGGGGAAGAGAAGTAAGGAAAAGGAAGAAAAGACGGAGAATATGCGTCTCGCAGGTTTTCTCTTCCAGTCGAACTTAGCGCATCTACGTAATTTTTGCCTGATCGAAGGGAGAGAAGAACGGAAACG
>NC_051417.1:23512801-23512948 GCF_015228065.2 Penaeus monodon | reverse complement strand
GGGATTCGGCGGAGACTTCCAGTGGCGAGCATTTTTCGCCCTGTGAATTTCCCCGCCTCGACACCGTGTTTCCATTTTAATACGACAACATCCGCGCGCAGTTATTAATAGCAATGGGGGCCGGGGCAGGGGGGACTGAAGGGATGC
>NC_051417.1:23512087-23512691 GCF_015228065.2 Penaeus monodon | reverse complement strand
TAAGGCGGTGACGCTGAGGTATGGCGTGTTAGTGGGGGCGGAGAGGGGGGTAGGGGTGTTGGGTAGATTAAGGGAGCACGGGAAGGGGCAGGGGAAGGGGGAAGGGAGAAGGTAGGAATAGCTGTGCGTGACTGCGTGTGTGCGCGACGAGGCGAAATGGGTTCGGTGACGAAGGAATGGGCGTAAGCATTTTTTTTTTGTTTATTTGTTTCCTATTCGTCTAAATGGGCAAATTAGAAAATTGCGATGGCTCTTATAGATTATTATTATTATTTTTTTTTTGAGTAATGTATTGACGTTTTGGGGAAGAAATGATTTTATGCATAAATGTGAGAGAGGTTACGTTTGCAATAATATAGGTAATATAAACAAAAGAGAATCATAAAAAAAAAACTGTAGCGCCACCGATGTATCACTAAATATGAAGACCGTGAAAATGCAGGATAGCGTTCGAGAAGAAAGACCAAAAGACTGGAGAGAGGAAGATGTGACGACACTGGAGAAAAAGAGAAGTGGCTTTTTGAAGTCAAAAAGCAGCGACGGAGTGAGTGGAAGAAATTTAAAGCCACAGGATGAAAAAGAGCAGGATAAAAAAGGAGAGGAA
>NC_051417.1:23511794-23512014 GCF_015228065.2 Penaeus monodon | reverse complement strand
AAAAGGGAGACACACCCCACCAAAACCCCCAAAAAACCCCCCCCACACCACACCCCCACACAAACCCCCACCCCAACCCCACACCCCCCAACCCCACACACACCACCCCCACACAAACCCAACCCCACACAACCCCCACACACACAACCCCCCAACCCCACACCCCCCCCCAAAAAAAAAAACAACCCCCCCCCCCCCCCTCACACAAAAGGGACACGGG
>NC_051417.1:23511425-23511763 GCF_015228065.2 Penaeus monodon | reverse complement strand
AAAAAAAAAAGCACACCCACACCCCCCAAAAAAAACCCAACCCACCCACCCACCACCCCAAAAAAACCCCCCAAAAAAAAAAAAAACCCCCCCCCACACACACCCCCACACACCAAAAACCCCACCAAAACCCCCCCCCCAAAAAAACCCCCCACACACCCCCCCACACACACACAACCCCCACACACACACCCACAAAACCCCCACACAAAAAAAAAAACCCCCCCCCCCCCAAAAAAACCCCCAAAAAAATTGGGGGGGAAAAAGGGGGGGGTTTTTTTTTTTTTTCCCCCCCCCGGGTTTTTTTTTAAAAAAACCCCCCGGGGTTTTTTTTAAAA
>NC_051417.1:23511062-23511158 GCF_015228065.2 Penaeus monodon | reverse complement strand
AAAATTAAAAAAAAAGGGAAAAAAAATTTTTAAAATTTTTTTAATTTTTTTAAAAAAAAAAAATTTTTAAAAAAATTTTGGGGGAAAAATTTTTTT
>NC_051417.1:23508975-23509057 GCF_015228065.2 Penaeus monodon | reverse complement strand
AGGGGGGGGAAAAAAAAAAAAAAAGGGGGGGGGGGGGAAAAAAGGGGGGGCCCAAAATAAAAAAAAGGGGGGGGGGGGGGGG
>NC_051417.1:23508816-23508893 GCF_015228065.2 Penaeus monodon | reverse complement strand
CCCCCCCCCCCAAAAAAAAAAAAAAGGGGGGGGGGGGGGGAAAAAAAAAAAAAAGGGGGGGGGGGGGTTTTCCCCCC
>NC_051417.1:23507529-23507609 GCF_015228065.2 Penaeus monodon | reverse complement strand
GGGGGGGGGGGTTTTTTTTGGGGGGGGGGAAAAAAATTTTTTTTTTTTTTTAAAAAAAGGAGAAAGGGGGTTTGGGGGGG
>NC_051417.1:23506988-23507064 GCF_015228065.2 Penaeus monodon | reverse complement strand
GGGGGGGGGGGGAAGGGGGGGAAAGAAAAAAAAAAAAAGGGCCTTTAAAAAGGGGGAAAAAAAGGGGGGGGGGGGG
>NC_051417.1:23506763-23506968 GCF_015228065.2 Penaeus monodon | reverse complement strand
GGATTTTTGGGGGGGGGGAACCCCGGGGGGGAAAAAAAGGGGGGGGAAAAAAGAAAAAAAATTTTTTTTTAAAGAAAAAAAAACCCCCCCGGGGGGGAAAAACCAAAAGGGAAATTTTTTCCCCCCCCCCGGGGGGGTTTTCCCCCCCCAAAAGGGGGTTTTTGGGCCCGGTTTTAAACCCTTTTTTTCCCCAAAAAAAAGGGGG
>NC_051417.1:23505753-23506567 GCF_015228065.2 Penaeus monodon | reverse complement strand
ATGCGGTTGCATGCACTGAAATGACATTGATCTTAGTAAGACATACGAGGTCAACACATTTCCTTAAAATTTTTCGGAGCACACACACCCCGCAGAAAAGGAAATAATAACCTCGCGAAAACAGACGAAGGAAAAGGAACGAGGAAAGAGCTTGTTGATGGTTTGCTGACAGGTGCGAGTCGGCTTCGCGGTCCTTGAGGCACTCTCTGTCACGCGCAGAAATATAATGTGTGTTGTTTTGACGGCTAAATACAAAGAGATTTATGACTCGCACGCACACAGGATGACTGGATCGACCGGGAGGGGAAAGAAACCTTTTTTTCCTTTTTTATACACAGTTTCTACCAGCGCAGTCTCATATTGCGTTGTCTGTATGTGTGGACTATGTGTATGTATATTGTGCGAAATATATATGCGAACAGGATTTTATAAGGGCATCTTACGCGTCGCCAGCAGGCGATCGGTTACAGAACCCACAGAATCAAATAAGCAACATGGTCTCTATCGTCTTCAAAGAAAACTGACGTCCTCAGCCGCTGGAGGAGAAAACCGACTTGGGCCAGTCTGCCCTCGAATCCCGCGGGGACGGCCGCTGATCTCGGCCATTCGCGGATGACACGGCGGCCTGACGGCCAATCAAAATAGGTCGTGCTACAACAAACGGTGTTGATTGGCTGGCTACCAGGGAGCTAAAGGGAATTAGCGAGATATCGGAGTGTTTCGGCAAGAAGAAGAGAGGGCTAATGATTCTTGGATAATTAAATTAATCTGCATCGTTGCTCGTTATGACGGACGAGGGAGAGAGAAAAGACAA
>NC_051417.1:23505308-23505717 GCF_015228065.2 Penaeus monodon | reverse complement strand
TGTTATAGGGGAAGAGGAATTGAGGAGAAGAAGCCCTCAAGATTCCCCCCGGGGAGGAGGTGGGGGAGTGGGGAAGGGGAGGAGTGAGAGGAAAATGTACTGGAGGAAAACATTTCAGATGAAATCTGACTTATGTTATATGTCTCTTTGCCATCCATGTCAAAAGGAGTTTCTCAGTAGGAAATATTATAATGTACGGAATTTTAAAGGGCTAATAAACCGTGTTCTCTGTCCATATGATGCATGTCATATAATGTATTTTTTTCTCTTTTTTCCAGGTAAGCCTCTCCACACCCGTATCTACAATATGTTCTTGGTAAAGTATTTTTTTTTTGTTACATGGCAACATATTTTAATACTGAATAATAGATATGCATCCCTATATGCTAGTGGTCTATACTCCTTTTAA
>NC_051417.1:23503530-23504033 GCF_015228065.2 Penaeus monodon | reverse complement strand
AACAAAGAGATAATGTATAAGCCTAGTTTTATTCAGGCAAGCAGTGTCGAGAGACTAAAGAACTGAGAAGACAACTAAGGAGAAAATGGAGGTGTAAGGGAGTGGGAAGAAGGAAAGACAAGAATAGAAAATATATTAATTCGCGGAAGTCTTGGCCCCATTTTAAACCATGCATATCGGAAAAAACTCATTATTCCATTTTTTCAACTCTTGAAACATCCGAAGTGAAAACCGACAAAGAACAATGTTACGGAAAAGATTCTTAATTAAACAAGTTCCAGTTGTTACGAAACATTCCAAGACGACACTGAAGCCGATCACCGCTAAAGGACCGTCAGGAAGTAGCAAAGGGCGAGCCACGTCTGTATTCCTGCTGGCGTGAGGGAGCGGCGGAGATTCTTGGGAGTTAATGAGGCGGTCCCGCCGCAGAATAGCGAAGGCTTCGGAGGCTCGGCCCCCCTCCCCACCCGCCCCTCCCTCCACCGGAGGCACGGAGACTATAC
>NC_051417.1:23502924-23503338 GCF_015228065.2 Penaeus monodon | reverse complement strand
CAGTAAGCTGTAATTGCTCCTCACCTCATTTTGAAAAAAAAAGAAAAAATCCCAGATCCGAAGACCTCCTTTCTGGGGCCACCTTCAAGAGCTTGGACTTCGAGATATCTCATTATGAAGACTCTAAATTAGAATTCCTAACATTTTGTGAATTGGGTTATGGGGATAATTAAAAAAGAGAGGCATTGTGCTCCGCTGTTTGTCTACGATGGTTCTCTCATTTTGTTTTATATTTTTTTTGTCATCATTTTGATCTTATTCTATATTTTTTTTCGTCATACCTTTTGGGTGTTTTCTCATTTCTTTTATTGTGCATTTCGCCATCATTTCGTGGGGGAGAATTATTATCTGTTCTCCCTTTTCCAAAATTCTCATATTGTATTTCTGGGATCATTAAGTTTGCCTTATTATGTT
>NC_051417.1:23501733-23502881 GCF_015228065.2 Penaeus monodon | reverse complement strand
AGGGACACTGAGCTTTTGTTCTGAACAATGTGACGTTCAAATGTAATCGAAAACGTAATTCATTATTATATAACTCTCGTCAACGAATTCAGCCTCCCATTATATCGGATTTCATTGTTTATTTATGCAGAAATTATTGAATTAATTGAGGGGATGGATTGAGAGAATGAGAGATCGCTGATAGATTTTGTCAATTAATCATTTCATGGAAGGGAGAGCGGTCGTGGTAGCTCTGATTAGATGAAACGAGAACACTAACCCTTTCTATCTTTTCTGTCTCAGTTTCTTATCATCTCCCACATTTTAGACACGTTCTCGACACGTTTAGGTCGCAATACGTTGGCGATGGAATGGCTCTGATTGTTTGTTTTGTTTGTGTTTACTTTTTGGTGGAAATGTTCCTGGGCGTGGTATTGATGAGATAAGGGAAACAGCTTAGTATTCTTAGTATTCCTGCGCTTCATTCCAGCTGTTTTTGCGTTTGTATTGTTGTGTTCGTTTGCTTGTGTGCTCATTTCATACAGATAGATGTATCTGCGATGGTCGCCTGAACTCCCTCCCCCGAGGGGCGTGCTTGATCCCTGGCCCGCCGTGTCTCGTGAATTGAGCAATCACAGACATGTCTATTTAACAGTCAGTCAACGCACTCATAATCGGACCCGAAACTCACATATAAAACCTTCCTCTTGAACACGAAACGAGCGCGCTAGAGAGAAAGAAGAAAGATAATTGAAATATACCTGCCGCCCCAAAAAGCGAAAAAAGTTGATGAGGGAGCATCTGCATGGAACCATAAAATCTGTGTTTTCTTGGGCTTTTTGCTAATCTCTTTCTCGCCTCCGGTTCATTCACAGGGTCATTGGGCGATCGAATCACGTGCCTTAAAACGGCTAAATAGCGTTATTAAATCCGACGACCAAAATAGTTGGTAGGTCCCGTTCAAACTCCACCAGATAGTTGAGGCTATTATTTCTGGTTTAATACACGTAATTGCTAGCTAACAAGGCTGGAATTATACCCCGAGCTCTTTCAGGCCGTCAGACTCCAATTTGCTTCTACGCTGAACATTTTTATTGTTTTATTTTTATTTTATATCATGTCAAAGCTGCACACGCAAATGGTAGGGATTACTGGGTTCCGTTCTGCAA
>NC_051417.1:23497388-23499616 GCF_015228065.2 Penaeus monodon | reverse complement strand
GAAGGGAAGCCCCCGGGTTTAGTACATGAAGGAGAAGGAGCGGGGCTGCGTGTTGTTGGCGCAAGCTTGTACAAACTAATTAATGCAGTCCTGGTTATAAAAGCGGAAGAGATATGAAATTCATAGTGTGGAAAGTTCCTGTGGGTTCTGTGGAGTCTTGCGCACCTGCGAAGCCCCATACAGCCTCCAGTTGCTGTACGTGCCTTTGGGTTACACTCAGGTGGTTGGTGAACTGCCGACTGTCTGTGTTCCTCCTATCAGATGGTTGTTTATATTCACTTGTCAGATGGTTGCTTAGGACGGTTGCTCTTTACCATCCTTCAGATGGTATCTTATTCCCACCTTTGAGGTGGTTGGTTAATGCCACCCACAGATGGTTGTTCATGTTCACTTGTCAGATGGTTGCTCAGTATTACCTTAGTGCTATCTCTCAGATGACTACTTGCTGGTATTTTCTTGTCTTAAGTTGCATTAGATTTTCCTGGTATTTGGTTACTTGCAAAATACAAATAGTCACTTCTGCCCTCAGTAACGCTTTCTGACAACCACTATCTTTCACATCTCTTATGTTTACCACTTTCCAATAACAGATGGTTGCTGCCTCCTCAGTCACAACCATATCTGTCACTATCTGTCATCTCTCAGATCGTCACGATCCTTAAATGTCACATGGTTATTCCCTCCTCAGTTACAACCACATCTGCTACTATCTGTTCCTCTCAACTGGTTACCACCTTCCAGTGCCAAATGGTTTAGGGTCTTCGTCCCGCCAGCTGGTAAGCCTCCAGCTCCCCGGACTCTGCTTCCGTGTTGATTCGGCCAATATTTACGTTGTGTGTTAGATGAAGAGGTTAATTTGAAGACAAATTCCCCAAGTGTAAATTCGCCGGTTATGGCGGGATTGTTTGTTCTAAATTATCACATCTTTTGAACCAAATATCCTTCTGCGTCAAAGGGAATGGGATATATTTCGGTGTTGACCCTAATTTTTTTCTTCTTCTTTTTTCAGCGGATGTTTTCGCTGACGTTGAACTTTTCTTTTACTTTGTATTTCTTCTTCATTATACTTTCTGGTCCTCTTCAGTATGTGATATGCACTATATTCATCATAGCCTCATTATACTTATCTAAACATACCCTTACGATGAATTTATTGCTCATTAATATCTGTTTATTTCTAATTTTACACGTGGCTAAACTCGGGTTCCCCTTTCTCAGTTTGTGGTATTCATCGTCTGTCCATGTTCATCACTTACGGCCAAATATTCATGTTACAGCCATTTACTCTTTATTTTTCTAGCATTTGCAACTGCAAACAAAAATGCTAAGGAAAATTGGTTGTTGTTAACGGGACGCAGAACATTCGCGGCTCGGATTAGTGGAGAGAGCAAAGGATGAGGAAAGAGGAGAGGGGAAGAGAGGGGAGGGAAAGAGGGGCGAAAAGACGAGAAGAGGAGAGGACGGGAAAAGAGCAAACTCGGACAGAGAAGTATTGTGTGGGGGAAAAGAGGAAATGCTAAATATTCACGCAGACAAACCGATTAGCAGAGACAACAGTAGGGAAATGAGCCGAGACATATGAACTGCGTAAGAGAAAGAAGGGAAATAGCAAGTGTTGTTAAAGTATCCTTCAAGAGAGAAAAAACAATAACTTGATAAGGAATTGTTTTTTGTGATGAAAAATTACCTTTTGCCAAAGAAAAATGTGTACGACATAGAGCAAACGTGGATTGAAATCTAAGATACATATTTTTCCCGTTAAATAGAAGAACAAATATAATAATGGTTTAGAGTAAAGCTGTTATTCGTCTATGCTATCGACTTCAATTTAATTTTGTATACACTTCCAATCTGTTATATTGTTGATATTTGATAATGTTTGTCTGTTTTTGGCAGTGATAGACACGCGAATGTCACTCTATTTGTCACAATTGCTCTACTTCTAGCCTATCTACAAAGCGCGCGTATATATATTTTTTTCAGTGTCCGTGTGTGTAGTGCTTTAGTAGTGGCCAATGTTTTAAAACGATCGGGGTCGTCCCGGTGACATATTTATTTTCGTTTGTCTATTCTCTTTTATTTCGTGGTTCGCAATCGTAGTTTTAAGTTTTCGTTTGATTTATTTATTTTTACCTATTCGTATTTTTGCTCTTGTGTCGACTTTTGCTGTTTGTTTGCGTGAGTGACAGCTAAGTGGGTCAGTGAGTGATTGGGTGGGGAGGAAGAAA
>NC_051417.1:23496943-23497274 GCF_015228065.2 Penaeus monodon | reverse complement strand
TAGTGTCTCATCAGGGTACGAGGCAGGTCATGGCAGGCGACAACGGCGCGCGAGGGAAGAGGCAGCGACAACGGTGGCAGCATCTTGAAGGCTCAGTGATCAGCCGTCGCATCTTTGATCACGCGGAGAGGGAGTGACGTCGCTCGGGGAACAAACACCTTGCACGGCTCGGTCTTTTCTGTTTTTTTTATTCTTAAGGGAAGATCAGAATTTAGGGATAGGAGATTATGTGGGAAAAAAAAAAAATATATATATGTAGAACGTCATATGTACATGTTCTTTTGTATGAAAATCTTAATGCATGCATGCATAATTGTATATATTTTCCCAC
>NC_051417.1:23496135-23496351 GCF_015228065.2 Penaeus monodon | reverse complement strand
CGTATCTAAGGTCGTTATAAACATTAACATCGAAAAAACGTGCCCTTCCCAAGGCCAGATGCACTTCTAATCATGGGACGAGAATAGAAAAATAGCGCGAAATAGAATATTAGACAAACACAAGCGTCGCGCTCACACGCACAAAGTCACATTACAGCCATAAATGGAGACATCTTGTGGCTGATTGAGTTTTACGAGAGAGTTTGTCACATGGAA
>NC_051417.1:23495501-23495926 GCF_015228065.2 Penaeus monodon | reverse complement strand
AAGTGGACAGAGAAAAGGGGGAAGAAGGAGAAGATGGGCGAGGGAAATAGAGAAGAATGAGAGAGTGACTGCAGCCTGTTCGTCTGGTACTTGCTCTCATAGACTGAGAATTACTACGAGGAGGTCCAGGGCCCGGTTATATGATCACCGAAAGTACAGTGCGAAAGTTGATTATTGAAAGGCCTGTTTTTGTTATTATTATTGTTTAGGGTGAAACTGTTTCTCATGATGTCTCTTCTTTAAATTTTCCCGAAGAGGGAAAGATTTTAAGATAGAAATCCATAGGATGAAAACAAATTGAAAATATATTTTCAAGTTTCGGAAGTGTTGTTGATACAGCACGCAACCAAGTTGAGCTCGACTCCCTACATCGCCGGCGGTAACGAGATTTAGGCATATATTAGATTTGTAGACGAGCAACGTGT
>NC_051417.1:23495120-23495417 GCF_015228065.2 Penaeus monodon | reverse complement strand
TCTGATATCTCCTCCTTTCCCCGACCCCATCCGCTCCGACCCCCTCACTCTGCCCCTCTGATCCTTCCCTCCGATTCCCTTCCCCGCCCCTCCCCCACCCAGCTTACACAGTTATCTCGCGATATTGAGGGAAGAAGGGAGAGGGGGGAGGGGGGTTGCTAGAGCAGCCGATAAAGGAAAAAATGATAATGGTGGAGAAGACAAGACAGAAGCAGACTGGTAGGCAAACTGAGTCTCACTAACAAACAGACAAAAATACCTGCTCATACGCTACACAAACATAAAGGTTGATAAAAG
>NC_051417.1:23493979-23494974 GCF_015228065.2 Penaeus monodon | reverse complement strand
GAAGAACACGAGCAGATAAAGCCGCAATTTGCATTGCATGGCAGTCCAGTTTGATAGATGATACCTGGCGACAGGTAGTTTTTTCCAGATACGAAATCTTTCACAACCAGGTTAAGTTACATTAAACGAGTATTTGTCATGACAGTAAGAAAGAACGAAGAAATCGACAAGCGAGGGAAAATCGTAAGGCAATTTGAAGCAAGAGGTTGGGTGAAAGAATGATTTTAAGAACAAGGTTGAGGGAAAAAACATGAAAGGATGGAATGATTTTAGGGAGGGAGCGGAAGACGATGAGAAGCTTGATAGCCTAAAGAAAAAGAGCAGGGGAGGAGGGACACAGAAAAAAGAAAACATTTTAAAAGTCAGGATAATTAGCAGAATGGTAATAAGGGATGATAAAATGTAGTACAAGAAAAAGATAAATGAATGCGAACGACAGGAAAAGATAAATCAAGGAACAAATGTATATAGAGAAGATAGAAATTTAAGAAGGATGAGGAATAGTGTAAGAAGTAAAGAAAAAGACTCTGTGACAGTTATATATGTACATATAGGAAAGGAAAATTTTCCGAGACAGGTATAATCCGTGCATGCAAGAAGTACATGTCGCAAGGCACGACCCCAAGCGAGGGCGGGAGGTATCAGTGTACGTGGGCGGATGGGGGTGGTACTTTACCCCCCCCTCCCCCTTCTTGGTTCTCCCCGCCCCGCCCACACTGCAGTAATGGGATTATCGTAAGGCTTCCATTTATCTGGGGTGGAAAGGGGATGTGCCCTTTGTCTCCCCCAACTTCCATCACCCCATCCTTACCCCTGTTTAACTACCCCCCTCCCCCCCGCCTACTTTCCCGGTACAGACAATCCCTGATTTAGTGGCGACCTTCAACCGCGGTTCAATTGCCGCTCTTGATATCGTTCCCTGGGTCACCTTGATCGCTTATTGAATCGCCTTCGAGTGAGAGGGCGATATGATTAAGCTCGGCAGTCTCTATTAC
>NC_051417.1:23493447-23493829 GCF_015228065.2 Penaeus monodon | reverse complement strand
AACACTCTTCCCTCCTCCCCTTTCCGCCCTCCTCTTCCCTCCATCCCCTCTCTCCCTCTTCCTTCCCTTCCCGCCGACGCTACTAGGAAGGCGTGTCAAGGCGGCGCCGCAACGCTCAGGGCGACCGCATCCGACGCGGTGAACTTAAGAACGTGATTTGGATCTCGCCCTAATCTCGCGGCCGAGCGATGGCAGGCGCTTTGTGGCCGCTCGCGTCGGCCCGGATCCGCGGAGGGCTTTGTTGACACCTTCGCGCCCGAGTATTCTCTGTACCCTGCTCCTTTCTCTTTACTCTCTCTCCTGAAAGTGTTCGTGTCTTGGTGTTTCTTTTCATTTTGGCTTTATGACCTTTGGATTTTTAGTTTATTACTGTTTGTTTGTC
>NC_051417.1:23491684-23493111 GCF_015228065.2 Penaeus monodon | reverse complement strand
CTAGTACTTCTAGTATTTCTCCACAAGTATGTTGCAGAACAAAGAAAAACAGTGAGCAGCCTGTCATGAACACAAGCACGGCTTAGATGATAGATAGATAACGATAGTGATAAGGAGCAATCCAAGGCGCTGATCCCGATGATCCCGAGGGCCCTCTCCGAGCGGCCCGATTGGCGTGGCGTGCTCGGGCAGATGGATGAGTGTCGGGCGGGCAGGCAAATTCGGGCGGAATTTATTAGTCATTAGGAGTCGATAAGGCGGCGCTAAATGGGGGATGGGTGTAATTGATACGCTGCGGGCGTGCCTGATGGGCGATCGAGGGCCGCCGGTGAGGGATATGGGCTTTATTTATGAGGTATGGGCGTGATTATAGGATGCGAGTGTGCTGGGAGGAGGGAAGCATAAGCCAGGGCGTGAGTGGTGAGGGTGGCGGCGGCGGTACCGAGTTGTGGGCGTGGCTGTGAAGATGCTACATTGTTGATAAGAAGGGGCATTAATCCGCTTACGCAGTTTATGATCGATGAGATGGCATGTTGAGGCGTTGCTAGTGCAATGACGCCTTGTTGATAAGACGATGATGGACGTGGTATGAGCCTGTTGAAGGGCCGTTTGGTGCTTTATATTTTTCCTTACTCTATGTTTGCAGTGTGAATCAATCTCCTGTGATCATGCTTGCAAGGTCACACTTGACGCAACTTCGTCCGTGAGTCACCATGACAAGGGTTCAAGGCACCGCACAAGGCACCGAGGGCACTGTGCGGCATCGAGGCACCTTGAATGGCAGTTTACGGGCGTCGTAAATGGTGCGAATAATTAGCGTTGCCCATGGCTGTGTGGATAGCAATTAGAGCGGTGGGTGTTTACGCACGGTAATTAATTAGTTGTGGCGAAAGTGTGCCTTCCTCGCTCCCTTGGTTGCGGTCGTGGCGTGGCACCACTGAGGCACCATCAAATCGCCTTCTAGAATTAGGTAGCCATTTTCTAGAATCATCCAGCTAACATCCAGGCACCATCGATCTACCTTCTAGAATCATCGCACTATCCTTCTACCTTCTAGAATCATGGCACTATCCCTCTACCTTCTAGAATCATGGCACTATCCCTCTACCTTCTAGAATCATGGCACTATCCCTCTACCTTCTAGAATCATGGCACTATCCCTCTACCTTCTAGAATCATGCAGCTACCATTTAGACACCGCCCCGTCACCCTATATCCACAGGCACAGCGCCTCACCAAAGGGCGAAGAGTCACTATGCACACTTTCCAGGTACAAAATGTTCAGCATGCAAGCGTTTGTCATCCATAACGTACACTTGACAGATATTTCTCTTGAACAGATGGATGTTACATTTACTATAAACGAATACTACACTAAACGGACTGTCTGTTTTTTTCTTCCACTTATGATTCATGGTGGCAGCAAG
>NC_051417.1:23490980-23491224 GCF_015228065.2 Penaeus monodon | reverse complement strand
GGGCAAGGGATGTAGGTGAGGGCTGGGGGTGAGGGGATTGAAGCGGGGTCGCGTCCACACTAGCAGCGAGCAGTCGCGGGCAGTCGGAGCGGATGGGTAGATGTGACCTCACTGAATACGTGTAATCTTAAGAATAAACTGAGTAAAATGAACTAAGTAAACTTTATCTTCATTGATTGTTTTTGTGTCGCCATTGAGTAAACGCTTGAATCGCGATGTTCAAGCGAGAAAGTTAACTGTTTAC
>NC_051417.1:23490433-23490635 GCF_015228065.2 Penaeus monodon | reverse complement strand
ACACAGAGAGGTAATGGAAATAAGGTGGACATATATGTGGAAATGAAGAGAGCATCTCTGAGAGGTGAAAATTCTGACGTTTCACTGCTCGCGTCGCGCTCCCGAACAAAGAGATTTTTTGTTCATGTTATTGATAAGTTCATTAAATTATAGGACAACAGATGCGACAGACAGTTTTTGTTCCGTTTCATTTGACTCTCTT
>NC_051417.1:23489022-23489605 GCF_015228065.2 Penaeus monodon | reverse complement strand
TCGCATATTGATTAGTTTTTTACGGTCTCTCTAAGCGAATCATCACACCCACTCACTTCTGAGATGTAGGTGTCAGATAAATGGCCTGACACTTTTAAGTGCACAGGGACATATATGGGCAGTGACAGATTGTCTGGATGACTGTCACAAATTCATCCTCGAACGTGTTTTTGATGGAAGTAAAAAATTCTAACAAGACGATACGGCGTAAATAAAGGCTGATATAAAACGTTGCCACTTGATCCGGTGTCCATTCTGTACTTGTGAAAAAAAGATCCTTGAATGTTGCAGGAAGATCACGAGCACACTTGTCATATGATTTCTGGATTTGTCCTCGGCGCGTTGCATTTTAAAAGCCAAATATTAATTAAAGTTGGAGTTGGCAATTGCCGGATTGAATAAAAGATCGGGAGTCAACATCCGCTCCCTTGATTGAAGTCCGTTTCAATAAACTGGTTGAGTTGCTTGTGTTTATTTGCATTGTTTTATATGATCCCCTTCCGGACGGGGCGTTTCGCCGTTTTAGTCCTTTTTCGGCTGATTGTCTGTATGAATAGAGGGTCGGGTTTGTCGGAAAGATTGC
>NC_051417.1:23488096-23488697 GCF_015228065.2 Penaeus monodon | reverse complement strand
ACTCTCCCCTCGTATACGATACATACTGATATCAAACTGATAAAATCTTTAATACCAGGTCGGAGGGAAGCTTTTAGAGATTGCAAAGCCACGGTCTGCAACGTGTGATACAAGCAGCCCCTCTCCCATACGAGGCAGGTAGTCTTCTGATTGAGTTATGGCGCCGCCGTGATAGATACACTGAGTTATCACTTCCTCCCTTCTCTCTAACCTCCCTTTATCTCCCTCACACTACCACACTGCACTGATTACTGACCCTGTATCACCCTACATCACCCTGGTAATTGGAAACCGTCCTCCGTCACACCCTTAGTGACCATGGGTACCCGTCACCCTATCATCCTCCCTCATCCACAGTCCTCACCCTGCCAGGCTACCCACCCGACGACTTTGTTAGTCACTCACTCACTTTCGGGCGTTTGTAAGGAAACGTTTGGGGAGGGGGAGAGGTGGTGGGATAGGGGGGAAGGGTTTGGGGAGTAGGGGGCGGGTGGGCGTCGCCATGGTGCATCCCCTAAATACAACTGGCGAAAGGTGGGGGCGGGACACGGCTGGGCGGTGGGTATGCACAACAGTACAGCCTCTTGCTACGCCATGAGGG
>NC_051417.1:23487270-23487562 GCF_015228065.2 Penaeus monodon | reverse complement strand
GAGGGCGTTATCTGTGTCCCGCACCATAACTCAGCGCCGTCAGGAGTCCTCCGGGCGGCGCTTACCTGAATACTGATGTTTGCTTCGCCGTTGTCTGCCATCTGCCGAGCGGCTTGCAGTTTCTAATAGCTGCCGAGCTGTCTGCCGCCGCGACGGGCCGCCGCCTCACGCGTTCGGCACCGCACGGCTGTCGCTCGGGAATCTCGCTCGCCGTGCGCGCTCGCAGGTTGCGGTTCTTCTCTTTGGCGATACGTGGTGCTTTACTGTTGTTGTCAACAGCATCATCAGCTGA
>NC_051417.1:23486886-23487156 GCF_015228065.2 Penaeus monodon | reverse complement strand
CCACTCTCAGCATCATAATCGTAATCTGGGATCACCATCACTCTCTCCCTCTTTCTCCCCCCCCCCCCCCAACCAGGGATCCCTCCCTCAATGGCTATTGGATGACTGTCTCACTCCTTATCGTGTCTCAGCGTGCCATGAACGCGCGCGCTTATGTCTTAGCCTTGTACCTGCCAGGCTACAAGACCTCGCTACCGCCGCATTGCCATACATGCATATAGACTACAAAAGCTTCACAGTGAGATGTGCGCCGCGCCCTCTCGCGCTCTC
>NC_051417.1:23486401-23486585 GCF_015228065.2 Penaeus monodon | reverse complement strand
ATAAAAGCTAGTGCAGAGTCTTAGAAGGGGGCGCCAGGACTAAGGGGAGAAGAGCGATGGGTAGCTTGAGAGGAAAGTGTGAAGGGAAGATTAATGAAGAGTGAGAGATGAGGGGAGGGCGAGGGGGGAGGATATAGGAAAGAAGGATGAAAGCGTGTTAAGAGGAATTGGAAAGGGGTTCAAA
>NC_051417.1:23484861-23485385 GCF_015228065.2 Penaeus monodon | reverse complement strand
CCCCCCCCGAAAAGAGGGAAGAGTGGGGCACTTTTCAATATGGAAGTTCAAAAAGTGTGAATAGCCTAAGGAGAAGAATGAGCTAAAAGGGAGGGTGGAGGAAAAAGGGAAAGGGGAAAGACAAAATGGGACGAGGTGATGTCGTGAAGTAGGACTGGAGGGGGGGGGGCAGGGAAAGCAGGGGATGAATTAATGGGAACAGGGGAAGGATGAGGCAGAGCAGAGGAATGAGGAGGGGGAACAAAGGAAGAAGGGGAGGGCGAGGAGAAGGGTGAGTGGGGGCATAGGAAGGGGGAGGAGAGGGGGCAGGAGAAGGTCGAGCTAAATGGAGGGTGTAAGTGACTGTTGAGATATTGAGGCAGGGGAGATATGGAAATGCAGTCAGGCGAGCGAAGGGTTTGCACACAGGGGCTCCCTGCACCTGGAATGTTCGAGAGGGAATGCAGATCCCAGGGACTAAGGGTGAGGCTGAAGGGTGGGAGTTAAGGGCTGAAGAACTGAGGCTGCTGAGGGTTTTCGGGCCT
>NC_051417.1:23484231-23484762 GCF_015228065.2 Penaeus monodon | reverse complement strand
AAAAGAGTGTTGCACGCTGCAAGGGGCGTATGGGTGACGTAGACACCAAATGCAATTTCGCCAGTGCTGCATGCACTAGTTCCAGACAAGGGGCCGAGAGGTGGAGGTTGAACAGTCTTGGGTATAACAAAAAAAGGGGGGGGGGATGTAAAAGGGAAGCAAAAACAAGGGTGAGTGAACACGCCTCTTACGTGACCGAGATATTTAGTGTAAGCACGACCAGGCCCCAGGGGAGGTTAGCATGCATAGGGCGGCGACAGATCGAGAAAAATGCCGCCGTTGCCGCGTGGGCTGTGAGAAAGGGCGGCAGAGGCGCTGTCAGGACAACATCCGTCAAAGTGCCGGTCAATAAGACTCGGCCAGGCTTGACGGCTGTTATTTCCTGGCCGGGGTTAACGCTGGGAGTTTATTGCTCCGCCGGGATATTTACGTTCAACGATTTGTCAACTGTCGGCGAGGAGACTAGCTACCTCCACCGCGGCGCTCGGGGGCAGGGACGGCAGGGGGTAAGGGTGGATGGAGGAGGGCAAG
>NC_051417.1:23483721-23484151 GCF_015228065.2 Penaeus monodon | reverse complement strand
TAAGTGCATGGGCTTCGTCTTCGTTGGTGCAAGATCCTCGCGTGACTCAACATCCTCGCTTGCAACATCTTTGCGGCGCTTAAAGGCCACATTGGGGTCGAGCCTATTTTTGGATTCCATTCATGCTCATATCTGAGCGAATGTTGAGTGTTATTACCAAGCGGTTTTTGGTGTTTTTCTTTGTATACTTGTGTTTCAAATTTCCCTGTTACTTTTTCCTCATCGAACTGTGTCTAAGTATAATTTATATTTTTATTATTTTGCGAATATGTACATGCCTTATCCTTTGCTCAAAACACTTGATATGTTTTGGTGAAGGCACCATCAAATTTTAATGGAGTTCATTGTCTGAGTAGGAATACCTGTAAGTGCCCCCTAATATGTTTCATTCAAAAGAAAATGTTGACGAAGTAAATTCGCGGATGCCCTA
>NC_051417.1:23483412-23483682 GCF_015228065.2 Penaeus monodon | reverse complement strand
GCGTCCACGAACCCAAGTTGCTAATTACAGTTTAGTATTTTTCTTTCTTTTTTCACTGGACAAAAAGTTGTAGAAAGAAAATGTTGTACTCTTCATGCTAGTGGCAAATTAGTAAATATTTTTCATGGTGAATACGTCCTAAATAAGTTTTATTGTCAGCAAATTTACGTGCGTCGTGTGTGCGTTTAGCGTAGTTTACCTTGCGTTATGTTGCTGGCAAACATGTTGGGAAAACGCATATGTATTTTTGTCTCTTGCTCTTTGACCTCA
>NC_051417.1:23482520-23482833 GCF_015228065.2 Penaeus monodon | reverse complement strand
GAGTTGGTATTGAAGTCATACTTGTCCCGGCTAATCCTAGCCAACGGTTTTATATTCCCGAAAGACCGAACTTCGACTGGTGTGCGCTTAAAGTTTTGGTAGGAGAGACGCGTGTTACGGGGAAATCGAGTCTTTTTTCATTCTTCCTCACTTGTTGCATTTTGCGGCGCGAGTCAAGCCGGGATTTATTGACACGGGGGAATTTCCATTCGAAGTTGCCGGATCCCGAGCGCTCGGGGATGCATGAGGAATGGCCCGTGCAGCGGCGTCGCCGTCATAGAGCAGGCGGTAAGGAACGATATGTGGCTGTTTC
>NC_051417.1:23481574-23482419 GCF_015228065.2 Penaeus monodon | reverse complement strand
TCGACCCGGCCGACCTCGCTTAACTTCCCGTCCCGAATATTCCTTGCTGCGCCCAGCAGGCGGATTTATGGCCGACGCTCAAGACCCGCTGATTGTTTTGAATAGGCCGCACACTGCGGTGTTATCGAGGGTGTGTTGCCGGCTGATTAATGTCCTGATAACACTGGTCATTGGTTACCGGGAGGTGATCATTACCCGGGCTGGACTGGCAGGGCGCGGGTCGACGGGGACGCTCACGGCAAGGATTGGTTGCCGAGGCCGCTCAAGGTGCCATTTGTGAGTGTCATTGGCGGCTGAAATATGTATCACATCGCCGACCGAATAGAGTCCGCCGCCGACTATGGCCGCGCCTTAGGAGGGGTGCCTCAGGGTAGCAGCCAGGCTACTCGGGCGCCGGCGAAGAGGGCGAGGGAGTCGTCGGAGGCGGGCATACAAGCCAGCAGACGCAGTGTAAACAGGCAGGCAGACAGACTTATTGGGGAGGAAGACAGAGAAATGGACACCCTTTAACATAGGTGCGGAGAGACAGATGAGGGCGTTGAGAAGAGTAGATTAAACCGCAAAAAAGGGCCGAGTCGCGCCCGCTGAATACCAATCAGGTGCCCCAAGTGCGCAGTCAGTTCACATGACTCATGGCTGAATATAATCGATGATTGGAACGCAAAGCATGGCTGCTCCCGAGGCTTAAGCTGTGATTATTTAAAGCCAGGAATGCATTTTTCCCGCGTGGATTTGCAGGGGATACGGCGGGTGAGATTGAGGTAACAGGCTGGAACGATCATGACAGAGGAACGTTTGTTAATGCCTTATTTCACTTGTTATTCATTTACATACTTGTTTGTGCA
>NC_051417.1:23481005-23481202 GCF_015228065.2 Penaeus monodon | reverse complement strand
CCGTTTTATCGCTTGTACTTAGTACGGCCATGATGCTCAGATCTTACAAAAGGACAAATTATCAAGGGTTAAGAGGTCATGAACTGTGGTCTGCCGTGCGTGTCCTGTTTGAAAAAAATATATCTACACTTTAATAAGAAAGAGAGAGCAAATTTATTATGGACGTGTGAGTGTGAAACTAGTGTCCTAAGAAAATA
>NC_051417.1:23480686-23480900 GCF_015228065.2 Penaeus monodon | reverse complement strand
AACGAAGAAAAATATCAGCCAAACAACCTCCAGACGGAAGCGTTTCTCTCGCCAAAGGAACGTAGTCAAACTTTTGTCATTTGGTTTGATGAGGACGTCTCACGGTGAGCGTGTGTGTACCTTTTGCCTGCATCATTTCTCACAGCTTAAATGTTTCCCTGGAAGCCATGTGCGTGTGAATTCAAGCAGAACCAAAGCTTTTCCGTCCGTCTTG
>NC_051417.1:23479978-23480535 GCF_015228065.2 Penaeus monodon | reverse complement strand
TTACGCGAAGTGCCTTTAAGCCGTCGCGTGGCCTCTGGATTCCAAAACACGACTCAGCGGAGGCTTGTGAGCAGGCGAGGCAACAGCGTCTGGAAATTTGAACACGCAAATTTCGGATTCCTTTGATAGCAGTGAGTGTGTTTATTGACTCTGTAGATGCAATCCGTTAGAGCAGCGAGGGAATGCAGGTCGTAGGTATACACGTCTAAAGAAAGCACGCAAGCCATTGGTTTGTGCCCGTGGAATTCGTGTTATCTGATTTAGATGGCGAATGGTTCTGAATGATCGTGATGGAATATTCGAATCATTTAGGTTTACTGTTAATGCAACATGTAATGCAGTCATAATACATGATGAATTCTACAAAATATTCAATCCCGCTACAGTGCCCGGACCTCACCTTTATGTACTTGATGCAGACATGTCTTTTCAATTACCAAGGATGAGGATTGATTGTTTCGAGGAGGGAGGGGCATAAATGTGCAGTCTTGATGAAAGTTTTCGGATTTGTGCTAGGCTCATTGTTTGGGATTAGTATGTAGGGCTTTTAATTAAAA
>NC_051417.1:23479518-23479695 GCF_015228065.2 Penaeus monodon | reverse complement strand
CTTGACTGCACAGTAGTTTATGCCGTAAGCTGTAATTGTATACGATGCCTAAAAGTGAAAACGTTCACGTGGAGAAAGCATGTAAACGTGTGTGCTTGCACGCTAGAAGTATGCACAAGCAAGTATACCTGGGTTCATGCGTGCTCAACCACCTGAACCCAGAGGTCCCCGGGCAGG
>NC_051417.1:23478883-23479452 GCF_015228065.2 Penaeus monodon | reverse complement strand
GAGGGCCTCGGCGCAGGTGGCGGAGGCGAAGGCGATGCTCCCGCACAGCCGCCCAAACTTTGATCGTTAGTCCATGTCGGCCTTCCCCTTTTGAAGACTTATGGAGCTCTTGCAGCATGCAGCATTTTTTTATTAGAAAATATTTTCAGTCATTTCAACGGTGACTTTTACCTGTGCTCGTATTTTTATTTATTTATTTGCTTGCTGACCTTTATGTTGGAACACCAGAGCGTTGCCAGGTCACCCCCTGCGCCAGGCCGAGTGTATGTGAGAGCATAAATATTCATCAAGTTTGTGAATAGCGAAGGCCATGACACCTGCATAAGGGATATAGGCGTCTGTATGCATACTCCCACTATTTAAAATGCAGATCCGGGCTTATCAGCTAAATCTATCAGAATCTCGATCTGGGAAGACAGGAAGGATCGCGCCAGAAGTTGTTTGGGGGGGGGGGGGCAGAGTGCTTACGCTGTGCTCTGAGGGGCGGAGATTCATGTGCCAGAAGGATCAGCCAGATAATCCCCTCAAAGAAGCAATTAGCCTCATATGTCGCCAATGTCTTACTTACT
>NC_051417.1:23478616-23478695 GCF_015228065.2 Penaeus monodon | reverse complement strand
TTTTCTTCCAGGGGAGGCAGAAGGGTCTTGCTAGAAGAGCAGCAGATGATAACAGTGCTGATAATAATACCGACGACAG
>NC_051417.1:23477783-23478575 GCF_015228065.2 Penaeus monodon | reverse complement strand
CATTTAGAGGCAGGGATACAATGCAGGATCTGATGTTGGATAGAATTGCTGGAATGATCTTCGTGAAAGGGAGAAAAGGAAAAAACCCCAGCGAAGGAAAATATACAAGGTAAGTGAATAAATAACTCATATGAGAAAGCAAAAAGAAAAAGGAAAGCACGAAGAAAATAAAAGAGATAAAGAAAGCGAAACAGAAAAGAAAACGGGATGAAAATATCTTGATAGGGGAAAGAAAGAGGATGAAAATTCCTTGAAGTTGGACAGAAAGCGTAATAGGGACCACGAATTGAGAAAGAAATGCTGTAACCCAACGCACGGAATGGAAAAAAATACCCGAAAAGGACAAAGAGTAATTCAGAACACGAAATGTGAAATAAAAGGGGAAGAAGGAGCACGATAATCATTAGGCGGCCGCATGACGGACGCCATGATGGATGGGCCAGGGCGGAGTGACGTAACAATTGGAGCATCGCTGGACGCCCTCCGTCGCCGCTGAGTGATGGCTCGTGGACAGCGACGGTGCCTTCTGCAGACCGTTGTACCTGCCATGTTGGATCTTCTCTCATAGCGCCGACGTCAGCTCGCTCGGAGCTGATTATATCGCCGGAGGACGCTCCTGTCGGCGGGCAAACATCGCTTCCAGATGGTGCCAAGATATTAGACAAATTGGCTCTCATAAAATATGAGTAGACGGCCGTTTTTCTCCTGTTGTTCTTACCCCTGGCAGTGTTTGGTTGGACACTTTGGAAACGACCTTTCGTATAACTGTTTGGGGCAAAAAGGAAGTTGTCA
>NC_051417.1:23477097-23477489 GCF_015228065.2 Penaeus monodon | reverse complement strand
TAATGGACTACTTGCCCGGCTCTATCTTGTCTGTCAGTTAATGCGTCTTTCCTGTTGCAAAATACGAACGAGGACACAAGATGTACACACCGTGTCCTTTGGTGCATTCCATGCTGGTAATATTATATCGGTCCTCGCAGGTGGCAAAATTTCATTCTCCGATATCACTGGCAGCATAAATGATTAAAATAACACAAATCCCAGAACACGGTGCCAAGCTTAAAGCGAAACACGGCACACAGGGAGCCCAGCTCAGGCGATCGCCCGCTAGATCTCGTTCTCAGCGAGAGCTAAGCTGTGAACTCAAGGTTGGCAATACAAACAGACACTTAAAAAATCAACGGAAACAGCAACTGGGCTAATACTCAAATAGAAGTTTAGAAAAAAGGAAG
>NC_051417.1:23476663-23476844 GCF_015228065.2 Penaeus monodon | reverse complement strand
CACACATACATACAATCTTTCACCAATGAATAGAAATGAAGAAAATCAAGTTTAAAAATCTACTAAATAAATATTTATACAAGACTTAACGAAAAGCAGAAATAAAACGACAAGAAAATATAGCCTATGCTTTAGCTCCCCGCTTGGCCCAACACTCATACTATGCCTCGAATAAGTTCTC
>NC_051417.1:23476433-23476629 GCF_015228065.2 Penaeus monodon | reverse complement strand
GCAATAACAGCCAATAATCAAACGCCAGCGCCGAGGAACAGCAGCAACAGCCCCGGCACAGCACAACAACACCTCGCGCACTCATTAAGGAGGGCGTGGGTCCTCGTGTGTCCGGGCCTCCACAACTCATCATTAGAGATAGCGCCGCTTCCTGGTGGCAATTTTCATTAGGTGATCGTTCACTAAGATTGTTGCG
>NC_051417.1:23475748-23475992 GCF_015228065.2 Penaeus monodon | reverse complement strand
ATTATGATTCCACATAGGCCTTGAACTAGTCTAGTTGAACGCTAGTGAAGCAAAAAAATATTCTCATTTTGTATATGGAGAAGGTCATATATATATCTTGGCGTGATTTTTATCATTTTTTTTATTTTCTTGCGAGGGAGCCAGTCCCCCATTACCATGTGCATAATGACGCTAATTGATATGGATTTACCGCGCTTTAATAATCCTCTGATGCGACTGGCCCTTTTTGTTTGCCCCCCCCCCC
>NC_051417.1:23475339-23475626 GCF_015228065.2 Penaeus monodon | reverse complement strand
GTCTATTCGTCTATATTTTTTTACTTTTCTCGTCCCTGATTTACCCTTCCTCTTTAAGGATACCCAGATCTCGTTTGCATAACATGATCATCATATCTTCATTTATAGATCCTTCATAATCCCTTCTGCTGCAGCCTGTCCTACCCATCCTCCCCCCCCCCCCCGCACCCAGTGCCCATCCCACCTCAAACACACGCGCACCGTTGTACCGTGCAGCAGTTAGCAACTCATCAAATTTATTCAGCAGGTATCGTGTACTTGGGTGGAGGCGGCGCTCAGGTATGTGG
>NC_051417.1:23475215-23475297 GCF_015228065.2 Penaeus monodon | reverse complement strand
ACGTCACCTTCGCCCTCTCGCCAGCAGCTCGCATTTTCACCTCGGGTTTTGGACTCTGTCTCGCGGTTGCTTCTGGAGTTGA
>NC_051417.1:23474137-23474211 GCF_015228065.2 Penaeus monodon | reverse complement strand
CTACTTTGCTTCTCCGTATTTCCCGTTACCTCTGTTTCCTTTTAACCCATCTTGTCGCCTTTGTATCCCCTTTC
>NC_051417.1:23473893-23473968 GCF_015228065.2 Penaeus monodon | reverse complement strand
TCCGTTGCGCTAGTCCTTTCATGCTGACTTCTGACCTTTTTCGTTCGTTTTTACTTCTCTTATGTTTTATTCGAA
>NC_051417.1:23471451-23472063 GCF_015228065.2 Penaeus monodon | reverse complement strand
GAAAACAGTTAGTGTTATATTTCTAGAACAAAATCCTTCCTCATATGTAGGTGGCAGATTGAAGGAGAAGAGGGGTGAGGGAGGCAGAAAGAAGGGAGACAGGGAAGAGGGGTGATTATGAGGGGAAGGAGAGATGAGAGGGGAAGGAAATGAAAGAGGATTGTGGGGAGGATGAACGAGATGAACCATGGAATAAGGAGCGGCGAGAGAATCGGAGAGAGATGAAAAAATGAGGAAATGAGGAAGAGGGGTGTGAGGGGGAAGGGCAGAAGAGAGAGAGGGAAAGCGAGCGGATTTTCGTCCCAAGAGGAGAGAAGAGGGCCGAGCACGGTGGCAATCCTCGCAACGACTGGGCGATGGAGGTCGATGTTCGTGGTGGTGATTCCTGCCTCCTTCGGTGCTCGGCGCTGATCTCTAATAATGATTATAATCGGTATCGCTACCCTGTAGATTTGCGATAATGATCCTAATCTCACGCAGGGTCTCGCCCAATTAGATTTAGAGTAATTATTCTAATCTACTTCGCCGGGCCGTTAGCGGAGGGCAATTGACGCTCTTGGAAGAGACCGTGTTATTGTTACGGCCTTTCGTGGTCGTCGCTTCTTCGTTTGG
>NC_051417.1:23470856-23471257 GCF_015228065.2 Penaeus monodon | reverse complement strand
ATGCAACTGACTAGGGTACGACTGTGAGACTGATCCTGTAATCCCATTGGTTGGCGGAGCAGTCGTCCTTTCCTGTGATTGGTCAATTATGGCCACGGGACTCAAAATAGTGTCTATCGGGTTTTTGGTTCACCAGGAATGATTTTTGCGTCTGATGAAGTTACAGTCGAAAAAAGGGGAAAATATAAAAACGGGAAACTCACGGCTTATTAATGAAATTTGCCGAGTGCGGTGTTGTGCGGGAATCATGTGTCACGAAAGTTAATATATTTGTTATATTTTCATGATTGTTATTTCAGTGCGGTGTTTGCGGTTCGTTACGTTTTGGAAGTTTCTTTGACAGAATATTAATTGGTATTTTATGTTCCCACTTAATATTAGTTTATTTTGTTTCGATAAAA
>NC_051417.1:23470159-23470537 GCF_015228065.2 Penaeus monodon | reverse complement strand
TTTGTTAGAAATAAATCAGATGGAATAGCATGCTCAATATATAAAGGTATAGTAAACATAGACAAATTTTATACACGTCAGTATTGAATTTCATGTCTAAATGCTCTCATAATTAACTTGTATAGTTTGCAGCGCTTTGTAAGCTGTTTCATAAGAGCGTTTGAAGGTTTACGGAGCAGATTAAAATTGTGTTATGAATAATTATGTATTTGCCAGTCATTAAGTTGTTTTAAGTGACTTCATTTTTTTAATTAGGTAATTAATGAGAAGTACACATCGAGGTGAACATGTTTATCCTTTTCTCTGCGTCGAGTAATTGGGTTAATGCTTTCTTTGAAGGGAGGATTATGGCCTGGCGTTCCATCGCCACTTCTGGAA
>NC_051417.1:23469596-23469887 GCF_015228065.2 Penaeus monodon | reverse complement strand
ACATTGAATGATTAAGCTTGTTTCCTACAGTTGCGATATTTGAAAGAGAAAAAATCCACATGTTATGTCGAAAGCTTTTATTGCTCAAAGAAAAAAGAAGGAAAAATCCACAGAGTTCTCGAGCTCCGGAAGGTAAAGAGGAAAATCTGTTCTCACTTACCGAAGGCGTTGACACTCCCCCCCTCTCCCCCTCTCCCCTCCTCCTTCTCTATGTCCTCAACACCCCTTTCCAGAGTTCACTTGCCGCCTTGCTACAAAACCTTTCCTTTATCCTCCATGTTGATAAAAGAT
>NC_051417.1:23468475-23469490 GCF_015228065.2 Penaeus monodon | reverse complement strand
CTTCCCTCTCCGCCCTCTCCTTTCCTTCTTCCTACCCTTCCTCTTTTTATTACTCTCTCTCTTTTTATTTATTCCATTTTAAAAGGCCTTTGATTCGCCTAATTCCCTGCTCGCGCCCCACCCGGCCCTCCCTCCGCGGCCTTTGGTAACGGGAGCTTGGGAGTTCGCGGGGTCGAAAAGTGCACAAAGTTAAGTCCCAACTGAAAAATAGCAAAGAAGAAAAAAAGAGAATCAATAAAAATAGAAATAAAAACAAAAATCCTTCGCCGTGCCTGTACTCACTTTATAGCCGGGTTCTCCGGGAGGGAATTTATTTGAAAGTTTCTCTGCGTTTGTGTTAGCTATTGTCGTTCTAGAATCCGGTTGTACAGGTTTAAAGAAAAGGAGAAGAAAAGAGAGAAGTCCAGGTAGAAAATGTAATTATTCGTGTCTTTTTTTTCGTGAAGGGAAAGAAAGATGACCATTTAATAGAAGTCTGCCGTGAGAATCTCGAGTCTCGTGATAAAAGGTTATCCCCACCCTCATCCTCTCTCTCCCCGTCCCACCCTCTTCCCTCATCCCTTTTTCCCGATTCTCTTTCTCCCTCATTCCCTTCTCTCTGGCCTCCTTACTCCCTCATCCCTCTCCCCAGCCCTACCCTCCTCCCTCACCCCTTCTCCCTGGTCTTCTTCCTCCCTCACCCCCTCTTTCCATTCCCACGCTCCTCCCTCACTCCTACTCACTGGTCTTCTTCCTCCCTCACCCCCTTCTCCCCGACCCCCTGATCCTCTCATCCTCTTTCTCTGACCCCCACCCCCCTCCTCCCCCCGACCTTCTCCCTTCCGGACGCTGTAATTGGAGCGGAAAGGGATGGGTAGGGGGGAGGGGGGAAGGGATGATGATAGAAGTCTTCAAAAAAGAAGGAAAAAATGGATATAAGATTGTTGGCAGTGTATGTTATCAGAAAGAGTCGGCATAAGGACAGCATAAAGGGGTGGGGGTGAAATGGGGGGAGGGGGAGGGAGAGACGAGCGGA